>NC_134587.1:18275000-18613750 GCF_037038515.1 Microtus pennsylvanicus
AAGAGGGATGGAAAGGGAAAGGAATATTTGTCTATTTTAGACTGTGTGCTGTATACCTGAGAGGGAAATCCACAATGGCATCAAACACAGGGGTGTCATATCTTAATGTTCCCATATGAAACTTTCTCTGTAAGCCACATCTGAGATTGCCAGATCTCCCAGGAAAACACATTTAATCATCAAACCAAAGGAAGGTCATAATCTAGTAATAAAAGGATGTCATTTTAATTTTGAAACTTTATTTGGGAATAATAGCAAGCATAATGAAAAAAGATTCATTCTGTTTTATATTCATCACAATTCTTTATGTCCAGGGAAGAAAAATAAATGAAATTCACCATGAGATAGCTTAGATCCAACTTAGAAATTCAGTATTATTATATGGAACTTTTGAATAAGACTTTCTAAAATCACTTTTCAATAATGTATTGAGCATACCCACAAAGAACATCTGTTTACATATGTATATATATATATTTCCATAAACCTTATAAATAAATAAGTCTTTGAAAGTAAGCATAGGCCTGCTTCTTAGGTAAATGTTTGAGCCTCAGTTTGATTCTTTGAAAAAACTAAGCTACACTAGTGAGGATACATCTTGATAGGGTTACGTGTTTTGATAGAGGTAAAGTATTAAAAACACTTGGTTCATGGTAAGACTTTGGTTTTCATGATGATAAAGAGGAAGCAGCTACTAAAATCTGAATAACAAATGGACCCTTCTATCTTGGCACGTCCTTTGAAACAAGTAAAATAGATTTAGCTGTTACATCAAAAGCTCTGTTGTTGGCGGATGACTGGAGGGTACTGTGATGTTTGACAGCTAGATTGGCCAGAAGAACTAAAGGACTACATGGATTAGGTTAGAATGATTATTTCTGTGACAGAAAATGGTGCATTAACAACCCCCGGAGAAACTGCTTAGGATTTGCTCATGCTACACGCAAACTTGAGTCTCTTTCGGTTCTCCTCTACAGTGTCCTTGTTCTGGGGTTAGGCCAAAGACAAGAGCTCGTGCCTAGAGAAATCCTGATCTGCTACCAACTAAGAGATAAATACAGAAGGCAGAGCCATGGTTTTGCTTGGTCATGATGTTTGTCTCAGTTCAGTAGCTGAAGCAAGTTATGGGCTCAAGCCTGAGGATAGTGAGTTGGGAAGAAATATGGTCAGAAGGGAGAAGTAATAAGTGTTTCTGACAATGGCATATTCTAACACAGTGGGGAAGAAAGCATCTATTCAAAAACAAAATGTGGGTAAGAGAGAAACTGAAAAAAAAAATTGGCTGCTGACTCATTAGAGGGAGTTTAAATGCTTCCATGCAGAGTTGGAAACTAACTGGCCAAGTTATTTTTATCATAAGAGTCTGTAGACTGGTGTCTACCTTTGTTCAGTTCCCTTAGGCAAGCCTGACTCCTGGACAGGTCCTGGAGCCCCAGCTCCTTAAAATCAGATATAGTATAATACATCAGGCTTAAAGAAATGGAGTCTATGTCCTTAAATTGCCAGATTTCTCAATATCAAAAATGATTCATATATACAAAAAGTGTGATGCATTAGTTAAGGCATAAACTGTCTCAATGACCACAAGGTTTATAAGCAATATTAGTGGTGTAAAGACAGTTTCCTGCATCTTGCTGATTTGCCAAGACTAATACCTGTCTATAAAATATTATAATGATAGTCCAGTTTTCTTTATCATCTAAAGTTTTGAGAATCATCACCAGGATCCTTTGAAGTATATGCTAACAGTTATAATTTTCTAGTTACAAATAAAGATAGCAATGTTCAATCAAACAGAGTCATTTCCATGTATACATTTGGGGAGGGGACTTCCCTGAAAGTTAATATAGAGTCACAATAGCTTCACCTCTTCTTTCTACATTGCTTACAATGGGAATTACTTTTTTTCTTTTTTAAGAGGTAGACGTTTCTCATTCTACAAGCCATCAGATTTTGCAAACTGTTTCTCTCTGGTGTTTTGAATCCTATGAAATACTTTTGTGTCAAGAGTTGTTAAATATGCCAATAAGAAAAACACCATGCCAATAAGCCTAGTACTCAGGAACACAGGGCAGGAGGATTACTATGTGTATGAAACCAAACAGTGCTACAGGGCAACCAAACCAGGCTGGACATGATTCATAACATTATTTCAAAAGAAAACATTTCTCTATGAGGCATGAGATGATTTTGCTTAGGGTTTTTAATAAAATTTCAGATCCATCAATTATCTCCTGCAGCTTAATTTTGTGTGGAGTGACGCAGTCAGGTCTAGTTTAGCTTGCTGGTCTCTATTCAACACCTGTGGTGACTTTGGGAATTTATGTGGTTGAGTTTATGAATGACCCTGGGGAGTATTTTTACTCTTCCATGTCTTTGTCATGTCAGTGAATTAATGAGATTCTCCCCTTGTTGCTAACTTAGGGGAAAATAAAGGGAAGTTGTCAAGTAATCCACCTGATTATAATTGGCATATTTGGGGAGAAAGGTTGCTTGAAGAAAGATAAATATATTTCTTCCTACAACTTCAGTGTTTCAATTAGCTATTTATATTTTTACTTATTCTTTTATTGAAAACGCAATTAGTAGATGCCATTGTGCCCCAGTTTCAAAACACAGGGAAATTTAAATACTAATTTGATAGTAGTGTTAAGAAGCATTGCCTACTTTTATTAAAGACAAGAAAATAGAACTGTGGTTATAAGTTGGTTTTGAAAGAATACATTTTATAGACTTACATGCTGAAATATGTGCAGACAAAATCTCATATAGAATTTGCTATAAAACAATATGATGCTTAAAGAATGTGTATTAAAATGTAAATGTAATATTATTTATTACTTGAAAATCATACGAGCTAAATGCTGGGTGCCTGGGTGGTTTGGATTCTGTTTTCTCTGATTGAATATTCTAGTTTTTTTAATAATAAATAAGTTTATAGTGAAACAATGAAATTAAAGTTTAGATGACATAAAATTCCTTTAAAAAAAGTTTGTATTAAAATTGTTGGTACATATTTTTTCTTTTTCCTTTATTTTATTGTTTTTTATTGAGCTCTCCATCTTTCTCTGCTCCCCTCCCTGCCTCTCCCCTCCTATTTAACCCTCCCTCAAGGTCCCCATGATCCCAATTTACTTAGGAGATCTTGTCTTTTTCTAGTTCTCATGTAGATTAGATCTATGTATGTCTCCCTTAGGGTCCTCATTGTTATCTAAGTTCTCTGGAGTTGTGCTTTGTGGGCTGGTTTTCTTTGCTCTTATTTTTTATTTTATTTTCCAGACTATTTGTGGTAACTTGGTGATTGAGTAATTTTCTAGAAACAAATTCTGCCCCAAATAACATTAATTTTAAAAGAATAAGCAAAATGGTAATAAATTATTTCTTTCTAAATATGAAAACAATAGGAAAATTTTAAGTAAGATCTTAATACCAATGTGGTTTTGCTTAAATCTAAGTCAAATTCTTCCAGTGAGAAGAAGCATCAATGAGCATAGAACTGAAGCACAGAAATGGATACTACCAACCACGAGTTTGTTTTTATGTCAACCAGGTTCCAACTTATAGGTTAATCTTATTATACCATGCAAAGTCTTTGAATCTAAATACAGTCAAATTGAGAGAGTCATTGTTATGGCTTAGACTGGGCATATGAACTTTCTTTTTCAAATTACAGAAATGTAATTTCTTTACATATTTTATCCTTTATTTGGATAGAGCCATGGAGATGACTTTACAAATCGTCTTAGAAATTACTATTTCTGTGAGAAAGTCTAAAATAAAGAGTGTATGAAGACTCAAAACAATAACAAAAATATCAACAACACAAATTTTAAATGGAAAACTCAACTGAAGATCTGGTAAATGGTCAAAATGCTATATTCACTTACCATGCTGGAAAAAGACATTATCCAAAATTAATTTAATAACCCATTCTTCCTCTCTTCCTTCCTTTCTTCCTTCCTTTCTTCCTTCCTTCCTTCCTTCCTCCTTTTTTATTTCTATTTGTCTTTAGTTCATTGTTGTTTTTCCTTTCTTTTTTTACTTTGTGTTTCTCCTTGTGCTAGGTACATGCCTAATCACTGAACTTCTAAAATCACATTTTTATAACATATTTAAACATTTGGATTTATCTTTATACAAATTTTTCTCCTACAATGTAGGAAAGTTAATATATGAATTGTCTAAAATTTTCATCTCTAAATTTTTAGTGTATATAAAAATAATACTAGTAATTAAATTTTATAAAATATTATAGCAATGCTGTTTGATTAAAGTTAATATTAACAAAACAATGTTATTTGATTGTGGTATAAAAACATGGTATATTATTTAATAGTTGTTAATAAAGCCTATTACAAGTAAATGATTTTAACAGAAAATTCTCAAGATCTATTTGTGGAAATACTGAAAATAAAAACTATAAAGGTATTAAAATGCTATAAAAATATGGAGGAAGTGTCTATAATTTTGATTAGTGCATTTGTAATAAAAACAATTATATAAACTCTGACCCAATGTATCAATACAGTCAGTTCTATGCTGGGCCTTGAGCTGAAATTTTGTGAGGAACTCTTACTCTTTTTTTTCATGCGATGAACACTTAAAGTTTATAGAGAAGAATAAAGGTTTCTGCTTTGCTATATTAACTTTGGAAGCCACGAGCCGTGGAGAGTGGTTGATTTATTACCTTCCAAAAATCACTTCAAAACCACCGTGAAAGAACAGTGGCCTAGTGTCGCAGAGATAGACAGACAGTGAACAGAGCAGAGGACATCAAAACAAACTCAAGTTAAACAACCGTTTCCCATGAAACAATGTCTACATGAGCCAGCAGGGTCGGTGGATTGTTTTATATATGGATTTACTAAAGTCATTCTACAGAGAAAGCAGCAAAATTGTGTAAAACAGTTAAGTTTACTCCAAGACGCTCATGAGTGAAGCATACATTTGACACAAATCATTTGCTCTCACTGTTATCTTCATTGCTGCTTCGGTGCTGGGCTCAGACAAAGACTGATCACTTTCAGTTCTATATGTACACAGCTTTATGGCAGAGACTATAAGGACCTTGTGAAATGAGTGACAGCATTCAGTTTGAGAAATAGTCAAACTAAGAATTAGATTTTCTAATATTTTATTAATTCTTTGACAATTTTATATGATGTATTATAATCATCATAATTATGACAACTTTATGTGATGATTTGGTGTATTTTATTTTATGTATTGTGAAAGCTCCCAACTATTCCCTCTAATTCCACTGATACCACTCTACCCCCAATGTTGTGTTCTCGTTTCTTTCTTATCTTAGTTAATAACCGATGGAAGCCAATTTGTTGTTCTCACATAGTCCTGGAGGTAGGCTAATCTTCTGTAAACATTGGTCTACTAGGGCCACACTCTAAGAAAATGGACTAACCTTCCCTCAGAAGTAACCAGCTATCCAGAGAGCAACTTCCACAGGAGGATTGTTGAGTTTATTGTCACTGTCAGAAAAACGTAATAACCATTTCAGTTTGGCTAACGATTCATTGGTTTTACCTCGTATCACTTTATACTGTATAAATATTTTGAAATACAGAACTATTTCCCCTAGATTTAAAGTTTGCATCCATATGTTCATTATGCTTTTTAATGTTCTTCCTTGCTTGCAGTTTTTTTTATGAATGTCACTTTTTTGTAATCATCTTTTGTAAAGCTATATAAAGAATGACATTTCCACAAACAATAGTTGCAGAGATACAAATCCCTTTGAAAGCAGTATGAGTACACAAATGAGAATACTTGACTCATGCTGAAAAGTTGCCTTCATGAAGATGAAGGCTCTTTGTTTTGGTCCAGTCTCTAGCTGCATGCAAGAGAACAAAAACCTTTAACTGACAGGATCCAGGACTGCATAGTCTTCATGGTTTCTTTCTTTCTTTCTTTCTTTCTTTCTTTCTTTCTTTCTTTCTTTCTTTCTTTCTTTCTTTCTTTTGTTCATAGCTAACATATTGTAGTATTATTTAGAATGTAACTGAATGTATACACAAATGAATGCTCTTCTATAGGCTACGCTGTATGTAAATGTGCAGGGCACCACCCAAAGACTATTAACATATGGCGAGAAGTGTGGCACACAAGATTGTTACATTATAGTGACCTTGTATATCTTGGAATTTTTATTTGTTTGCTTCTTTATTTTATTTATTTTTTTTTTTTACTGAACTTAAGGGTGTTGATTGAGAACAGCGAACAATTTGAGTTTTTGAGTAGGCTGGAGTCATGTTTTAGTATTTGGTATGTAGCCCACATATTCCTATTTAAAAACAAAGTTGCAAAAATTAGGGGTTTTACTCCATCTGTTTAAAACTGCTATTTGCATAGACTGGGATTTCTTCTATAATATACAAAAATGTTTCTTGCTAAAATATGACAAAGCCTTTATTCCTCCCTAAGAAATTAAAGTTGTTTTGTTGATACTTGAAAAGAAAGGAACAAAACAACTCTTCTCATAATTCTTTTCTGGGGTTTTTACTTCTTTATCCGTTTGTTTGTTTTCTACAATTTGACATCGCAACCTTTTTATGATACCAGTCAGAGCTTATAGAATCCCATTCATTAAGAACAAGCAAAAATAAGCTCTGCGGCCTGTATAGTCAACATGTAGACAACTGAAAATAGCCCACATCAATTTCCATGCTATGTGCAAGCTCACTGTGCTTTCTTGAAAGAGGAACTATAAATATTCACTGTGTATGACATTTTGTACATCCTGTGAAATATAGTTTTCATCAATGCCCCGAATAAAAATGGTTAGCATGAAAAATATGATAGAGATCAGTCTTCCATTCATGTTGGCATCAATATAACCTGAGGCATAATGGAAACAGGGAGATGGTTCAGTGGCTGAGAAAAATCCTCTGTTCTCCCCGAAAGCCTGAGTTGCTTTCCTAGCACCAACATCAAGTGACTCGGAATTGCTTATTATTCCAGCTCCTGGGAATCCAATACTCCCATTAGACGTCCATAGACACACACACACATGGTGTATACTCAGAGATATGCACAGATACACAAATAAAGTTAAAATAATTTCCTAAGACTATAAATATCATCTGGTGCTTTGGCTGCATTTTCAACTATCACACACCTAACTGAAGAAAGAGCTATGTCTCTCGTGTGCTCTCTTCCCCAGAGAGGAAGAGATCACTGTATTGAACACAGCTGGGAGAGCTTCGTTCCAAATGCAGGATCAAAGATACCTGAAATTATCGGATTCAGAAAACCTGGAGGAATAAACACTTCATTTTACATTCTGTGTATATTCCTGTAAAAAATGAAGTGATGTATTTTAAACACAAATCAAGTGTGATATGATGAGCAAAACAAGTGTGTGTTTTCCTTTCAAATCATTTCTTTTTTTCCTGTGTCATTCAAACAAGTTTCAGTCTCATTTTGAAAGTTATTCCAGAGACACTTGATAGATAACTTATGAAAATAAGTTTTTCATAAGGATCCACTCGCAACAATTTTGATTAAACATTTCTGAGATATCTTTTGTGTCCTACCCCCTGCACTGGGCTTTAAATGACTTTCCTCTGTCTCCAAAACCAAGTCTTCCCTCAACTGCATACAATCTATCTATTATCGAGTATACAACACGTCCATTATAAAATATACTAAAATTAAATTTTCACAAGATTTGAAAATGAGAGTTCTGAGTCATTGCCGAAGTCCCGCTTGGACAATGACATCATTGAAGCTCATTTCCCATTTCCCTATAGGTGGAGTTTGAGTATAAACACGACCTCCAGATTAGGAGGACAAAATGTTGTGTTGTTCTTTTATGGACAGTAAATCTAGTTAAACAAAGTGTACAATTTTAAAATTAAATAATAGTAATGAGAGGCATAGCACTGCTTCCTCTGTATGAGAAGATCCCCTACATGTGAAATAAATATATAAATTCAGTTAAATAGTAGTGCTTTGGATGACTGGAGCTTCAAGTATCCACGAAGGATTCTCATTCTTCAGAGATGATAGTTTCTATAATCTTATCCTTCTTAAGTACCAGTGAAGTCAGTCCTTATGCACATGGCATCCTGTTACCCCACTACTTTCAGTATTAGAAATGCAATGGAAACAAGGAAATTGTTGGTTTGCAATGCAGGAAAGTCACAAAATAGCTGTGTGAATAATAGAGAGTCACTGGGTTAGGAGAGCTATGGGAAAAGTCAAGCAAAGTTACACTGACAAGACATGCCAGTATAACCAGTGCACTCAGAGATGTCAACAATGGTTTTATATGAGTAGATAAGTCACATGTACCCATGTATATAACCAATTGTATTCAACTGAATTGTTTTGATGATTTGTTATTATAATTAATATTAGGATATTCTTCATGACTTAAATTTTACAGTGAAATTTTAAGGCACTGAATTTTATTTTGCTTTAAAATAAAATGAAGACTAAAGATTTTTCTCTCAAAGACAAATATTATCTCCCCATGAAATTAAAGAGTAACCACTGTTAAAAAAAAAAACTAAATGTTTACCGGTGGCTCACGCCTTTAATCACAGCACCTGGGATGCAGAAGCAGACAGATCTCAGTGAGTTCAAGGGCAGTTAGTCTACAGAGTGAGTTCCAGGACAGCCAGGAAAAGCAAAACTAAATGTACTTGTGTTTGATTTTAGATTCCTGTATTTTATGCATGAATTAGTGGGTTCTGGTGCATTTAGATTGAAAAGTCTTCTCATAGGGTTTGATTCAAGCCTATCTCTGTGTTTCTCTGCCTCTCTGTCTTGTCTTTTGTCTCTGTGTCTGTCTTCTCTCTCTCTCTCTCTTGAGTTCTCCTGCTAAAGCTTAGTAATTTACAAAGCGTTGTCAAAGGATTTCACTGTTCTAATTTCTTCCTCCATTTTAACATCGCCAACCACGAGAGAAGCAGGATTTAAACCCAGAACAAAGTGTAACCACACAGAAATCAGAATGATGAGGTAAAAGCAAATGAAAACCAGAAAATATTGAGATAGAAGCAGGGAAATTAGAATATATATATATATATGTTGGTGTGAAACATGGTGCCACCTATTGAGAAAACAGATCACGGTTTACCAGCCATGCAAATACTGTAAGGATCGGCAGTTCTATTTTGTCCATTTATCCTTGAAAAATCTGAAAAATCAAGACAGGTTCTTACAAAACACCATCTGAAATTTTATGAGAGCTCTATATGTAACAGTCAATGACTTTAAACATCCCATATGTCATTCAGCGGAAAGTGGCTAAATACACTCATCAGTAAAATGAAATCAAGTGTGAATTTTCAATAAACCAGATGAAGGTCCAAGGGATTATATTGAGTGAAACAATAATCAATCCCTAAAAGCTAATACACCATATAACTTCAATGACACAACATTCTTGAATGACAAAGTGTAGAAACAGAGAATAGCTTATTGTTCATGGGAGATCTAGAAAAATGTGGGAGTGGGAGAGAAGAGGTGTCTGTCAGGACGATGAGGGATTCTATAGACCTGAAAATGTGCTGAGTCCAGATTGGATCAAGACAGTATGCAGATTATGAGATTGGGCCACTTGTGCCACAGCTTTTCAAGTGATTAGCTCTGCAGAGAAAGTAGGTAAATGGTATACGAGATATTGTTTAATATATTTTATAATTGCATGAGAAACCACAACTTCTAACTAGAATGCATGATTAAATAGGCTATGATGACCTACAAGTTACAGTCCTAGCTATTGAAGAGATTAATGGAGGAATTTTTGAGCCCATAAATTTAAAACCACCCTGGATAGTCTAACCAAGAGCTTTTCTCGACAGCATTGAGAGATCAAGTAAAAATAAGAAGTTATACATTGAATTTTATTGAATTAAGTTTTACTAAGTTCTTTTAAGTTTTTAGATCAAGTTTAGAAGCGGTTTTGTGTGTGTGTGTGTGTGTTAAAAGGTTTCTGTAACAAATTTAAATGATTTCTAAAACAAAATTAAAATGGTTTCATTTTTCTTAACCATTTTGTTCACTTCTGTGCTACTTAAAGGATTGAAAGTAGAGTAGCCACCAAGAAAACAGAGGACTAAATAATGCATTTCTTTCTTCCTTTTTCTACTTCAGAGGAGAAATCTGAGAAAATTTCATGTGCTGTAAACTCAAAGCTCTAGTTGATCACAAACTTTATGGTCATAAGACTTCTCATCACTACTGGCCAGAGCAGGATGGGAATTTCAGCCTAAACGTAATAGTCTGGACTGTGAAGACGAGCGGTTGCCGTTTACTCTTTAGCTAAGTGCGTGCAAGTAGAGAATATCATAAAGTTAGACATGGATTTCTTTGTTGAAAGACTTTTAAAAATTGTTTCAAATTAATTGTCATATGTGTTCATGCGTGTGTGTGTGTTCATGTGTGTGTATTTTATGAGTGTGTGTAGTATGTGTGTGTGTTTGTGTGTTGTATGTATGAATATGTGTGTTTGTATGTGTTGTGTGTATGTGTGTGAGTATGTGTGTATGAGAGTCTGTATATGTGTGTATATATATATATATATATATATATATATATATATATATATATAATGTCTTATCCCTTTGGTTAATTTTATTGATCATGTATGTCTGGCAATTTCTCTTTTTCTTTTAGATTTTTCAAGTTTATTGTGTGTGTGTTTGTGTGTTGTATGTATGAATATTGTGTTTGTATGTGTTGTGTGTATGTGTGTATGTGTGTATGAGAGTCTGTATATGTGTATATGTATATATTATGTCTTATCCCTTTGGTTAATTTTATTGATCATGTATGTCTGGCAATTTCTCTTTTTCTTTTAGATTTTTCAAGTTTATTTAAATATAGTTTTCAAATATTTCACGTAGATTCTGTATGTTTCAACTGAATATACTTTAGTGCATTTTTTTTATCTGATTTTGTTAATTCAGTTCTTGTCTCTCAGTTCAAAGCCGCAAAGTCTGTCTATGCAGAGGAATAAAATTTTCATCTTTTTCACATTTGTGTTCCTAAGACTACTAAGTGTTTTGCATGTCTAATGTTCACTCTAGTAGAACCAATCAGGAAAGTCATAAAGGCTTTTTATAAGACCTGGCTTCACAATATTTAGCATTAGATTTCATTTATGAATCTTTAAAAGCATTTCTATTGACTCTTCAGGACAGTAATTAAAATCACGGTAATCCTTTACACACGACACAGTTTGTATGAGTAGTTATAGTCTGCCTTGAAAAAAACATGTGGTAAGACATCAAATATAAACAAGAATCGATCTACTTAAGTAAGTAATCTTTGATCTCCTTCTATGGCATCTTTGTGCATTTTTCATACTAGTCCTTCTGTTGCCTAATATGTCTTATATTCTGTGTGCCTTTTGATTTAAATGTTCCATTGGAGACAAGAGGTTCTCTTCCTTGATGTTTCTATAATTAGATTAGGTCTCTCCACAAATTGGGATTCTACAGATTTCTTTTAAGAAATTTTTCTGAATTAAAGAATAGAGGTATTTTTCTCCAATTAATTTCAGAAAATGACTAAATTTGGTACTTTGTAAAACATCAAGAAAAATACCTACCCTAACATATCAACTGCAGATAGCCATGATAATGGCATACAATAAACTTATAACATGTAATGCAATTATAAGCATACATTAAAGTCAAGGAAAAGCATGGATCAGCTGAGCTTGGCCAACCTCATTCATACTGCTTACTTTTGAATTGCCTGCGCTGCTCTGCTGATCTGTATGGAGTGTTTCACATGCATAAGGCTGCTGGGTGAATGGACATGATCTGTGATGTACTTTAGAGTCATTCTATCCTTACCATGATCTCACAGCAAGGACAGAATGTAAGCACCACGTAAAAACATTCAAGCATGCTTCAAGTCTCAGCTTTTAGGTCAACTGCCGTCTTCCATTAACCAAATGGAAAAAATACAGCCTGAATCACAATAAGAGATCAAGGAATTTCCTAGTTTTCAGTCACTGAGACTGTAATTCTTGCTAATGCAAGTCTACAGAACTAGGGCCACCATGTAATATGCTCGCCAATACAGTACATGGATTGTTGTGATGATGAAGAAATATACTTGAAAGCCCATTCTATATATTACAATCCAGCCTAAAAATTTGTAATTATGGCTTTTAATGATTATCATGAAATGTATATCAAATGTATCTCAATTAACTTACAGTTCTAGAGTAAGGGTCAGCAAATTCTCAACCATAGGTCAAATTTCCATCATTAATTCATTATAGAATTCACATGGATATCTAGATGTAAAAATTTGCAACTTTTTTTTTCAAGACAGGGTTTCACTGTACAACAGCTATAGCTGTCCTGGAACTAGCACTGTAGACCAGGCTCACCTCCAAGTCATAGAGATCCATCTGCCTCTGTCTCCTGAGTACTGGGATTAAAGGCACATGCCACCACCACCTGGCTTTTAAAACAATTTTAATGGTGTTTTGTATCGTGTAATTATCATATAGAACTCAGAGTGCAGTGTCCATACAAAAAACATTATAGAAATATACAATCCTTATTAATTTACATATTTCCTGCAGTTGCTGTCACTCTCCTGTGTTTGGGCTGTTTCACAGCCGGAACCATGTGGACTGTAATGCCTGAATACATGCTCTCTGGCCTGGTACAGAGAATGCTTACTAGTGCCCTGTTTTAAAGTCATCACTTCTCAGATTCTATATAGACATTCCTAAGGAAGTCTAGTCTGATGACTGAGTCCCCTCTCTCAGACTCTTCCGGAAACATTTCAGCAGTCAGAAGTGACAGTTCATGAGTTCTAACAGTGTTGCTTTCTTCCTTCCCTGGCTGCCTTTTTGGTGTTCACGCTTAGCGATTATCTCTCTATACTGTGCTCTTCTCACTGGGTTAGGACACCTTTCTAATATGAGTCTCAAAGTTTGGTACAGAAAAAGCCCACATCTGTGATGATCTGACTATTTTACCACTCAGCAGAAGGGGCCAGGGTTGTATCTCCCAAGCTGAAACCTACAGGCCCTGACCTGATCCTTGGAACTTGGATAAACTTGGCCTTTCAGCCCTGAGTAGATAGCTGCCAAATGAACTCTAATTACAAATGGTGCCCATTGTACCATACTAGAATGCACTTCTTGGGTGTTCAGCTGGGCTTTTCTACTTCACTGTCATTTGAGAAATTAAATGTGTACTTTTCCTTCAGATCGCCAAACATGTCAGAATTCAAGCTCTCCAATAAAGCAGGTCATGTTTGCAAATACTGTAGCTTTGTAATTTTTATCTGCTCTCAGTAGTCCACGTATTTGATTCTGTTAATGTTCAGTAAGCCAAAGGAAGTGATTTTCCGCAGCTTTTCAAGTACAATTATTAAGTTACTTCTTAACTCACCTTCATTTCACTTTTTACCTTGAAATGTTTCTGTAAAGTGTGAGTCATTAGTGGCGTTGCCGATCAAACTGCCATCAATTTTGCTCACAGCTGCCAGCCCCGAGACATGCCCTCTGCCTGTCGGATGCTTTCAGGCTCAGAGAGCAATTTTCTTAGCACTTGCTTGTCTCAAAATTCACCTTTTAGTCACTCGCCATCTCTGCAGCTAAAACAAGGAGCTTCCATCCTTCCTCTTTCACAGTGCATACTCTGCCTGTGACTTCTGTCTCCAAGCATGAACAATTATTGTTCTCCTGCTCTCAAGCAGTTCTTACAAGTCTGAACACATCTTGTCTTCTGCATGACTAAAAACCTAGAGCGATTATAGCCGGGCACCTACAACTTCCAACCACGGTCCTCGGCTGATAAGTCACCGTCACGTGCTTACTGTACCTCTTTATTTAAATAAAGTAAGAATAATGTCTGCCTGGTCTAGTAAACTCAGTGAGTCTCTGTGACAGATGACACTCCTGGTGTTAAAGCTGAACACACTCTGTTCTTTGAAATTAGTCAAATTAATTGTATGTTTGAAAACTAATAGTAAAAAAAAATTGTTCGTAGGGCAAGTCTTGGGCATTTGTTTAAAAAATAACAATATATGACATCTATAAAAGAGTTTCTTAAACTTTTATCACTTGCCACCTCTTTATACCTGAGAAATATCGGGAGAAGCTGGAAACACATGTGTACAGAAGGGTGTGCAAATAAAATGCAAATTACAAATGAATGTATTTGAAAACTTCTACTATTCCTTAAAGACTAATTCAAATGTACATACTAAAGAGATGGATGTATGTGTTTGTTTTAAAGAATTTAATAGTGTATTAATATGTGCATCCCACGATATAATACACAACGAGAGTTTTTTTTTTTATAATTTATCAGTATGTTGCTTTATTTGGGGATGCCACAAATGCGGTATCAAATGATAGCAATATGTTTACAGTCACTTAGAAAATCTTCCCTAGTCCCAAACCAAAGTTATTTTAATGCTCTTCATTAAGAAGCTCAAGTCAGCAACTCAAAAAGGAAATTTCCATTAAATATTGTAACACAATGCAATCCAGCTTGATACTTACATGACCTTGGAAAACTCCTAAGGCTTTGTTTTCCATAATTAAACAATTACCTTTCTATGAAAGCGGAAAATTTTGTATGTCCTCTAAAAACATTGCAATTCATATAGATAATAATCTTAAATCGGGGCTGAGCTGTTAAGAGCAGCTATCATTGTCATGGTATGCTATAGCAGTGTTCTCATGCTGAGTGTCTATGTGATGTGGTCAGAGCAAAAGCCACATGGAAGTTACATACAGGGTGTTTCATGAACAAGCATGGTCAAAACCTCATGTTTGTTATTTCATTGACTTTGAAAGAAATTTCATCACGGGGCATTCAGAAACATCTTACTATTGACAGATCTTTTCCATATATTTCATTTGGCTGGATATCTAGGCCTACAGTTGAAAACACTGGAGTTAGGGCTGGTAACTTGGCTTTCAGTTAAAAACATTTGTTGTTCTTACAAGGACCCAGGGTCAGTTCCCCAAGCCCTCATGCTGGCTAACAACCATCTGTAACTCCAGCTCCAGGGGAGTTAGGCTTGCTTCTGGCTTTCGTGAGCACTGCACACTTGTTAAAGTTACATATATACAGGGAACAAACCTATACCTATAAAATAAAAATAGATGCGTCTTTCAAAAATGTTAGGATTCAGTAAATTAGCCTACTTTAAGAACATTTCGAAGCAAGCTAGTTCATTTATCCTTTCCTGGTGTTTCATTTTAAGAATCAGTCCAGAAATGTTTATCTTAAAGTTCCAAGGTTTTATGCCATTTTCAGTTTAGATTAATAATTTAGTTCAATCATCCTTTCCTTGCACAGCAGAAAGACAGCTTCTTGTTTATGACAACCTGGAGGAGA
The DNA here is from genome assembly GCF_037038515.1 of Microtus pennsylvanicus. NCBI lineage: Eukaryota > Metazoa > Chordata > Mammalia > Rodentia > Cricetidae > Microtus > Microtus pennsylvanicus. The sequence continues at coordinate 18,290,354 of NC_134587.1, forward strand.
GATTAAATAAAGAGGTTGCAGAGGAGGCTCAGAAAACTATTGGCAGTGCCAAAAAAAAAAAATGGCTTATTTCCTGGGTAGAAAAAGATGGAAGAGACTGAGGATAAAATAACCATGAACAATTCTCGTAGAGAACACCAACAGGTGTGCTCAGGTACTCTGAGGAAACAACACAAAAGCAGGATTTTTTTTTTCCTGTCTTAAAAATCTGCTTTTGTTCAGCTGACATTAAAATTGTTCAATTTGCTTTTTAATTCTAAAGGAGTCACTGGCTACAAAATATGTTGGGAAGAGCCATGCTCTAGACAAAGCTGCATTGTTTAAAATGCCTTCTAAAGAGCCTCGCACAGCCGAGCAAAGCATACAGGGATCAAAGCACGGGTTCCCCAGTGCGAAGCTGAGAAGAGAAAATGGAACATCCTAAATGCACAACAGTGAGAGCAGGGATCAAAGCTGTTGAGAAGCGGGGGACTAGGAAGTGACTCTCCTGTCACCTGGAGCTCTTCAAGCACCCTCTCAGAGTCATTCATATTTATATTTATTGCTTTTTTTTTTTTTTACCATTTTTTGTTTGTCTGTGTTGGTCTTTTCCATTTCCCCCCTTTTTCTTTGGAAGGTAATGGCTATTGTAAAGCTGCCTCACTGTAGGAACTGAGGGCTCTGCGCAGTGCTCCTCCTTTGATAGGAATGAGGAAACATTTACTGCATGAAGCATTCAGAACCTACTCCAGCTGTCTAACTTCTAAGTCGAGCATTAAACCCTATCTCGCTTTGGAGCTCTGCTAACTGTCAAAAGAGAAAGATGACTTTGGGGCATCAGAATGAGGTCCTGTGCTACCGAATAGACACAAAACAGCTAAAATTATATTCTTATCATGAGAAAATATATGAACTGAGTTCCCTTTGAAACGACTTAGGGGAAATGTTTGATGTAGGTGGAAGTGGGCCACAATTTTGTAGATTTAGTTTAGCAAAACATTGGGAAGTCTTTTAAAGGTATGCCTGATTCCTTTTTATTTTATTTTGCATTGCTAGGAATCAAACTTAAAAAAAAAATAATGTGCTGTTAGGCAAAGTTCCTACTTCTATGCTCCTCCCCACGCCTCCTGCTCAGTAAAGGAACATTTACCCAACATGTGAACGTTCCTAGGTGTTCATGAAGCAAGTCATGAATAAAGAATACCGCCGCTTCCCAAAGGTCCAGCTGTTTCTCTCGTTTATTCTGCTTGGAATATATTTTCAAGAGCCTTCCTGGAAAAGCTGGAAACTAATAGACGAATGGTGGCAATAGCAGCCTTGGTGAACGAGTTCTAAAAATACAGCACCTTTCGGAGTCTCTGCTGACACGAAGGTCCAGCGATGGCAACGGGATTATTGTGCTAGGAAGATATTCAACCCAGAGGGCATGCACTAAATAAAACACAGCCAAAAATATCCTCATTCTCCTTAGAACGTCTTACCCTTGTCTCATGGCTCTCACATACCACCTCAGGACTTCAGAACCTTCTTAAAAAAAAATAAGGATTTTTTTTTTCAGCCACACATGTGTGTACTATGAAAATAAGGGTTATTTTCTACCATCTTACAGGTGAGGTTATTTTTTCACTTCTGTGGTTATTGAATTGAAGTAACACTGAAGAGGGGCATCATATTAACTCAAAGCAAACAAAAAACAAACAAAAAACAGTGTTTTTTGCCATACTAAATGTTTAACTGATATTACATGCATTTTGGTCAAATTTTAAATTTATATCTGACATTAAAAGACCATGTTTTGCAGTTCCATTGAGCTCTTAAAGACCTTGCTGCATTATTCCTGTATTCATGAATGACAAAAGTCCACCCAAAGTTCAGGAAGAGGCTCTCCTCTCTGAAGCTGCCTACGGGCACCAGCACCCCTGCTCCCTACCTGCATATTACACTGTGCACCGTCTATGAGCTCTCCCTCGCTGTACGCTTGGATGCTACCTTATTCACAGGCTTTTGAGCTTCTGATCTGCACACTAACAGAACATTACAGTAGAAGGGTGTTTTCTGCCATAAGTTAATGTAGAATAGTGCTAACTCAGCTACACTTCCTGAATGAGGTGTGAGCGGTGGTGGTAGGGGGGTTCGTAAGTCTTGGTTTAATGCGACTCGTTATGCAATGCCACTGCGCAACTAGATGTTACTTATTTAAAGAAAACTTGGTAAAAAATTTTAAAACTAAGCCATTCTAATTTTGTCACATGTGCATGTTTACGTTCAAATTACGGCGGCAGACCCCCCACACTCATTTTATCTAGGAAAGGTAAAGGGTTCGTAAGCCTAATGCAGAGGAACTGGCTCTCTATATCCTTTTCAAGTCTTTTATATGCTTTATTTATTTAATGAAGCTACAGATCAAAACTACTTGTACCTTTCAGCTTTCCCACTCACGTGATTGACAATTCCTTTGGAAGCTAATGTAGATAATTTTGTTTTGTTCTCTTCTCGTTATTGTCTTTTTATTGATGACCAGGCATGTGCAAGAGCACCGACTCCTTTCAGGCTCCATTCCTAAGAACCCAGCTGTGCCCTCCATTACATTAGTGCTATGTGTGTTCGGGGGATGTAAGCTATATATTGAGACATGGCAAGTTCGAGATTGTTGTGGAAGAGTCTTCTACATTACTTGAAGGTGTGTTACTGTGCTTAGTTTAATAGAGCTGAAAGGCCCAATACTTGGCAGGAAGAGGTTAGGTAGCACTTCTGGGTAGAGAAAGGTCTTGGGGAAGAGGAAAGGCAGGGTACAAAGGAAACAGGACATGCAGGAGGAAACGTAAAAGCCACGAGTCACATCGCAACGTGTATATGAGTAGAAGTGGGTTGATTTCAGTTAGAAGAGATAGTGGGAAAAGCCTCAGCTATAGGCCGACCTTTCACAATTAACAATAAGACTCTGTCTTTTTTTTTTTTTTTTTTTTTTTTTGTGAGCTGGCGGCCCAAAGAAAAAGTCTGCTGCCAGAAATTTTAATTTCAGAGTGGAAAGATGCTTGTTATCACATGGAAGACAGATAAGTTCTTAGGAGTTACTTGTGTGGGGCAGAAACAGACGGGAAAGATGACTAGTAAGATGGGGGAAAGGTATCGTGATACAGACAGCATGTAAAACAAAAGCCGCCTGTTTGCTCGGCTGTTGTAAAAAGTTTGAATAAATCTGGCTGCAGGAGATTTTTTGGAACAAATTTGGGAACAAAATGTAGCAAAACTTAAATTCTGAGCTTAAGAGTTCAAAGTTGGTTCCATGAGACGTAGGTACAGAGCGTTCCAGACTCCTACAGGAACAAGCAAGAGCCCTGCCTCAGTAGACTGTTGTTACACAGGCTCACCTGTATTATTTCTCAGTTCCTTGAGTGGGTGAAGAAAATGATCCTGTCCCTTGGATCTAGAGTTCGATAATCAGAGCCTTGCCGAAACAGTCAAGATTGCACATATGGATAAAAAAAATCCCATCGTATTATCATTTTTCAAATGTAACCTTAGGTAGTGCTTACACAGGTCCAAGTATGACTTTAGATCATCTTAAATTTATTCACTTTTTAGCTACCACATTTTTGTCCAAGATTAGAGTCATCTTCATTTAGTCATTCATAGGCATGTGAGATAGGCACTCATACACATTCCTACTTGTGGCAAAATGGGACCAACTTTGGAGTCACATAGCTAGACACCACTTAAGTGATAAACATGCTACTCAGCAGAGGCGTGTATGTTTGATCCTCTGAGTTGTATGACTCCAGAAACAACAAGCACAATGCAGTCTCTAACATGTTAGTTCTGCTTCTAAAGATGTCTTTACTTTTCTTTCACACGGCTGTTCCACCTGCCTTCCTTCCTGCCATTCTGATTTCCCTACCCCTAGGTCCACATGGTATCTGCAGGTTTTTCCCTTTCATGATAAAGGGTAGATTTTTATTTTTTCTCTTGTGGTCAAATTCTCGACATCCATAAAATCCATGCAATCCTCTCCAGCAGCAGCTTTTGACACTCTGTTGAGCATCTTCCATTTTCTGCTCAGACACCTTGGCGATAAGTTTACTTGTCTTCATTCGTTCCACATTTTAAACTTCTGTCTTTATTCTTGCCTGCAACTCTTCTTCCTTTCATTTGGCCTTTCAGGAGAGAGCACGGTGTTCTCCTAAAGGAAAACACATTACCCTACCCCTGACTCTCGACTGCATGCTTCAGTGCACCCGGGTCATTGACCTTCAGAGTTTCCACGTTCTACTGTCTCCTTCTCTGCTCTCTGGTTTCTCTCTCATATTACTTGGCTGGTGAATAAAATTTCCCTGGTTTGGAACTTCATCTGAACTCTGGTTATGTTTTAATTACAGTTTTCATTTTTAAATTCTTTGTCCAATCTTTTTTTTAAAAAAAACATATTTTATCTCTGTGCTGTAGGATCTGCAAAACTTACCATAAACAAAAACAAAAAGTCTCCCCCTGAATCTTAAGGTTAGGAAGATGACAAGGTATAAAGTATGTAAGAGTGTACTATAATGTATTTGAAATTAATATGAGTTAAGAAAAACAAGAGGTACAAAGGCTATAGAGAAGTGGATGGAACAACACTGCTCAATAGGGAGTACAGAGACAACGCCATTTGTAAGTAGCATTTGTGGAAAATTTTTATGGAAAACAAACAAAGCAAGCCTCGATCTGCATAGCTACATGGATAAAACATATGAAAAAATTCTGAATTTGTGGAGCATGAATGTGGTTGTTGAAGAACTCACAAGAACATCAACCTGTACAGACCATAGTAGGTGGAGAGCTATAGTTGACATCAGGTGTGCACAGTGGTGTCACGTGCCTGCTTCCTCTCTATCTTCCTAATTTACATTCTTTGAGGACTCATCATACAATTATGTCTGAGCTATTTGTATTTATCACACACACACACACACACACACACACACACACACACATATAGAGAGAGAGAGAAAGAGAGAGAGATGCTCCCACCTTTATTTGAACATCATCTTTCTCAATCAAGACTTAGTGCTTTATTGCACAGATTATTTTATTATTTTCAGATATATTTTTAATCAAAAGGTATTAACGAAGTGTTTGATCAATGTTTATTTAATATAATAAAATAAAGCATGATACCAAAATTGGTGATTTCTTTTAAAACATTTAAATTTTTTATAAAGTTATTTATTAGAAATAAATGCTATCTACTTAGTGTATGGTAAAGGCTAATTCCAGCTTTAAGTAGAATGATGTTTTAATTTAGCTATTATCTCCTAGAGGCACTAGGGTCTTCCTTAAAGTTTATAGATTTCAATTGTTTTTACCCTTTTTAAATGTATGAATTCTGTTCTGAGTCTTACATGTGTAAAAGGAACGCCAGTGTCATCCCTGTAGAACTTTAAGGTTATAGCCATGATAAATCAAGCATAACAAAGAAGAAATCAGTTAGGTGTTTTCATGGCCACGTAGATTTGCATTATCTTCTAGTGAATTCCAGAATGCAAAGACAATAATTGCTTTATCTGAATGTGAACCTCTTAAGAGAAAATAGCCTGTCAAAAGATATGCTGCGAAGTCCTTGGGTTTCTGTGAATGCATATTCTAGTGTGCTGCTAGGGAACGCCACGAAACTGGAGATGATCTTGGCTTGCAGAAATAGAAAGCTCCCCACTCCAACTGTGCTCATTAAAGGTCTTGGTAACACACACTGCAAAAAATAAAGTCTGGGTTTAAATGGCCAGACGAACCTCTGACTGTGGTTATTGCCTTTTTAAACACCAGAGACAATTAATGCAGTCCAGCCTTCCTCTAAGCCTTTTCCCTCCCACAGGCCACTGCAGATGGGTGACGTAACTTCCCCATGAGCGGGGGCAATTGAGGGCAAATTGTGTATCAAGATCTCTCTTCTCTTCTGAAACCAAAATATGTTACCTAATTGAGTGTCGCAGTAATATATATTTTGGAGAAGCTTGACAACCTTGACCAGTTTTACCAAATGGAAAGACAATTGACTGGGAACCACGTTAGAGAGGCACACCTGAGTTCCTAACCACAATCTGCCTTAGCTTAGATAAAACCTTGACAAACAGTGTGGGAACCTTGGTGTTTTTATCTGTAAAACAGGAACACTTAAGAGTGCCTAGCAGAGGATCTAATCCACGCAAAACACATGTCCCAATGACTGTACAAGAATTGCTTTAACTCTACCAGTTTCATCATCAGCATCATTTTGTTATCATGCTGTCATCACCATCATCATCATTTCTATGATCGTTACCTTCACAACCATCGTCCCTACAATCATCATCACTATCACAGTCACCAGCCTCATCGTTCGGATGATCAGCCCCACAATCGCCATTCACCTCATCACTGAAGTCATTCTAAAGAAATGTTAGTTTCTCCTTTTTATAAAAGTTCTCATTTCCTAGGGTTCTTTAGGTTAAATGGGGATCTGGAAATGGTTTCCTGGGCTGGTTAAGCTATCGTAATTGCTGCAGACAGCAGTCTCCAGCTTAGCCCCCTAACTTCTCCGGTCTGCAAATGGAGCACAAAGCCTTTTCCATTTAGCAGAACACTCTTCTGTGACTTGAAAGTGTACCTCTGTGGGCATGCACAGCAGAAGCTCCTCTGAAATACCAGGAACTTTGAAATGTGAAGTCTGACTTTTAAATCAAGTACATTTCTGTGGAGTGTTTTCTTTCCAATTTTCTAATTTTATTGCATCATGAATGCTCCAGCTGGAAGCACCAGTTAACAGTTGGTTTAAAGTGTTTAAACTTAATTTTTAATGCATTTTAAGAATATTTTGGTGATTTGGTTCCCAAGATTCACTGATAAGAAAAAATGCTGCTAACTACATTACTGATTGCCAACTTTTTGCCGAATCCTCACCTCAGTGAGGTGTTCGTTGTGCAGGGAATATTTTAAAATCTGAAATTTTATTAGTTGAAACTTACCAGTCATTCATAATATAAGAGTAGTCCATATTTATCACCATATAGATAGCAATTAATACCATTAATTAAACCCCATTAACCAGTTTATCATATTTTCACAACATAGAATATAGCAAACACACCAACATAGAACTGCCTGTACACAATTTCCTAGTGAGGAATGAGGCAAATGGCTTGAATTCACCTTGCTATCTCAATTCTATAACAAGGCAAATGTTATGCAATGTTCCTGTTTTCTCATAAGCTCACTACAGAATGGGTGCCCTCATGATAAATTGCCATTACACACTTCAGTTTTACAAAGTCATATTTTCATAATGCCTTTGCACATGCTAGCCCATACCTACTCCTGCTCCAGTGGATTATTTCGATTTCTAGAGTAAGATATGAACTTTCAGGAGGTATCATTGATGCTGAACAGATATATGACTTGAACACATGTTATCCATATACCCACGTTCCTTAACATATATTTGGTTTTTAGTTACTTGTTTTTGGGTAATTTTTATGAATATTGTAAAATATTTTCCCATCACTTTCTCTCAAGCCTAGTATGATTTAAAGATTTATATGAAGTTGTAGTTTATAAATATACTTAATGCCTTATATAACAGAACTTTGGCATAAGGCCTGGGGTGGTAACTCAGTGGTGTAGCGTGTGTCTTCAGTGCATTAGGTTCTCAGTCCAAATGATTAAAATAAATGATGATTTAGAAAGAATATCTGAATTCATAGTCCTAATCCTTTAATAGTGTTAAATATTAATTCATTTATTTCACATTATTTACCTGAATTCTGTCACAACAAAAAAAAAATGGGTTAAAATATAAGGCTCCTTATTAAGATTCTGTGAACTTTTTCCCTGTTTTAGCCAACTCTATTTTAAAGCAGAATTTGCATTGCTGGTGGAAATGCAAGCTGGTAGAGCCCCTTTGGATGTCAGTGTGGCAATTTCTAAGAAAATTAGGAAACAACCTTCCTCAAAACCCAGTAATACCACTTTTGGTATATCCAAAGGATACTCAATCGTACCACAAAGACATGTGCCCAACTATGTTTATATCAGCATTGTTTGTCATAGTCAGAACCTAGAAACAACCTAAATGTCCTTCTTCCAAAGAATGGATAAGGAAAATGTGGTACATTTACACAATGGAGTACTACATAGAAGAAAAAAATAATGACATCTTGAATTTTGCAGGCAAATGGATGGGGCTAGAAAACATCATTTTGGGTGAGGTAACTGAGACACAGAAAGACAATTATCACATGTACTCACTCATAAGTGGTTTTTAAGCATAAAGCAAAAAAAATAAACAGCCCACAAATCACAATCCAATCCCAGAGAATCTAGACAACAATGAGGACCCTAAGAAAAGCATACATAGATCTAATCTACATGGGTAGTAGAAAAAGAAAAGATCTCCTGAGTAAATTGGGAGCATGGGGACTTTGGAAGAGTGTTGAAGGGGAGGGGAAGAGGCAGGGAAAGGAGCAGAGAAAAATGAAGAGCTCAATAAAAATCAATAGAAAAAGAAAAAAATCAAAACAGAATTTGAGAAAACAAGAGAAAAATATAGAGAAAAAGAAATGTTTCTCATCTCTTTTATACTCTACATAGCCATAAACCACGTTGCCTTCCATCACTAGAGAAGCCAAGTGGTAGAGGAAGTGAATGAATGCTCAGGCTCGAAGCAAGGGGACACAAGGCAAGAAGAATATAAGAGGATGCTCCCCTGATGCCCAGTGCTTTTCTTTTCCAGTTTGCTGGATGTAGAGAGAGAAATTCTGACTAGATTTGGCTGTGGAAATTTAAATTACATACTTTAAAATGATAATTCCTCAAAAAACTGATCCTCTCTATGTAGTGATCTCTATTTTCTTCCTGAACTAATATATACAGCTTGTAAAATGAAGGCTATGTTTTCTATACAATACAATGTTACACAAGAAATCAGTTTACACTCATTGAAGAACAAATGAAACATCTCTAATATCCTTCTCAAAGATTTCAATAATTGGATTTCTTTTCTAATTGGCTTTTTTGATATTGCTATTCTTTATATTAAGATAAGATTAATAACTTGCCATTACTTTGTCTCTTTTAATTTTCAAATGTATGAACATGTGCCCATTCTGGAAATTGATATTTCTCTAAGGAAACCGAAATCCAAACCATAGCATGCAATTTAGTCAGCGTCAAACATAATTTCAGTGACTGGGGAGACATATTGGGAAAACTGAAGTGATATTTGTGCTGTGGAAAAATATTACCAGTGTATATAATTATTCATTTTTCAAGTATAGTTATTTGCTGACATCCTATTCTTTACTGTAGCCATTTGAAAATGCAAATAACAAAAACCATAGTTAATATAAACCAACATTTTTGAAACTAGATTTCTACATTAATAGGAAGTTTTGTATTCCTTCTTTCTCTTCTCTTTTCTAAGAAACACACAGTGTTTTGATAGTTGGTAGACTGATCATTTCATTGTGCTATATCTGACATGTTTTTAAGAGAAAACACGGTATCTCAGAAGTGTTAGAAATTCTAGTTGCTGATAATTCAGGACTTAAGCTCATTTGCTGTTTCTGTTACTTTTGTAATAATGTGTTGACTAGGGTAACAGGTAAATAGTATGTTGAAAATCAATGTTGTGAGCCAAATTTTTAGACTCATTAAAACATGAGATTCTCAGTGTTTGATCCATAAAATAATGATTGAATGTCATATAGATTTTGTGCACAATGTTTAAAGTTGCCTTTGTTAAATATAAATGTGTATTTTGAAATTTCATTTTTAATGAAATCTAGCATTTTGCTATATACTGATAATCATGGTCATATATAAATGTATATATATACATATGTATATACATATATATATATATATATAGAGAGAGAGATGTATATCAAGTCATTTCTTTTTCTGATGTTACAAAATCCTATCGTCTAGCACACAGGCTTAAATTCTTAGTGTCATATGACTCTTACTCTGGGGAAGTAAATTGAGAAGACACAACTCAGCCATGGCATTTGCTGGTTGAATTGTAACTTATGTCTCATTCTTCTGCTTCATTAAACTCACAGTAAGTCTTGTGTTTCATATATAAAATAGAGATAATAATGATTCATTGAGTTAATGGGGTCAAGTAAATGTTGTGTAGTGAGTGCTTTATCTATTACTATTATTGTCAATATTTATCTCAAGCTACAGTGCATAGTCAAACACAAAAATTATTTTAAATGAACATAACACTTACCATTAAAATAGTAATCTCTCAACCTCTGATAACTCAATTTCTCATTTATTTTCTGAGCAACCTCTATAAGATCATTTTTAAAACATATTTTTGTTTTGAAATTAAAATATATTATCTCCCTTCCTTTTCTTCCTTCCAATTCTTACCACATATTCACCCAGTCTTATTTCTAAATATATAAATACAACCTGCATAGTCCATGTGATGTTACATATATATGGTTTTAGGGCTGTTCACTTTCTACCAGCAATCATTGATTCCCTACTAGAAAAAATGAGGGAAGCCTTCGCTTCCAAACACGAACCAAGCTGGGTCCTGTTAGGAACACAAAACCTAAATACAAAATGTGCAAATGGCTCTCATCCCTAGCAGAGGTGATTGAAAGGGGTCCTGGGAAGAGGTATGCACTGAGAGTTTAGAGGACAAAGAGAAGCTATTCTGGGAGATTCGGGGGTCCCAGGAACAGAGGAGAGAATTACAGGCTATTCAGAAAGTATGGCTAATAATGTAACCTGGGAGGGGACTTTCCTTACAATATTGGAACATATGTCGACTTCTTCCTTATCATATCCACAGAGCACGCTCTGACAGACTATCATTGCATAATTGTTGCAATTATTTTTAGACTATTTTAAGCGGTTTAAACAAATGATGAGTAATGTCCTTTGAGGTACAACATTTCATTGATTGCATATCAGAGATAAAGCATGATATTCAAGGTAGGAACCAGATGTCTCTACTTGATAGTGTGTCATTAACTTGACAGAACAAAATTATATCATACAAATTATTTTAGCACTGGGGTAATCTATGCGTACTATGAATATTAATAATAGTTTTAATTTTTCAGCACTCTGGCACAAAGAAAGAAGAAAGTGAATAGAAATAAAGTTGTTTCTGGTTTTCAAAAAGAATAGTGTGCTTCTAGCAACCATTAATTACAACGATAATACAGCAAATGATGTTTATAATTCTTGCCACTTCATATTTTTCACTGTTCTTTATTTTTTTTTAAAAAAAGAAGAAGAAGAAGAACTGTTCTTCCGGAAATACTTTTTCTTCATGCAGTGCTGTCTAGAAGATAAAAGTTGAGGTTCTTGGAAGATGGTTCAGTAGATAAAATGCTTGCCAAACAAGCAAGAATGCTGAATTGTATCACATACACCCGGTTAAAATAATCAAAGTACAGTGTTAAACCCGTGTAATCCCAGCATTGAGTAGGCAAGCAGGAAAACCCCTTCTTCTTGCTTACCAGTCCATCTATGTTAATGGACCAGCTCTGGACCAAGACTAATGTGAGAAAGTGAATCAAAACTGAAGAGGTTGGTGTTGCTATAGAAATATTTCTGAGGTTTGCTTCTGGCCTACACACAAACACACACACATGTATGCATGTATGTACACGTGCAAAGGTGAAGAAAGTTAAAACGGATTAAATGATTTAATACTGTCAATTATTAATCTTAATTTGATCATAGATGTATGTAATGTTTAGCTCTGACCTCCAAACTTCACTTCAAATCATTTAGTTTCTGGCTTTTCATAGTATATTGAGGAATTATGGGATAAATATATTGAAAGAAAACGTTTTTCCTCCTTTTCAAATTAGCCACTAGAAATGCTGGATCTTCTTGTCAGTTTTCATATTTTCTAAGGATTTACATTTGAAAATATTAAAAACAAAATGTTTAATAAATAGAATAAAGAAACATAAATTGATTTATTCCTGGTTAAAATATTGTTGCTAATCTGTAAGAATTAAAATAATTTTATAGGTACTAAATAAATAGTCCTGAAAATGTGCATGTATTTGGAAAGCAGTCTTTAATTATTTTACAAAGGATTTATTTGTAAGATATCCAAGATTGTGAAGTAGTTTAATTAGCAATAATTCACTTACTGTACTTTAACAATTCTCGGGGGCAAGAAGTCCAAGACAGTTGCCGGTTCTTGTTATCTGAGCATCTAGTTTGTGTGAACTGCAATCCAGTTAACTAGGACACAAGTTACAATTAGGCTGACACAGGGACCGCAACATTTTAAAAGCACAACCCAGACCCTTGAAGTGAGCATTCATTATTTGACTATTTTATTAAGCCAGAACTTTGATTCTTAAGACACCAAAACAGATTTGTTGTATCGTTTTCATCCAGAAAAGAAAAAAAAATCTAAATGAAACTGAAGGAGCAATAACTTTCCAATTTGTTAAAAAGCTCTGATAGACATAAAAAAAAAAGGGAAAGAAACAGATTCTTAAATATTAGGGGGAAAACTGAGAGCAACAGTTTTCCAACCTCTGACACAATCAAGGAAACAGATTCTGATAGCCCCGAAGAAACTGGGAATCCTCTTTATTTTCAAATATACTGACAGTCAGAAGGGTATGGATTGTTAAAGGAAGAGAATCCAAGCAAGTATTTACATTTTACATGTGGAACTCTGGAGTCACCATGTGTCAAGGAAGAAATGAAAGTTCCATCATTTTGACTTTGGCATTTTCCTCTCCTGTGCCCAGAAGAAATGGGTATTTCTAAATCAGGATCTTTGCAGAATAGAAATGTCCCAACTGAAAGGAAAGCAGAGAAAGAGGACCAAAGTTGACTGCTTCCAGCTGTTCACTCGTGAGAACCATCACCTCCCAGAGCAGAAGGGTGACACGCGGTTCAACAATAGTCTGTCATGTGAATAAAAAGCATTCAAGGTTTCAATCTCTCTCCTGTCTGGAGTTTGAGGAGGTGCTATCCATGACATGCCTCTACCCCTCAAAACTTGCCACTCCCTCCTTGATAACACTTGATCTGTCTGTGCACTTGTGACTCAGCTACTGATAGCTGTGTTCTGAGTGTATTTGTGTATTATTTGGGAGCCCATTGATGAGGAAAAGAATTATGTGATGCTTCACTGATTGAATTTTCTATTCGCTGGCCCATATATCATAATGTAATACTAAAGAGGTAGCGGCCAACTTCAAAGGCTGTTTATAGCCGCAAATGAATCGTGAATCTGTTTAATGGTCAATATGGGATCAATATAATGTGTATTATATATACTTGCAAGTTGCTAAAAGGCTTTTGTTTTCTCAACAAAATGGTAAATATACAGGCATTACATACGTCAATTTTGATTTGCCCACTTCTCATAGTGTGTGTGTGTGTACACAAATTTGTATGTAAAATATGAGCAATGGAATAATAAAAACAAGTTTGCCAACTTAAAAATGTGCACATATTATTGAACAATTAAAATAATTATCTTCATAACAACTATTTCAGCTTCAAGTCTACCTTAGTATGAATCATAACTTTGGGGAAAGTAATGTTTACTATATGAATGGCATTATTCATATAGTAACAGGTTATTCAGCATGGAGCCGTTATTCCAGGTGTGTTTCCTGAGTTAACTTTCCTGGAAGCCCCACGTCATTTACTATGTGGTCTTCAGTTTATAAATGAGAAAGATGGTGCTCAAGGAGATAGAGTGATTTTCTCAGAGTAAATGCATAACCAAGTGCTGAGTTATTGACCTGTTCCATCCAAAGCTAATGATGTTTCCCTAGTAAATGATCGCTGAAGGTTTTCCTCATAAATTTTAATATTGTTCATCAACTACATTGAAACATCGAGTGGCTGGGAGAGGCACACTATCCATCCGTGTGTGTCATTGAGAATGCTTCCAGAGAGGATGAACATAGGAAATGTAATCCATCCTGAATCTGAGGGGCACCATATTCTAGAATGAGCACCCCATCGTAATGAAAAGGGTAGAACACCATACCAACAGTGTTCCCCTGCACAATCCTTAGTTCTCCCAATGTGTCCTGTTCTACCATGTCAAGCCTCCTTTGAATGATGCATAAGAACTTCTGGAACCGTGTGTTAAAAGTGATTCTTCCCACTAAATTATCCAGTCATGTGTTGTTATAACAACAAGAAAAGGTCACCTGAAACAAGAAACTGTCCACGGAAATAAGGTGCTTGATAAGGATACTGGAAAAGTAAAAGGAGCTCCAGAATTGGGTTTAAGAGGGATTTGAAAGTTTAAAAAGGCCAACTAAAGAAAACCTTAATGATTCTGGCTGAACATCAGAAAACCAGGACACTGTGAGGGATTCAAATAGGTTTCTGTTTCTTATTCTTCAGAAATTAATGTAAAATAATATGTTGGTATTTTTCTTATAAAGGCAAAGATAAGACTTAAATAAGAAACAATTTTGAAACCTTATAGTTTAAAAATAAGACATAAAATCTTTGTATACTTTTAATTATAAATATACTAGTTACTTTTATTTTACCATAAAATAAAGCACATATACAGAAAACTAATGTATAGACCAATGAGATAGTCTAACAAATATTCTTTATTGTGCCAGGGTCTAAAAATATAACAAAATAAAGTACTACAATAAGTATTTCCATATCCTTGGCCAAGCTAAAGCCCCTTCCCTCTTTTCCATTAAAATATTGACTCTGGCTTTAATGGCATTAAACTACCATAGTTTATCTAGTTTTGCCCATACTTTTTATTTAAATCTTTTTTTGACCAATAGCTATCCCTACAGATCCTTGATTTTTCATGTGATTGTTGTGTTTTTGTTTAATTTATTTGCCTTTTTGCATAAGTATTAACAACGTTTGAACTATAGAATCTGTACATCTGCATTTGCTAGTTGCAAACTTGTAATGCATTGGTTGTCTGTAGTCTGTAATTTCTGCCAAGTGACAGAACAACTCAATAGACTCTGTTCTCTTGACTTGACAATATGAATGCCATGTTCTTTCTCAGGAGGTCCATGATAGCTGCTTATTGTTCCATTGTGATTGATGATGCTCAGTACCCTCCAATAGAGCTTATTAGGGATTAAAATTTCTGCCATTTAATAGACAGATAGATATATAAATAGGTAGGTAGAAGGTAGACAGAGAGACAAGATAGATAGATATGAATATGGATATAGATATCTATTTTTGTGGAAAAAATCTCCTTTCAGCTAAATATCAGGTTTCAATCATTGACAATTATTAAGCCTTTTGAAATTCACATACTTTCATTTGTGGTAAAAAGACAAATCTTCACATATACTTTTGATCCCTCTGACATTGTCTTTACACTTGTCTCTTTGTATGGTGTTAGAGGGTAGATTGTACTGTTGTTGTTTGCTGCCATTGTGCCTTGCAGTAATTAGCTTCCTCAATATCATAGCTAAGATTTCTGAGGCCTGTTCATATTTTATTACCTGAGACCTATATCTAGATCTTTCTTTTTGTACATAAGGATATTTATCAATGCTATAACTTGAATGCAAGACATGTTCCTTGTATTCAGCCACTCCATATAGACTACTTTGGTAGAGAGAACACAGAAACATATCTGGACACTAAGATGCCTCGTTAATTTTTTGCTAAATTTCCTTCTGTATTTCTAGTTCATATTATAATTCTCAGACATATTACTATTCTTACATGTCAATAATGCCGTATCTAAAATGATTCAACTAGGAAACGTTTCCATCTTAGAGTTTCTGTTGCTGTGAAGAGACACCAAGACCATAGCAACTTTTATAAAGGAAGACATTGAATTAGAGCTAGCTTACATTTCAGAGGTTTAGTCCATTATCATCATGGTGGGACATGGTGGCGTGCAAGCAGACATAGTTCTGGAGAAGTAACTGAGAGTCCTAAATCTTGTAGGCAACAGGGAGTGGTCTATAACACTGGGTGGTATCTTGTGCATAGAGACTTCAAAGCCCACCCCACACACTTCCTCCAATAAGGTCACACTTACTTCAACAAGGCTACCCCTCCTAATAGTTCCACTTTCTATAAGATTATGAGGGACAATTACATTGAAACTACTACTTCTTCAAGTTTTTTTTCATATTCTGCTATTATTACATATACAGCATACCCTGGGAATAAAGTTTAAGTAGAAAATTAATCAACGTTTCCTAGAAACATTGTTCATGCAACCCGAGGATACAATAATCATGTTTCTGGAGTATTTGTTGGTGTGTCTGCTATCACTGTGACTCTCAAGTGAGATCAGATAGAGACCTTTCCATTGTGATTTCATATTAGTATTTAAAAAGGACATTTCAGATTTTTGTGCTTTTTTGCATTAGAGTGACCAATTTGTATTATTTCATTGTATATCCCATGTGAACTTTCTACAAGAGAATAGGAATGATAGAGATAAAGTAACCATACTGCAGAGAAGACTACAACCACACACACAACTTCTCAGATAGTTTCTACAAACACTTATAAAGTGCTAGCTGTGGTATGCATCTCAGTCTTAGGTTCTGTCTTATCCACATTTTGTGAGCATCTAGCTTTGGCTCTTCCTTTGTGATTTCACATTTAGTCTTATTTCAACAAATGCATGCTTAATGTTTCCCTTGACACTGAACATTTGCTTTACTCACTTATCTTCTGAAATCCCTTGTTTATCGGAAGATATCTTCTTTTAAAGTTTTGCTGAATTTTATTGTATGTGCTTGAATATTTTTTTCTTGCATGTATGTATATAAACTAAATGTATGCTGAGGCCTATAGAGTCAGAACAGGGCACCGTATGCCCTGTAACAGGAGCTACAGACTATTGTAAGCTGCTATGTTTGCTGGGATCTCAACCCAGCTCCTCTGCAAGAGTCTCATGTGCTCCTAACTGCTGAACAATCTCTCCAAACTCTTTAGCATATTTCTTACTAAGCTCGTATTTGAAAATAGTATTGTATATGAATAATTGATCTTTCCACAGTTTTAATAAGGTTTAGTTAGAGCTCAAGTAAGTTTAAATATGACCGTCTATTTGTAATTTCATGAAGCTGTCCGAAATGTCATGCTTTCTAAGATTTCCTGAAATCTTTACTTTCTCCATTTTTATCGGGCCACCTTCATCATAGACTCTCCTGTCAATATCTAGTGTGATTTGTCTCATTTCTAGTAGTTGCTTCATAATGTGTGACACTGGTGTGCCGATTTTAAGGGATACAGGGTCTTTGTGCACTAAGATGCACCTGGTTGGATCAGCTGAACTACTGGCAAATGTGTCTGGTAAAGTTGCTCCAAACTTCAGACATTCTCAAGTGGACTCCTGTGGTCTGGATCATTTTGTGGTTCTCAGGACCATAAGAAACCCTGTGACTTTCATTTTCTTTGTCTCATAAAGGCACTAATTATCCGCAAGCCTGCTAGCTGGTGAAGGAATGTCCTCAGAGCTTAGTAGTGGGGGGTTCGTGGGATAGCTTGACACCAGATTTGCTGTAAGTGTTATTCATAGACTTCTAGTTTTACCATCTTGTTAATCTGGCCTATTTTTGTGCTGCGACTCAGAGAAGTGTGAGAACTATCCAGCTGCTCCTGCCATTCCCATCCTTTCCAAATCTAGTAGCTGATTATTATTGACTGTAGACAGAAAAACGCGAGCACAGCAAAAAATAAAATTAACAGACATTTATGCTAACACAGCCAATAGTCTCACAGATATCTCAGAGAGAAAAAAGAGAAACTTTACTCCCTCAAGTATCCTCACCGTAACCCAAGGACAGCTTTATTTATTGAATTTTTTTTTACCAATTGAGAAACTAATTACTTGAACAGTTAGATGCTGCTTGCTTAATCTTTAATTTCTTAGTTAGCTGTGCATTGTGTTCCAAGAAATTTCCTAGCAGTAAGGAATACATCTCTCTCCCTATGTCATCTCAGTAAGTTTGCCAGTCCATTCTGTGTACCTACAAAGCATGTTCCTGGAAAGAGCAGGAACTAGGAATACACTTCCTTTTTAGACATGCTTGTTCTCAGACAGTACTTATCAGAACCTCTAGTAATGGCTTTCAGGATCGTAAGAGTGCAGATTCCCCACCGTAGAAGCACACGCACATACATACCTTCAAGAGATGTCTAGGATAGTGTGGCACTAAAAAGACCTATGAATTTCACTGCTTCTCTCTCAGAGTGTAGCAGCCTTCCTTTAGCTGATGCCATGGCACGGAAGGCAATCTGAGTAACTGTGATAATGACCTCTTGTGGGTACTTTCTCAATGACATCATAGGCTTTATCTCTGTTAGTTGTACAAGTCAAGTCACCACACAGAATATTCATTTCCAGATTTTGAAATTTTGATGAGAGTTCAAAGTGCAATTTTGTGTAATGTAATAAATAATCACAAGGTTAAACCGGCAGTGATTAAATATAGTTCTTCATGTGCAATTTCAAAATGAGAATATATATTATTAAACTATGTAGACATTTGATAACAGCCAGGCTTTCTTCTTGCGTAACACCTTTGTCTAAAAGTCTTTGAAGACACCAGCTCATTAATCCTCACAGGCTCTTTTTCATTAAATTATAAAGCAACTGTACCATTCAAAATTAACAGCAACAGAATATTGTTCCTGCTCTGTATGGAATCTTAGACTCTTTATGATCTATAATGTCCTTCTAGATTACAGGCAGGTTTCTTTGTTATTTTCTTTGTTCACATGGGTTAGATTAAATATTTGTGCTGAGTTTACATTGCTATACATTTTTCATGGACTTTGAAGTTGTCGTCTTTGTGTTTAATCATTTAATATTACATGTCCTCTTCCTTTAGAGCCCCTGTGTCATATTTTCCCACCCCTATGGTCAACAGTCCTCTTCTCCATTCTTGATTATTTGCACCCACTTAGATGAATTGGTTCTCTGATCATTTTCACACTTTCTTTGGCACTCAGCAATCAATTATCAGTATGCCTCTTTGTCTTTCCGACACCACATTCTCTTGACAGATTCCCTACAGTATACAGGCTATTTTATGGTGTTTACTTTTATTGTATATAAGATCTCTCAGGTGGTAACCCAATTAATGAACAGCATTTTTTTTTATTTCTCTGATCACGGGAAATAAAGCACAATTGACTCTTCTCATTTTTCACTAGGTCACACAAAGCACTGCTTTTGGCCTTTGCAGCGTTAAATTAGCATGTACTCTAAAATGTTGATAGAAAAACAATCATGTTGCTGAGAGACTTCCTTGTATCTACTGGGGTTGTCAGTAGAAAATCACAGCATAAACAACATGTTCCTTGTTGACACACAGACTCCTCAAAATTTAGTATACTAATGTGCACTAAACCATTAAAACACTTGGAGTGTCACATGAGATGTGGAGGTGTGAGTGTACAGGTGTGTATCCTCAGAGACTCTTGTTGATAGAAGCCTGATGTGGATTCTAAGACAGATGGTTCATATGGAACCAATGCTGCTCAGATCAACATTCCCTTAGACAATGTCAACAGAAATATCTAATGCTAAGTAGATGCAGGTCCTCATATTTGCACTAGATCAGAAGCAGAGCATATCATCCCCATGGGCTAAGGTAAGGTATTTCTTCTCTTTCTAACATAGCAATAAACTATGATGCAATCTTCAGTTGTTTTTTATTCTTGAGTATGCACTAAAATATGATCATATATACTCCCATTTTTCTATGCCAATTACCCCATATTGCTCTGACAATGCTCCCTTCCTAAGATCTTATCTTTTGAAACCTTCTAAGTCCAGTGAGTCCTGCCCATATGTGCATGGATGTAGGCCCATCACAGTGTCAGGAGAATTCTATTAGTTACAGCCTTAATACTGTTTATTAGTGGTTGACTAGTCTTTTGAAGGTCAGAATTATTTCCATCAATCTCTCAAGTGACTAGTATTCTCAATTTTAAGTTTTGGTAGGAAGTGGCAATAATATGGTGATATTTCATATACCATCTGGCAAAATAATAGTGTTTTGAGAAAAAATTAGAAATTATTTCATTCAATGTTAGTTTACTATTCAGTTGATTTGTGGATTTAGGCAATGTAATGGCAAGGAATATTTTTACCTTATTATAATGGAAATTTAAAGTACTTACTACAAATGTGAAAACAGCCTACGAATCTGTTGTTTCTATAAGTAGGCATTAGCTAATCACTTACAGGTTTTCAACTTCCTATAATAGATTAGCGGAATGTATAAAAAATTAGTCATATACGATGACAATTATTTCCCAGTCATTGGATTGTTTTTGTTTGTTTGTTGTTAGTCACCACTTTAAAATGTTTATTGTTGCCTTTGTTTAGTTCGTGTTTAGGCAGTCATGCTGGTGAGACAATCCCACACAAAGAACTATAGGCAGCTAAGGAACATCAAGAGTAAGAGGAATAATCTTCGTCAAGGAAGAGCACACCCTTTGGTTACATGATACTGAACTCTCAGACCTGAAAACATGCATATAAGTAGCATGATACAGACTGAGCATGTTATTTTTTTTTGTATTTAGGGATATATATTCATATACATACATGGATTCAACAGCAATTTTGACGAAATTGATACCATGAATTTGAAGTAGAGGAATGAGGTATTTGCGGTGGTTTGGTGTGATGAAGGGGAAGAGGGAAAGGATGCGATTATATTATCATATCAAAATATAAAAGAAACAAATACAAAAGTTTGGCACTGTCATCATTATCCTGGCAGAACTGCATTTGTGAGAGGCGCTGTCATGCTGCCCACTGAGAAAGACCTCTTTCATGGGCATTCACGCTGAATTCATGAGTAAATGTTCACTTTAAGAGAGAGCTCTACAGGTTAGAGCTCCCATGACCATTGGCCTGGAGCAATAAATAACAAACAATCTCCAAGTCTGAAAATAATACATGGGAATTGATTCTGGGATGCTAAAATATAGAATGCTTCTTCAAATATAATATATTTTTTAAAAATAACCCAAGGGAAGCCTCCACTCCATCTTGACTAGGAACATAGCATATTGATATGTTTTTTGTTGTACTTCAGATGTATCTTGATTTAATTTCAAATTCAGCATGTACAGATATAATTCAAGCTGCTGTCTAATAACACATCTTGATCATTTATGAGTGGAAATAAATATAGTGAATGAACCATGTGCCCTGGCGCAGGCAAATCCCTCTGTACCTCTACTAATAAAGGAAGGTTTGAGCCAAGAGAAGTAGTTGGCCTGGAAGTTACCTATCAAAAATGCAGACAGCCAAGACTGAAAATAAGGCAGTGCTGAAAATGCTGTAAGAAAACATCCAGTGTGTCTTCCTCCCACAAATAACAATGTGCCTAATATACATGTTATAAGAGAAGTTGAAATGTACTGATATTTTCCCTGTAAAAGCAGATCTTGCATCTGTCTTCCTTTGTTTCTCTTTGCATAGTAAAGAAAACGTTCTAGGCTACAGGGGACTCATATAAAGTAAAACTACTTTTCAGAGTTATGGCCAGTGAATGGATAGCAATGCTTCCCCTCTGTACGTTCCTTACCTCTCAAACCCCTTCCAGATATCTGTGTCTGATGTGAAGTGTTCATCATTTCCCTAGTAATATATGAATTCCAAAAACCCATATTTTTTAATTAAACTGGGAATGCTACAATACTGGGGGAAATACATGAAGAATTAAAAGAGGAATTTTTGTTGGTTTATTTTCTTTTTTTGAATCAAAAGTCTCTAAAATATGTAAATAGCACTTTAATAAGGAATAGCAAGAGCAGATTTACTGTGAGTTGTGTTCCTTTAATCAATGGTTAACATGTTTCTCTAACTCCTGAGTAGAAAATAAGTGAAATTCAAATAGTCATAGTGCTCAAATTTTATATAAAAATATTATCTTTAACAGTTAGCCTCCAGGAGGATAGTAATGTGTTATTCATTAAAAATAAACTATATGCCAGAAACTTGTTTCAGCAGTTGAAAGCTCATTACTACATTTCTACTGAAATGTATGACCACAGTAAGAAACAATATATCCATTTCATGCATAAAAAAACTGGAAATCAAAATTACATGTGTAACAAGTGACACAATTGACAGAAAAAAAAAAAACCAATGCATTCCAGATCATTCTGACGCCACTTCTTGTTTCGTTCAGATAAGGAAGCTTAGAACATTCTAGAAAATGAGACATACACATCTACTTTGAATAATAGTGAAACATAATGTTTTGTTAAATATCACTGTGGAGAACCGAACCCAAAATAGCAAAGGGAAATGAGTAGTGAGCAAGATAAATCAGAGCTTAAAGAGATAAAGTCATCAAAGCAAGGAGCTGCATAATTCCCATGCTCTACTACGTCTAGGAGTTTCTCAGGTGTTTGACTGGACTCAGAGTCTTCTCTGAATTTCAAGTGAATAGACTTGTTATGTGTAATTTGATAGTAGTTTTCAAAACCATAATTTCTGATAAACCTAATAGAGACTTGGTTCTCACGTGTGCTGTGATTACAAATGTTAATATCCCTCATCATAGAGGTCATAGAGCTTTTACACACATGTTGCGGAAGCCATGAGAGTGACAGTGGAAAGATTATCACTGGATAGACCCCTTCTTATTACAAAGAGGACCAGCAAACCTTACCCAATGAGAAACTTAAATTCAAGTATCATGCTACTGAATTTGAACTTGGAAATTACAATTAATTATATGGTCAGAAATAAACATGAAATGTTTGCTTGTATTCATATTCAAGATTATTTCATCTGCATATTTAAATTCTTATGAGCAAAGGAATTTGAACTGTATTGATTCATGAATCAGAATTTCATTGAAAAACACTAAATTAACTTTAGATGAAGTATCTTAAATCCAGGTAAATGTGATAAAAAAAAAATCTCAGTAGAAACAATAGGCCACTTAATTGTTTAATTATATTTTTATTTTATTCTCAAAACTTTAAGATTAACTCATAAAACCCTGTCTCAAAAAAAAACAAAAAAAAGATTAACTCAGAATAATATATACTGTTACTAGTAAATTTTCTTTTTAATTATTTTCTTTATGTGATGAAAAATGCCTTAACTAAAACTCCTTAAGTAAATGCTTGCTAATTTAGTAGAATGAATCTTTACATAAAAGCCTATCTTCCATGTGTACCTCTCAATGAGACTTGAAATTCCGTGTGGTAGTGATAACACAAGAAACAGCTAAAATGGAAATAAACATATGGTTCACTTTGGTCCATAGCAGGGGACTTCTATTTGTGGAGTTCTTATGCTTAAAGACTATTGTCCATGGGGCAGTGGGGTACGGAGAAGCTATAAGGTTAGCTGTATGTGCCAAATCTGTGGTATAAATATTCCTGACATGGATAATGTCAACCAGCCTGAGGACAATACTGAGTAAATATGGAGACGTTCACTACCATACACTTTAGTTGCTATGAACATTTGTCTATGGAACAAATTCAGTTAGCACAAATAACTTTAATAACAAAATGACTAATGAAATAATTGACATTTTTACATATTTGTTGTTAGATTTTAATATAATCTACATACTGAAATTTTAGACAATTTAACTTTTTAAAAAATAATTCTTTGATTCAAATCATGTACCCAGTCTTGCTTATCTTTCACTCCCTTCACATCTACCCTCACTCCTGCCCCATGCAACAAACCAAACATCCTTTGCCTCCATCTTTTCAACACCTCTTCATTCATCCTGGTGGCATCTGGAGCTGCAATGTGTCACGCAGCAGATTACCCTTTTGTCTAAGCACCCAACCTGCAAAATGTTCATTGCAATGAGTTCAAGGCCTCTGGCATGCCGTCATTACTGTTTGGTCCAGGCCACTGTGATGCCTATCTCAGTCGAGGGGCAATTTAATAGTAACTTCAATCACTGTCTCTTAAAATTCCTTGCTAAACTAAAAAGGACCAGTAGAGGATGAGTCTAGGAGACCATTGTTGCTGCCTGCAGCACTATCTCTTTGCATTCTTTTGAATTCAAAGTATCAAGATTTGAAGGTCTGTCTAGTGGCTCATGCAGTAAGTCTACTAGTACTCATATGAAAGCTCCATGAAAAAATAGTCTAAGGTTGGTTGATCAAAGTCACTTAGACTAGAATTACCGCCTATTATTACATACCTGTCTCCCTATTATTTTAACAGCAAGCTGAAGAATTCAAATGTGTTCTAAGTTTCACTTTTGAAGAGTGAGCTGCCTTGCTAATGAATCTGTGTTATTTGTTAGCTATAAAAAGCAGTAAGTATAAAAATTAAGAAAAAATCTGAGCATAATTTTACATTCATCAAAAATTAGACATTGTGTCACTGCACACACACACTCACACACACAAAGCATTTCTTGAAAGTCCACTGAGTGCATTTCCCTGCTGTATGCCTTGGTGTCCTTGGTTGGGTTGACATATTATATCTACAAAACATTCTAAAATTGCTGAGGATACTGCCTTGATATCTGCCTAATCTCATTTATTGAAGAAAACATATTTTCTTAGCAACCCTTTATATGTAATGTGTGAAACACCAAAATTTATATATGGCTACTGCTTACTGTGTAAGTGTGGCTTTTACACCCACATTCTTGACTAGAATTTCTTTCCCTGAGTGCCTCTTTTTGTATTAACCCAAATACTAAATATATATTAGACTTCTGTTTTAGTAACTCGAACACTGCTTCCTTAGTACCAGACTAATGAATAGCAGATAGTTTCTTCTTGCTATTGGGAAACACAAGTATTAAATTGGGAATATACTATATAATTAGGAATACCACAATATCTTTTTGAAGTTTCATTTATAATTAACAAAAATAATAATGTATACTTATAGACCACAGTGTGATACTTAAATAGGTATGCAGATTACAGAATGAAAAAAATTGAACTTGCTAGTGTACCTGATTACATCAAATGCTTATGGTTTAAGGAAAAGTTTCCCTATTGAATAGATTTCAACTGTTTTCAATGTGACTCAATATCTTTTGTTATAAACATCTTAATTATGCCTTGTGATTTTGAACATCATGGCATAGTTTTCTTAAAACTTGAATCGTTTCAAAAAGGCACTGGGGAATAGATTAGGTATGACTTTAGATACTGGAACTTTAAAAAGACCAAAAAAAAGAAAAGGTGAATAGTAATTTTGGTGGAACTTTATTAGGTGAGCCAGCCAATCGTAAGCGTCTTTTATTTATTTATTTATTTATTTATTTATTTATTTATTTATTTATTTATTTATTTAAGATTTCTGTCTCTTCCCCTCCACTGCCTCCCATTTCCCTCCCCCTCCCCCAGCCAAGTCCCCCTCCCTCATCAGCCCAAAGAGCAATCAGGGTTCCCTGTCCTGTGGGAAGTCCAAGGACCACCCACCTCCATCCAGGTCTAGTAAGGTGAGCATCCAAACTGCCTAGGCTCCCACAAAGCCTGATACCAAAACCATAAGTGTCTTTAAGCTTCAAGTTGTTGTAGTGTCCCTAAGCTTTAAGTTGCTGTAGGGTCCCTAAGCTTCAAGTTGCTCTACTGTCCCTAAGTTTCAAATTGCTGTAGGGTCGCTAAGCTTCAAGCACCCACTGACACTCATTCTCTCCAGGAGCTGAGCATCCCCTTGCTCTTTGTCCTTCCCTGGAAAACTCTGACATTTTACATTTGCTTCCTCCCTTTTTTAATTGAATCCTTTTCAAAAACAATAAATTATGTTACAGGTTCAGTTTCACAAATTGAAACTGTTCAAATATTTATCATTATTATAATTCATAATCCTATAGGTTATAGAAAACCAATATGTAAAGTTTGCTTTATATTGTTATATATCCTTTCTTGAAATTGTTTTGAAAGGTTTAGTATGGGCAATTTAAAAAATAAGAAGAATATATGTGATATATATCAGCATGAATGTCTTTTTACCACAAAATCGAGAAAAGTAACATTAACAGTTCCAATGTCTATGGCCTTTTTATCATCCCAGTTCCTAGTGATAGTCTTCAAAATATTACCTCTTTAGGTTTTATACAATTTTTTGAAAAGTTACTCTGATCCTATTCATTTAATAGTGAGTAAATGAAAGAAATAGACTAGCCAGAAACTACACAGTCATAAGTAAAGCAAAGGCAAAACTTTCCCAGGAGTTTGGGCTTTTAAGAACCTTGGTACTTTTCTGCACCCCCACATAATATATGAGAGCTTGACCTACCAGCCTTCAGCTTTATGGAAGTGGCATCATGTCTTTATATAGTTTTATCAGTATTGATTGGTTTGTTGAGAGTTTTGATTTGGTCTGTAACCCCATAATGCAAGTATACAGATGTGTCGTATTCACTAATGTAATCCTCAAGTCCTGGAGTGCAACCTGTATCTAAAGAATGGACAAGCAAGCCAGGTGGTGGTGGTGCACACCTTTAATCCCAGCACCTGGGAGGCAGAGGCAGGCGGATCTCTGTGAGTTCGAGACCAGCCTGGTCTACAACAGCTAGTTCCAGGACAGGCTCCAAAACCACAGAGAAACCCTGTCTCAAAAAAAAAAAAAGCAAGAATGGACGAGCAGATGAGTAGAGTTCATTTTCTATGTATTTGTTAATGTACACAGGTCCACTTAGCATTAATGAAAAAGTTAAGTTTTCCATTCCTTCTGTGTTATATAAACACTCCGAATTTTATTTTTGCTCTCATGGCTTATTCTTGGCCAGCATTGTCTTTGCTTCTACCTTTCAAAAACTTTTGCACTGTATGTTAATTCATCATTTTGCCCTCCTATCTTATTTTCTCACTCAAATCTTCCAGCTTGCTTTTAGTTGAATGGAAAGTGTTCGTGTATGTGTGGGGTGGGGGAGGGTGTCTCTCACCATGTATTATTACACAATCTTTCAGTCTTTTGGGGAATATCATGACTCACATCCAGTGAAATTTGTCTAATTTTCAGTATTGATCTTGCAATATAAATTAAGTCATATCCCTTAAACTGACATTGAATACATCCAAGACATTCCTAGCGTGTCAGTCAGTTACATGTATAGGCTCTTCATCTACAAAGATGCTGTATTCTTTGCTGCTGCAGTGGGTTTAAATATGGTGTGTTCTCTACTTTTGTAAAGGGACTCTTTATGCTCTGTATTCTCAATTTACTTAAATTTTAAAGATAGTACAAAGTAATGTTCTCATATAAGTTTTAAAATGGCTTACCAAAGCAAATTTAGCCCAATCCAGAAAGATATTTTATGAGGCCAATTGAATTTGAGAAACATAGATACAGAAATAAATTAAGTACAATACATTAATTAACACAAAGCTGAAATTTGTCTTGGTTTTCACCCAGAAAGAAAATAATTAAAAACAACACTATGAAGTATTTTTTATATGACTGGATTACTGAATGGATGGGAAATTAATAATATAAAGGACATTTGAATGTGAGATCATAGAATCAACATAAAAGTAATAAAATGCATGTTTTCATGTCATTACTCTGTATTTAACTCTCTAAATTGATCCTTTTTCTCAACTGCTCAGAGTGCTCAAGTAATCACCACTCCAGAGATTCATTAATATATGATGATCTTAACTCAAGGAGTGTTTTATGCTTTGGTAATCTTCCTTCTGTGAAGCAAGACTGGAAATTGCTTTAGATTAAAACAATGCGTCTCCATCCTTTACTCATGCATTTTAATACATTTAATTGCACAAGAATTTTAGACTTGCATGTGTTCTAAGTAATGCAATATTAGTTGTTGAGTATTTCTTTAGGATGGCTAAAGGTACAGATACATAGTGACATTTCTCACTACTCTAAAAACACAAACAGCACAGCTCTTCTGGGAAATGACTGTTTGCCAGTTTTATTAGATGAAACCCCTCTATTCCCTGTACTTATTTTTCTTATTTTCTCATACATTAAATCCGGACCACAGTTTTCCCTCCCCTGCTTCTCTCAGACCCTCTCCTCAAACCCCCAAATCTATCCTCTTCCATTTCCCTCTATACCAGAGATATCAATTGCACACAGCATAAGAAGTTATAAGACTAAGCATGCTGGGCAGTGGTGGTACATGCCTTTAATCCCAGCACTCAGAACACAGAGGCAGGCACATCTCTCAAGCATAAGTATCCAGACAAATTAAGGTAAAAGCATAAAGAAATAATGCTACTTGTCCACCAGAGTAGATAAGCTACTGACTGCTTCTGAGCATGTGAATCTATGAAAATGTCCACAAAATCCCCCTGTGGGCATGAATAAATAACAAGCTGGGCCATCGCCAGGGTCCAACCCTCTAAGCACACGTGTGTCTTGTTTTCCAAAATTCCATCTGAAATATGTAATATTTTTGTCCAAAATGTTTGAGAATATTCACATGAGGATTATGTTATATAATAGCTCCAGTTTGAAGCCACACTTATGCTTGCAAACAGAACAGATGAAAGTATGACAAAATAATGTGGAGAATGGTGCATCACTATGAATTTGTAAGGTCCAACTCTATGCAACAATACAGAAGAACCTCACTGAAGGAAACAGCCACAAAAAACTGCTCAGTGAAACAGATCTGAAATAGATTGCAAAGAATGCTTCTGCAGCTTGCTAACATTCATTTTAATTGAGGGGTTGGTAAAATCGATAGGTTTGCCTTCTGAAAATTCTTTAGCTTTTGCAAAGAACTGTATTGACTTCTGTGAGATACATTTAAATATAGTTTTTAATTTGATGGCATTGACAAGCTAAATATAAATTATGAAAATTATTAATATACAACTAAACATGTATTTTTAAAGATATATTCTTAGATTCCTATACTTTCTTTTATAACTTGTCAAAATACATTAAAAATGTGGATTTGTAGTTGGGTTAAAAATCTCATTTAAACTTATAAAACACAGTTTTCTTGCATTATTGAACAAATTGAGGAAATATTGTTATTAATAAACATAGGTGTTCTGATCGGTAAATGCTCTCAACTAATAAATATGCTGTTTAAATCCTATAAATATTTGTTATAAAATTTATTGTGCTACATAGATTATAGGGTATACCTTAAAAGTTAGTTTTCCTAAAGATATCACATGATCGCAGTCAGTACAGTTTTCCAATTTTTCTGTCACTTTCAGTAACTATGGTATAATGGAGAATGTGGTGGGAACTCTACCAATGGCTTCTTGTTAGCAGAAAATGGGTAGTTAGTTCCAATGTTTGCTTAGGAGTTTTTATTCTAGTAATTGAAGAAACCAAGAACAGATTTTTTTTTTCAAAAAAAAATCAATCTTAGAAGCAGGCCTATGGGTCGAGAAATTTTTTTGCTCAGAGAATGATCAAACTAGATGTATCAGAAAATAGCTGCAAGGAGCTCACTGAGGGTCATCAAAGTTCAAATGTACAGGAAGGGCAGCCCTGGCAGTAATGTTAAAATTTGAGGTGTAGTTCTCACAAATAAATGAGGTGACCAAGATGTAATTTCATGGAGTAATTGAGAAATCATAAAATTCAGAGAACCTAGACAACAATGCGGACCGTAAGAGAGGCCTACATGGATCTAATCTACATGGGAAGTAGAAAAAGACAAGATCTCTTGAGTAAATTGGGAGCATGGGGACCATGGGAGAGGGTTGAAGGGGAGGGGAGAGGCAGGGAGGGGAGCAGAGAAAAATGTAGAGCTCAATAAAATCAATAAAAATATTGAAAGAAAAATAAAAAAAACCAAATTCAATTAGAAAGTCAGTACACAAGGCAAACACTGACGAGCAAGGTGGGAAAATAATTGCTGTGTAAAATGAAAAAAGAAACTTGGAAATAAAAAGAAGAGTAGACCTGAGGGACTTAGGTTTCTGTCTAAGAGCTAAAGAATCTCCTTAGGTTTGGAGGGCAGGTCCAGAGTTAGATGCTGGCATCATCAGTGATCTTTGTTCACATCAGTTTACTTTACTTACAATAAAGGAAAGAAGTGATCCTGATCCGGAGGTAAGCAGATGACAGGATGGAGGACAGATAAGGAATGACAAAATTTGGCAATGTGCTTTAAAGATATTAAATGTTTGAAGGAGGAGAGAGAAAAGACAGGAAGAAAGAGAAGTGACCAAAGAGGAGACCTACAGTCACCTCCAAGAGCTGACTCAAATGCTGTGTTAGAGCAAAGGGACAAAAACAATAAGAGGAAGGAGTAGAGGAGGAGAAAGGATGAAAGGCAAGAGGAAGAACATGGGAAGATCAGGAGGAGGAGGAAGAACAGGAGGAGGGGGAGAAGTTAAAAACTGCCTAGAGAGACTTAATGTCACAAGTGATCATTACAAGTGAGGGGTTAAGAAGACAGAATGCTCAAGGACATACAGAAGTGTCTTTTGAGGCTCATGAGAACTCTCGAAAGTATTGAAGAATGACCTAGAAAGCAATGTGGGGAGTGGTGAGAAAAAAGTATTGCATGTTTTATCCTAATTGATTTA
This sequence comes from Microtus pennsylvanicus, assembly GCF_037038515.1. Classification (NCBI taxonomy): domain Eukaryota; kingdom Metazoa; phylum Chordata; class Mammalia; order Rodentia; family Cricetidae; genus Microtus; species Microtus pennsylvanicus. The sequence continues at coordinate 18,320,780 of NC_134587.1, forward strand.
AAATAAAAGGAACTGATCAAAGATGGGATTCAAATATCCAACATGTCACTACTGGTATTCTGTTTGCCTGTAATAAAAATGAGAATATTTTGATCTTTATCATCAATAAGAATGGTGCTGAAAGAATAAAAATGAAATTGAGCAAGATTCATAGAACCTACAATTTATCTAAGACTGTTAAAAGTGAATGATGCTCTTCCTAAATTTTCTGATAGTCAGTGAGTACTGTCAGATAACATAACACATGTAAAATTGTACTCGAAACTCAAACACTTCAGTGTATTCATAATTCTTTATAAGAAATAGATAACACAGTAATACACTTTCAAAGGAAATCATGGGAAATAACATTGTTAGTTGAGTGTGGTTCCAAAAGAAAAGGAGGAGAATTTGGTAGGCAAAGTTTTTGTTTTGGTCCATAGTGAAATTTTCAAAATATTTAAAACCCAAGTCTGAATTGGCTATAATCATACAAATAGGCTTGTTAGCCAGTAAGTTAGAAGACCATTTAGTGAAATTAAAAATCAATATTCTGACTGATATTTGTTAGTCTCAATATTTAGCAGCCGGTATAAATACTTTAGTATATATTAGCTGAAAAATATTAGCCATTTTTCCTCACACTTTTATCTATAGTGATGCTATATGCTACATTTTTAACAACTAGCAAGGTTTCTTTCGTATGCTTGTTTACCTGAAGGCTGTGCTACTCAGTTGTTTTCTCTGTGTCTCTACTCAAGCAGTATGATGAGGCAGTCGAGTGCCTCGAGAACAGGCTTTCCTTCGAAATTAGGTGTGGTTTACATTGGAATTCTGTGGCAAATATATAGTGTAGCATAGACAAAGACATTAGACTCATTGATAATTCTACCTTTTCACTCTGAGTGGGGCTTCTGGGCTTCTGGAAACGTCATTGCAGGACATTAGCATATCTATTGCATCACTGTATTCTGGCCAGTGATAACTGCTGCTTCTATATTGGCGGATTTGGAAGACCATTGCTAAAACAGTTTTTCATTGCAAAGGGTAGGTAACAAGTGAAGTCCTGAGTGAACACTGTTGACAAAGGCAAGGCTATGTCAAAAACCCAAATGCCTTAGCCCCATAAGAACTGGCAAAGACTTTCCAGGCTGCAATCCCCATGGGATATGTCAAAACCTTTCCTCATGCCCCATGTGTAGATGCTGATAAAGTGCCCAGAGAATCTCCACCAAGCTTTCTCTCACCAGTTGTTAATGGTCTGGAAATTTCTCCCCTACTGCTCTTGTCAAAATGAGCTAAACCTTGTTTCTTGATTCAGCTCTATATTTTAACCTTGCCTCTTTGCTCACTTTATGGAATAATCTTGCCTTAACTCTCTGTTTAGTTGTATATAATATTATGTATGTATGTATGTATTATGTATGTATATAAAGATGCTGAGTTTCTGAGGTGATGTGCTGTCTCAGTCAGAGATCAGGATCTACCTTACCCAGCTTTTCTGTGCCTGTGTATCTGTCTTTCCTTCATTCCTTTAGGTTCTAGGATCCAAGCCATGCACTGACAAGGAACTTAGGACATTATTTAGGGTTTAGTCTAAAATGTAATAAAGTTTGTAAAAATTGTAAATGTAATAGCTTATGTACACACTTATGCACTCTCTTGGAGGAAGGTTTTATTAGCTACTTGTTATTGTGATAAATTACCTTACAAACGCTACTAGAGAAGCCAACTAGTGGTGGTACATAATGTTAATCTCAGCCGTTGGGAGGTAGAGATAGGTAGATCTCTCTGGAGTCAGCCTAGTCTACAGAATGAGTTCAAAGGACAGCCAGGGATACACAGAGATACACTGAGGTATGATAAGATTATTTTAACTTACAATTATAAGTCGAACAATCAGTTATAATCAGAGAGACCATTTTGTGGACGGAAGCAGACAGGCATACTGTGTGCAGTTAAGAAGCAGAAAACAGTGAGTTCTTGCATTCTGCTTGCTTTTTCCATCTATTCAGCAAGACTCTAGCCCTTGGGATAGTATTGTCAACATTTAGAGTAGGTCTTCTAAACTCAGTTAATCCAGTATAGACATTCTCTTAGAGACAAGCCCAGAAATTTTCTGCTATGGAAAGTCTGAATCTCCTCATCAAGTTCATTCCCATCAAGCTGACAATTGGAAGCAGTTCTCATGGGGATCTAAATAATTTCAAAGATCCTTAAAGCGCTTTGTCTCTAACACAGGAAGACAAATTAAATGAAGAAAAGTTTGTAGAAGGGAGATTAATAATGGAAAAGCAAAAGGAACCAACAGTTTGGAGCAAGAAATGCAACTAAAAGATACTTATAACATTAAGCTGTTAAATCAACATGGAGAGTTAATGGATAAGGATTTGTGGCATTTTGGATTTAAAAATTAAGTAAAGTTAATGAAAATAAACAGGTGAGTTTAAATAAATTTGCTACTAGGTAGAAGATATTACAGATGTTTGGAAAATTCTGAAGTAGGGTAATTATTCCCACTAAGTCCCACAAAGGCAGATATAATTTGCTTCGGCTTTACATTTCTTTGATACTCAAAACCACATTCATACTAAGTTTAGCTTAATGTGTGTTTGGGGGATCTGTATCTTCATCACATGCTAAGGTATGTACCAGCCCATCATTGTTGCAGCTTTGCACCAGCTGTTTCTTCTTCATTTCCCTAACCCCCAATAGCATCTGCGGGAGCTGCTTCAGAGTTCCTTCCTGTAGGGCACAAATGTTGAGATGCAGGTTAGTTTCTGTTCCCCCTCGCAGACAGTCATTTGATTTTCTTAAGCATTTTTAGAGTGGATAAAGAGTTAATGTTAATCTCAGGAAGATCAAACTAATTAGCTATTTATTAAGAAAAATGTAGTGATAAACAAAATTATATGTTACCCAAAGTGGAAGGTAAATAATAGACATCCAACTTGAGTATATTAATAACTAATGATTAATCAAGATGTTTTATCTAAACATTATAGGATTATACTAAATTTCAAAAGAAAGAGAAATTGTAATGAAATATTAACAAGAATATTTTCTATAGTTTTTTTTTCTCAAACAGAGGACATGCTTTCTGAAAATGCACATTCTGCACACATCTGTTGTGTCTTCTCTTTGTGAGGCACAAAACTTGTAGGAATCATAATTTGCTTTCATAATTAATCATACACTAAATGTACAGATGTAACGCTGTTACCTCCAAGACTGCACTACAGACAACCAGCATCTAAACGACCAACTGGCTGCCACGTGCTAACGCCGTCCACCTACAGTCTTCACTCCCTAGAGACACCTTGCAAGAAAGCAGGGTTATTTTCTTCCCATTTAAAAATGCAACCACGGCCAAGGTATTTCAAAGACCTTCCCACTATAAATAGACATCGTCAGAGTAAGATGAAGTCACGCTTTTGATTTCAAATTTAATGTTTTCAAACCTTGCCATATATGTTAATTTACTAATTCCCAGGACAGACATTTTTTTATCACTTACTGAATATTTATATTACAAAAATTTGCCTATACAATCATGGTTGAAAAACAAAAGGCCTTCATTCTCATTTCAACGGTTTTAGAAACCAACTCAAGCTTGCAAACAAATCACACAAAACGAAGAGATTAGAACTTAATGAGGAAAAAAAAAATAAAAGTGGCCAGAAAATACCTCTGAAGGCAGTAGCTATGCAGCATGCTGTTGTCATGACGAAGAGCATCAGGTGAAAGCTCTGAGTGAAGAAGAGATCAGTTGGTTAACTCCAGATGAGCACAGTAATTAGACTTTCACACAAGATGAAAATGTGCTTTAATTGCTGGTCACTGTGACACATGCTTTTAATCTCAGCACTTGAAAGGCAGAGGCAGGTAGCTCTATCTCTAAGAGATCCAATGCAGTCTACTCTACAGAGAGAGCTCTAGGTCAGACAGGCTTCATAGAGTCTGTGTTAGAAAAACATCACAGGTGAGAGTCTGTATTAAAAACAATAACAATCAAATATATTTCTCTACATAGGTTGATAATATACATAACTGACTAGGATACTGAGTGAATACTGTCAGTTTTCTTTTCCTGGAAAGAAACTTGACTAAAACAGAGAAAACAAAAATACCTTTCATACTTAAAAGTACATGAAGAGGATAAAAGAGATGACATTTAATAATGCAATTTTACTTATTTAATATTGTGCATAGAAAATCAAATTTTAATGCAATCTATTTATTTTAAAACATAAAATAACATATAATAATTGCATGGAAGTTCCTTTCTTCCAGAACAAAAACCAGTAAGCATTAGGACCCATCATAACATCTGCAGACCGAGAGAGAGAGAGAGAGAGAGAGAGAGAGAGAGAGAGAGAGAGAGAGAGAGAGAGAGAGAGAGAGAGAGCACAGTAGTGAGTTGGGAACATCTGTCAGTGTCGTTACGTAGTTCCTGCTTCTCATTTCCTTTCTAAATCTGGAGTATCTCTTTTCAGGCTTACGTAAGCTTTATCTCATGAAATTTATGAGATTTTCATTACCGGAAATAACTTTTTACAGAGTCTTTTCTGATCTATGATAATTCCCAGAACCCTATGCTTACCACAGAAATTTAACCTTCAAGACAATAACGGCTGACACTCATAGCTTATCTAGAAACTCGTGTTTTGACTGAGTGTAGACCTTTTATTATAAATAATGACAATCTGTGACTGCAAATTACAGAATAGCAGAAAAATCCCCATTCATAGTTTTTTCTTTACTCTGTGCTATTAAGGCTGTTGTGGCCCAGGAGCCAGTTCACATCTGCAATGCCTGATATAAGCTTTGTGCCCACTACTGCCTTCTCTTTACACTGAGTTTTCCACCTTAGTTGGTTCTTGATTTTAAGAGCAAATATCAACAGTTTAGTAACTTTTGCAAATGTGAGAAATTATGGGTTTTGTTTGCTTTGTAAATAGGTAAATACCCAAACTTCCCATTGATAGAGCACTTTGTGTATTCACTGGTTCAGACAGGAGACAGTAGCTGAATAGTAGAATTCTTTATTTGATATTCTGGGAATATAGTATTGCCATATGCAGATTTGCCACAGAAAATAGCATTTTTCAAAGCTTATTGAAAGAATTTGAGTTTGTGATAATTTCACTTTTAACACACTAATAGAGCAATCTTAATAAATCAGCCATTTCTCCAGTACTGAGGATCAAACCCAAGACCGGTGAAAGTCACTCAATTCTCCTACCTCTGTTCTATAGCTTTAGCCTTCCTTCTACGTGTCAATTTGCGATAGAATTGTATTGTTAGCCAGGCTTCCTTTGATCACACTCTGTTACTCAGGCTGCCATTGACTTTGTAACCACCTTGCCTCTGCTTCCTAAGTAAACTTGTTATAGGACTGCACTACCCTGTGCAGAAAAAGACAAAAACAAAAACAAACATTACACAGTTACTATATCATGAGTTTCTTCCAACGCAATGTGTTTGATCATTATACAAAACTCTGTTAAAGGAAAGAGATTATGATTGTCTGGTGTATAATAGTTTTTTGTTAATCCCTCCCCAAAATACTTATATAGTATGCATTTGTGACCATGTTCTTTGTTGTGAAAGAACATCCTGAAAACTCTACTGCCATGTTTTGCAGTGTTCGTATTTTCTTTTTTTTTTCAGTATGCAGAAAATAACTGAAAAAAAATAGTTTTTCTTTTTGTATCTGGTGGGTAGGATATCAGTTGAAAAAAGTGAAATCACAGGATACCAGATGGGTAAAATGAAAGTTTCTCCAACAACAACTAAATACATCTTTTTCTAAAGTTGCTATGGGATATTCCATAAAACAGATGACCCTGGAGGTTTCAAAATTCAGGCTAGCAATTTAATTAATTAGAATCATGACATTTTACTATTGTCTAGCAATGGAATTAATCTATATAAAACAGAAAATAAGTTGAAATCCCAAATATTGGAAATATCCTACAAAAATGAAACTTGAACAACACGTTTCTAATATATGCACAAGTTAGAATTGGGAGAAATTAAGCAATACTTTGACCTAAATGAAGACGAAGGTGGAGACAGTTTTCAAAGTTGGTGGAATGCAGATAAAGCAACCTTAGCCCAGCTGTGCAGCTTGAATCCACGTGTTACAAACAATAAAGTCTCTGAAGTTAATTGTCTAGTTGACTTCTAACACAGCTAGAAAGAAAATCATAAGTGAGCCAAATAATCAATGAACTAAAAAAAAATTTAAAAAATTGTGAGAAAATACTATAATGTCTAAGCTGAATTTATAGATAGTGTGAAAGAAATGGTAAGGCCCTGGTCAGACAGTCTACATGCAAAGAGAAGACACAAATACTAGTAACAGAAATGAGAGGAAAGACATCATTACAAAATCTTGGGGCATCAATTAGGACAATAAAGATTATTATGAGCATCTATGTCCATGAGTTTCTCAAACTATATGAAATATCTTAAAGAATCCAATGTCCCAAAAGTCATAAAAACAAGCAAGCACTATCTGAACATTTATGTATTTTTAATTAAAAAATTATTTTAAAATTATATTTATTATTCATGTAGGCACATATGGACTGGCACTTGAATGACATTGGTCACATTCAGAAATTGATTTTCTACTACTGTGTGTTCTCCAAATCAAACTAGGGTTTTTAGGTTAGTGCTGTAAATGCTATATACATTGAGATCTATACCTGACCAGATATTTATTTTTTAAGCAATCAGTAGTTAATAACCTTCCCAAATAGAAAAAAAATGTTCAACTTGTTCTATTAAAACTCTAAAGAAAGATGGGTGGTGGTGGAGTACGCCTTTAATCCCAGCAGAGGCAGGAAGATCACTGTTAAGTATGAGGCCAGCATGGTCTACAGAGCGAGTTCCTGGACAGGCTCCAAAGCTACAGAGATAAACACTGTCCTGAAAAACAAAAAACAAAAACAAAACTCCTAAAGAAAAAGCTCCCAAATTCCCTTTTAAAAGAGAGAAGTAGTACTTTTATTAGATGAAAATAACATTATTAAAAGCAATCAAAGGCAGTACATGAAAAATTATGAATATCTCTCATAAGCCTAAATTAAAAATTTCTCAAAATAGGGTACAGACCTAAACAGAGAACAGAAGAATCTCAACAGAAGAGTCTAAAATGGCTGAAAGACACTGAAGGAAATGTTCAACATCCTTAGCCATCAGAGAAATGCAAATCAAAACAAGTCTGAGATTCCATCTTATACCAATAAGAATGGCCAAGATCAAAAACGCTAATGACAACTTATGCTGGAGAGGATGTGGGGTAAAGGGAACACTCCTGCATTGCTGGTGGGAGGGCAAGCTGGTACAGCCCTTTTAAATATCAATATGGTAATTTCTCAGAAAATTAGGAAACAACATTCCTCATGACCAAGCAATACCACTTTTGAATATATACCCAAAGGATGCTCAATTGTACCACAAGGACATGTGCACAACTATGTTCATTGCAGCATTGTTTGTCATAGCCAGAACCTGGAAACAACAAAAATGCCCCTTGACCAAATAATGGATAAGGAAAATGCACATTTTACACATTTACACAATGGAGTACTACACAGCAGAAAAAAAATATAACATCTGAGATTTGCAGGCAAATGGACAGATCTAGAAAACATGATATTGGGTGAGGTAACTCAAACCCCAAAAGACAAACATCTTATGTACTCACTCATAAGTGGTTCTTAGATATAAGTAAAGAAAACCAGCCTACAATTCACAATTACAGAGAACCTAAACAATAATGAGGACCCTAAGAGAGACATACACAGATCTAATCTACATGGGAAGTAGAAAAAGACAAGATCTCCTGAGTAAATTGAGAATATGGGAACCATTGGAGAGGGTAGAAGGGAAAGGAGGAGAGCAGAGAAAAACGTGTAGCTCAAAAAAATCAATTAAAGCATATATTGTAAAACAAAATACAATAGTGGGTCTTAGTATGTCAAATGTGTGTTGTGCAAGCATAAGAACCTTTGGCATCCGCTGCAACAACGTAAAACCATGTGTTGAGGTTGGTATCTGTAACCCATGTCTGTGGAGACAGAGAGAGGGCGATCCTGGGGTCTTGGGCAACTGATTTAGCTGAAACACCTATAACTAGGTTCCGTGAGAGAGCCTGCCTCAAAAAAAAAAAAAAAAAACACAAAGTGCAGAGATAGTTCTATGGGCACATCACTTGCTAATATAAAGACTTGAATGTAGATCTCTTAGGCCCATATAAAATCAGGTGCTTTGGTGTTCCTGTGATCCTACCACGCCTGCAGTTAATAAGAAAATCCCAAGAAGCTGCGGACCAGATAGCTTGTCAAATGCAGCACCCCCCCCCCAAAAAGACTGTCTCAAACAGGATGGAAGTTGAGGACCTCTGCCAGAAGCTGTCCTCTGACCTCCACACGGATACGTCTACCCAAGTCCATACCACACACTGGGGAATTATATGCCACCACCTAGTGAAGCGAAGGTGCTCTGTTATAGATAGGCAAGGCAAGTTCGATGTTTAAAATTCAGTTCATGTAATCTATCACATTGTAGACTAAAGAAAATGAGCATTGATAGTTACAAAGACAGCTTTGTAAAAATCTGAATTCCTTAAAAAATTCTCATCAAAAAGAAACAGAGAACAAGATCTTCTACTGAATAATGATCATCTACAAAATATCTTCAGCTACCATCATCCTTAATTGTAGGGAATTAGTAGCTATCTCCTGAGATCAGGATTTCTGTTTTTATCTTTTGCTTTCCAACGTTATACTGGAAATCTTCATCAAAACAAGATAATAAAAGAAAATTAAAGCTACACAAAATGAGAAGGAATAAAGCTTTTTGTTGTAAAATTACATGGCTACATAGAAGAGTCTAAAGGCAGAGAAAAGTATTCCAGAAATAAGTGAACAGAGCAAGGTTCTATTTTTAGTCAGATTGGTGTATTTATTTATTATTCATTGTGTGAGAGTGTCTGTGCATGCTTATATGTACTACATATATACAGGTGCCCATTGAGGGCAGAATAGGATGGAAGTTTCTTGAAGCTAGAATTACAGACAGGGTGAGTACTGATCTCACGCACTCTACAAGAGCACCTAACCCCTGAACAATCTCTCCATTCTCATAGCAAAGGTTTAAAATGCAAGGTTACTACTATACAGAAGGGCCACCCTTCTCTATTGACCAGTGTTGAACAAACATAATTTGGTGTTTGAAATAGAATGGGTTTTTTTCTACATTAGCACCACAAAATGATACAACTCAATATAAATCTAACAAAATGTGTGGAAGATATATGTGGGGGAAAAAACCTTCACAACTCTGATGACAAGAGACAAAGGCTTGAAGTATAGTTAACAGCAGAATAGTTTGCCGCGCATGTGTGAGCATGTAGGTCCAATTCTTAGCACTGCCATGCAGAAACTGGACAAAACAAAAAACTAAGTAGAGATCAATACATGTTCATAGGAAGGTATTTTTAACTTGATCCGTAGAAAAATACAATTCCAATCAAAATTCTGTCCAATTAATCTGAAGAGAACAATAAAATTATTTTAAGATTTCCTTAGTAGACAAAGGCCAAAGAAAAGATAACACAATATTGAAGCAGATTTAATATGAGAACTGAGAGAGCATAAAGTGGTAAAGTAATAAACATGTCAGTGGGACAAAATAGAGCCTGGAATGGAACCTATACTAATCTTGCCAAATAATCTTTGACAAAAGACAAGTGTCCGTGCAAAGGAAAAGATACATTCTTCTCCACAAATGCCATTTCAGCCAGTGGACTGTTGGAGCCCCTGCAGAGAATCTAAAAAGAAGTCTTTTACACAACATGATGATGACTTAGAACGGTCCAAGGCCTAAGTGTGTGATGCAAAACTAGCATTCTTAGGTGATAATATAATCTAGATGATCTTAATGGTGTAGACTAAGATTTTCATGCAATGATATTGGAATAATTGGAATTCTACTTTTCTAAAATAGAATTGGAATTTTTCCTTAGAAGAGTTTATACATTTTTTTTCACTTGGAAAGGCCATTAATTACTAATTATTTAAAAAAACTAAATATCTGGTTAGCAAAATACCTCAGAGGGTTTAGCAACTTGCGATACACACCTGACAACCTGAGTTTGATTCCTGAATCCCACTAGAGGAGAGAACTTACTCCTAAATACTGTCCTTTCCTTTTGAGAGCTGTATTTTTCCGTTAGAACACACAATGGTATGCTATTAGAAAACAGACATTGGTGATTTATTCAGTACTGAGGGCATAATCATCATGGGTGAACCTGTGAGGGTAAGCTGAAACATCTGACCCTCCTGCTATATGAGGAGTGCACAGCGGAAATTTGTGTGACTATAAGCTAGGAAACAGGCCCTCACCAGTCACCTAGCTGCCAGCATCTCTCTAACTTTGCCTTCTTTCCTCCTCTATCTGCTTGGAATTCTTGCCTTACTCTATTCTGCCCTGCTGGTAGGTCAAAGCAGCTTTATACATTAACCAATGGTTCCCAGCATACAGAGGGGAATCCCACATCAATTAGGTACACCAAGTATTTAAATACCTTCTGCAGATCTATGTGTCTTCTTTTGAACAATGTCCATTCATGCCTTCTATTTAATTTTAATCAGACTATTTATGTACTTGGTATTGGTTTGAGTTCTCCTGTGTTACCTTTCATCTGAAATGTTCTACACAGGTGCGTATGCTAAATGTTTCTTAATGGTGACCTTATATTAGAAGGTTGTGAAGCCATTATATAATGACATCTATCTGATAGCAGCAGGCCTCTAGGTGTAAGCCTCTATGGGTTACAGTGTCCCTCATTCTGACTTTTTCCTGGTCTATCAGGATATGATGAGTCTCTGCTAGATGCCCCTAGGCCACGCTCTCTTCTCTAGGATGGAATGAAATCCTCTGTCACTGTGAACCACAATAAACCTTTGTTCCCTTAAACTGCTTCTTTTTTTTCCTCTGAAACAGCTTTTTATTAAACAGCAAAGCATAACCTGAACACAATTTTAAATATTTGTAATGCAGTCACAAAAGGGTTGCAAAATATCTGCAATGTGAGGATTACATGTCCATATAGCTATCACCACTAATACATTAGATAATTCCACGAGTCAGCACAGCCCAATCTAAGAGCCATCAGCTGCGTTAGTGGATCTTCCCTATTGTAACATTTCAATATTACTTTCAATATCAACTCCTTTATCAAATGAAAGCTACAAACTAAATTTTTAAAAATTATTAAAAGAAATGACTAAAATTCTGCAAACAACGTAGCTGAGTTTACAAAAGTTCTGGGAAAACAACTAAGATAAAATACTAAGGTTAACAAGTATCACATATACAAAACTCTCTTATATTCATGATTCTGATACTAATATACTCTCAATTCATTTTGCAAAAGTTCATCTCCTGGGTACAAACAAATCTTGAGACCAAATTTTTAACTGGTCTCTCTCTGACATGTGGCTTACTTAACCTGCTTATGTCGGCCAGACTTAGTCTGCTCTCATACTGTCCTTTGCTTCCTGGAGTATTTATAAAGAGAATGTCAGATCTAGGTAATATTAACTGCTTAACAGGAACCATCCCTAAGTTAACATTATATGTATTACGTTAGTCTATGACAATGCGCAAATGTAGAGACTTTATAATTAGAATTACAGATATTTATGAAACTTGAAGATGAATGTTTTGCCAATTTGCATATATATACATATATATATGTATGTATATATATATATGTTTAGCACTGTCTTTTATCATATGCCTTAAACTGCTTCTTTGAGGACTCTCAATTGGTTTTAATGGTCACAGCAATAATATCCTGATTGATATAAATTCATTATTATTTAGGTACTGATATCATTACAAACTTTAAATGTTTCTTATTTTTTTTACCCTGTCTCTTCTGTGAACTGTTTAATTTTCTATGCAGTAGCTTTTTAATATTATGTAATTTGCCTTGTCTGTTTTGCTTTTGTTGTTTTGGGGGTCATCCAAACAATTACTATTCAGACTGTCGGGGGACTATATTTCAGTATTTTTCTAGTTCATGTCCTTCATTCAAGTGCTTACTCAGTTTTCAATTTATTTTATGCATGCTATTGAATGAAGAAATTTATTTACATGTAAGCATCCAATTGTGCCAACATTATTTATTGAATAAAGTACCACTGTATACTGGCATTTTGATTTAAAAGTCATTTTATATAAATTTATAGATGGATGTCTGTGTTTTCTCTTACATTCCATTGCTCTGTCTATTCTCAAGCCGGTAGCATGTGTCTTCCACTGCGACAGCACTGTAATATACTCTGAAATTATATAGTGAGTTTCCATATGCTTCGTTCTTTTTCAAAGATTGCATTGGCTATTAAAATTATTTAGTAATTTCATCTGCAATGTTTAAGATTGTTTAATCTCATTTGGATTTGATAGGATATGAATCTGTAGTTTGCCTTAGATACTGTGGACATTTTAGCAATCTTAAATTTTTCTGATCTGCAAACCCAGGCATCTTTCCACTACTTTGTGTCTCCCTCTGTTTTCAGTCAATATTTGTGGTGTCATTTAAAGGTTTTGGGTGGTGTTTATTTCATTTTAGTCATGAGCGTTTTCAATGCCTTGATAAATTGGATAGTTTTCTTGATTACTTTGGGGGTAATTTATTATTATAGTATAGAGCTAGACTATAAAACTGACTTTTGTCTGTGATTTGTGTCCTGCAGTTTCACTGAATTCTCTTTTACAGAGGTCATTGTGTGTGTACAGAAACACCCTCATTGATAGGGTTTCAATTTTGAGTCATACAACTTTGCTACCTGTCACTTAGTTCTAAAAAAGCAGAATTTTCTTCACACACTATACTTACTTTTGTTTGGATGCCTTTTATATTGCTTAATTTTTGTGAATAAGATTTTCAGAGTAATACTGATTAGAAATATCCATCAATTCCTTGTCAAGTTAACAGGTCACTTGTGTGGACTGTTAATAATAAATTGTCGCTCTCTATTTTCAGGTTGCATAGCTCTTTTAGACTCCATATGCTGTTCTCTACCACATATATCCAATCCCACCTGGGTCCCAAGGAGCTAGAGATGCAGTTCAAGAACACAGTAATAGTTAGAAACTTGTTTAAATGCAGCTCAACAACACAGTAATAGTTAGAAACTTGTTTAAATGCAGCTCAACAACACAGTAGTCGTTAGAAACTTGTTTAAAACACTATGACAGATTTCAGTTTTTGTTTGGTTGGTTGGTAGAAATTTTCTTTTTACTAATTTCTATTGCAGTTGGATTGTGTGATTCTTAGGTATGAACATTATAGGTATGAACACACACATATATATGTGAATGTGATTTCACAAGGTCCACAGTTGGACATGCCTGTAAAAATCGCAACTTACCAAAGAGCTTTATAAAGTTCTTTAACTTAATTTAATTGCTCTAAGACAGGGATCTACAAGAATCAAGCTTGTCTCTTTAGCCCCAGTTTCTACAAAGTAACTGAAAAGCAACTTTCAATTTTTGTGAAGATAAAATTCAGAAAAGTAAATGAATCAGTTTCTTCATGGTAAAGACAACTCTACTCATTGGAAAAACAGTTAAAATTGCTGCTGGGGGAGCTACAGAGATGGCTCAGTAGTTAAAAATACTTGAAGGTGCTCAGTCTACTACAACTAGATATGCCATGTTTTGCCAATATCCATGGGAAGCTGACCTTTTCATGAATAGAAACAGAGAAGGAATGGGTAGATAGGAGCAGAGAGTTGGTGGGGATGGGACTAGGAAGAGAAAGGGAGGGTGAACTGAGGTATAGATGTAAACAAATAAATTTTAATTAATTAATAAATTTTAAAAATACTTGTTATTCTTGCTGAAGATCTGAGTTCGGAACACTCTCAAGGCACCTCACAACCATATGTAACTCCAGTGCATGGAATCTAATGCCCTCCTCTGATCTTTGAAGGCGCCAAGCACATACATGGTGCAAAAATAAACATGGAGGCAAAATATACCTGCATGTAAAATTTAAAAATAAAGGTAAAAGTAAAAAAGCGATATTAGACTTATATTTCTTAGTATCTGCCTTAATTCAACATATGTATCTTGAGCTTTGTAAAATCCATGTATTATACATAGAAAAATAAATGCTGTTATGAACTTCTTGACATTGGAGTTGGTATTTTTAAAAAGATACCACACAATGCATTTTTTCAAAGAAATCTTTTAATCTTTGTAAGAATTCTAAATACCATTGCCGTTTTAAGTAACTGAGGTTTCATACTTGAAAAATTTAGGTTTTCACAGGAATAAGTGGCTAGTATTTGCTTCTGAACCCAGATGGATCATAATGTCTTTACTCCCTCCTTCCCATTTGAAAATTAAAATTCACCACAGTTCTTTCTGAAAACTAAAAATGACTTAGAAGTTGCTATGACTTTGGATTTTTGTTATTCATGCTACACATTCCAATCATACAGAAGTATGTTTCATTTTAGTTCTTTGAAATGATCAATACGCTTATATGTATTTGAGCAATGGGATTCCAGAAAGAGAGAGAAAGAACATGGAAAACTTAGAAGAATGGCAATAGTTATATGTGCCTAGCAGTTGATTCTTGATGAAACTTCACAGGCTCCTCTATTAATTCACTCCTTAAGTGAACATTGCTGGAATTTCCTCTACATACTTGGTATTTTGCTTGAATATTGAAGACCAAAACTTTCACGATTTCTGTTCTCATGGAGCTGAAAGCCTAGTAGAGAGACACACAGACAGTTTCTGCTTGGGAGAAAACCTGACATGAGAATTTAACCTTGTCAGGGTCTTTACTGGAAAGATCACATTGGAGCCTTGGTTCAAGGAATGAAGAGGCATCATTGGTCAAATGAGAAGGGAAGGAAAATTCCCCTTATTGTAGCAGCATATGACTGTGTTTCTTTTTAGCTGCTTTCACAGTATATAGATAGCAGTTATTAAAACACAGCCTTTTAACTTTACTGAATTTCTGGGTGCTGAATAATGGAAAAGAAGCGCTATAGAGTTATAAATACACTAAGCCCTAAATAATCATCATTTTGTACACTTTTTACACAAATAAAAAGATTATTTACTATCCTAGCACAGAAACAATTAAACATTTCTTTTGGCCTATAAGGTTACTACCATGTGCCTTATGATTGTGAAGAAATTTGCATAAGCTTTGGCCATACAGAACTCTCTAAATTCCTCATATGCTACTACTTCATATACTTGTGGTAGATTTTCAAATTTCTAGGGAATATAATATAATCTCTCATTTCTCTGACAGTTTATTATAATCAAATAAGAGCCATAAGAGTAGTGAAATACATTTCTCTTAATAAGCCAGTTAGTGGTCACTCTTTAACTTCATAAGCTCAGTAAGACTGTAAAATAGTCTCTCTGCTATTTTATTGCCATTGCCTCTATCTAAAGGTACAATGTATTAGGAGGAGGTGCTCATACAAACATAATATTTAAAACATCTGGGGTTTTACACGGAGATGTAGTATTGATGCTAAGCACACATGTCTGCATGTGCATGTGTGTATCTGTGTCCTGACACTGAAGTACTGGGGAGAGCCAGGCAGATTGACCCGTACCTGGAGTCTCTACTTATGCTGTTGTCTCATTGTGTTCTCTTTGAGAACCTTTCTGAAACAGTGGGAGAACAGAAAAAGTCCGACTGTTTTTGTGCACTAGAATGTGTCTTTAAGGAGGATTGTTAATATTTAAATGACTTCAAAGGAATGAAAGAATATAAAACTTCCATGGAATGCAAAAATTGCTAGTTATTATTACAAAACTAAAAGTAAAATTCACCTTCAAAATGTATGGCCTACTTTTATGCTTTCACTGTTTATCATTTATATAGATGGAAACCTTCCTTTAAAATGAAATGGCCTTGTGACAAAATTACTCTGATAGTTTCTTCAGGAAATCTTAGTGTTCAGACAAGACTTTGGTGACTTTTGTTCCATAAACTTCTCATACGTCAAAGAACAAATTCTTTTGAAATGGTTTTCTTCTGAATAGTTTACGAGAAGAAAATACTCTGGTGAAATTATTTAATAATTGATAGTGGAAAGAGACTCCTAATGAAATTTCCATCTTCCTGAAACATGATCTCGGCATTTATTGTTTTTATTATTACCTAATGCTGGTGCGTATTACCTAATACTTGACATAAACTTTGAAAATTAGAATAAAACACCAGTGGCAAATTTTGTTAATTACTTTAAAATAAAACCACATAACTAGAAATAGAAAATTTCATGAGAGAAGCATGTGTTCTTTCCAACAGATTTTAATTTGGATTAATATTTATTATTTAGCTTCTATACAAATAATTATTAATATTTGTGATACTTGAATAAAAATATGTTTGCTCCTGAATCTTCTACAGAATTGCTTAAATCTACTCAACAAAATTCACAAATTCTTTGTCATAAAATCTTACCCTTCAGAAAAGATGTTCTACTGTCAGGGCAATTCTATTTTAAAAGCTTATTATTTAACATATTTAAGTTAAAGATCCATAATAATTAATTTCAGTTGTTTAATATTCAGGAATCACAAAACAGAAACTATAAAAATTTACGAATGCATTTAGCAAAAGTCCATCACCAAATAACCAGCTTAACAGGACTTTCAAGGGTTTATTCATGAGAATTCTACCAATGACCAGAACCTATCCTACCACAACTTACCAGTGACCAGAATGCCAGCCTACCACAAACTACCAGTGACCAGAAACTTAGTCTAACAAAATTTATCAATAACTGATATCCTAACCTACTACAACCTGTCAATGACCAGGCTACAAGCCCTAGCCTAACACAGTCTACCAGAATGATCAGAATCTTACTCTATCACAATCTACCAGTGACCCAAACCCTAGCCTACCAAAATCTACCAATAATCAAAACCCTGGGCTAGCAATTGTCCTTTGCACTTGCTAATGCAGGGACTCACGGCTGTCATGTATTGACCTCTGATTATTCCCAGTACAATTACCAGTTTGGATATTTGGGTTTTATCTTGTTTTGAGTTTCTTCCTTCTTTTTTATTTTTTATTTTATTGCTTCTTCCTTCCACAAATATTTTTCAATTTAGACTGAGCTCTCAGAGACCTTTGAAAGCCTTATTGTTTAAGTGTTCTTGATTCTTTCACACCTTTCTCATAGAAGGTTTTTCTTCAACGTTTACTCTTCAGTTGCTGCTGGCTTTGGAAATTCTGCTATCACAGCTTTCACTATAAATTGTGACACCAAGAATTGAGGTCTACAGTAATCTAATTGTGATGTGATCAGAAAATCTAGAACCCAGAGGTGCTAAGGCAGTCTGCTGTGACCACGGGCATCTTGGGAACACATAATAAAAATGCATTGTTTTATCTTTTTATGCTCCCTCATAAAAAAACCTTAATATGAATAGTCCATATTTTGACAAATTTCCATTATTGTGTGGGTTTCAGGCATTTCCAGGGTGCTTGAAAGGAGGCATCTATAAAAACTAGCCAATTAACAACTTTAAGGATCGTAGTTTTCTAATGTAATTGTAAACATTATATAGCAATGCCTGAAGTAGCAATTATTCAATTCCATCAGTCCAGGAAAACAGCTTCTGCAAAGGCCAGATTATTGGAGTTCCCTTCCTAATAAGTAGGTCAGACATTAGCTGGAGGCATCTCAGAGCTGCAAAGCATTCATTAACATTATGTGAAACGGTCGCCGTAAGAAAACCATACATTTCGAAAGAAAATGCCAATGTATACATGTGCTGCCTCTTTAGAACAACTATCTCCTGCCAGAAACAGTTTTGTTTGTTATTAACCTGTCGAATTATCTGCGGGCTTCCTCCAGGCACCATACTGTCCTGTACAAACATCACTTCATCGGGGCCTCACAGTATTTTTAGGTGTGTACCCTTATTCCATCCATCTTACCGACTAAAGGAAACAAGCGCTTGAGAAAATATCTGGGTGTAGATCACACTTCCAGTCGGTAACAAAGAGGGGATTTGAACTGAATGTGTCCCTTCCTGGGGTCTACATTCATCTATCAACACATTGTGTGCTTGCTTAATTAAAGTTAACTTGTCCAAGGTGTTCACAAGGAAAAAAAAATACACTAATATACCCTGGAAGTGTTAACATCTTAAAATAATATATAAAGTCTTTGAACGTCTGTTTCAAGACCTACAGGTCTTTTGACAGCACTATGGTAAAACAGACCCCTGAGCTCTTCGGGTCACATTACATCAGCTGTAGTCTGTGTATTTTTAGATTTCAAGGAAAAGAACATATGGCTTGAGTCTCATCTCCTTTCTTCCCTCTTTTCTCCCGATTATTTTGTCTCAAGTAGCTCACACTTTCCCACGGATACGTTTCTGATGACAGAGGACTGGGAAAGTGTATTCCTACAAAGTGACTGATGAAAAAAACCCTTGCTCTGGCTCCATATTTCTCCCCTTGGAAGTTTTATTTTTCACTTTAACATTAATGAAAAATGTATGCTTTACTGCATAATATATAACTGTTTTCATTCTGCATGGTTTTATTTCGAATTAATTTTTAAACAAAATCTCACTTGGGGAAGGGGCATTAACTCATTTGGTTGAATGCTGTGCTGGCCTTCATGTAGCTGTAGGAAACGCGTAGCTCACTTTGAGATGAAGAATGGTAACTGCTTAACTGAGAATGCATTAGTGCATGTTCTATCTATCCACTCATTTACATATACCTAATTCCCTGAACTATGACAAGGCAGGACAGACATAATCCATATCTGCACATCTACCCATGGAAACCTCAGAATCACAAGATACTCAATCTGGCTAGTAAGAACTTGCTGAGCTCCTTCCCCCATCCACAGCTGAAGAGCTCTTGGTATTTCAAAGGTGCTGGGAGAGGGTCAGTCAGTTTTCTTTCAGGGTGTAACCTCAGGCCCCACGTCCAAGAATATTTAGGACACTCACATGAACTGTATGGGTGGGTGGGGAACAAATCTGAGTAGGTTAGGAAGGTGGGGTAGCCCTGGGAGGAGTTGGGAAGGAAGTGAATATGATCAAAAAACAAGAACAAAGAATTAGTGAAAATATTACTTTAAAGAATTAAAAATAAAATAAATGCTATGTAGCAAGTCATAATGGTTCTTAATATAATATCTATAATCCTCTTTAGAAAGATTTGTATTTAATAGTCATATGCTCCATCTATATGAAACAAATGATAAATAGAAATACATTTGTTTTTTTTTTGTTCTCGTGGTTATTTTTTTCTGAGTTCTTGCAGTGGGCTTATATGTTTTAAGCAGGGACAGGAAATATTGCAGACATCAGGTCACTAAAAACTCTCAGTCATATGAATTCAAACAAGCACACAAACGTCCACATTAATTTAAAAGAAAAATTCTCAGTCATCACCTTTCATGCAATTGTATGGTGTATTCAATTTTAATCTGCAACATGTTAGTTCAAACATAGTTCATATTACTTTAACTCTTTCTGTTGGTTAAAATGCATTGATTATTGGCATATGATATTTTCATTTAATGTACTTACCATTTCATCATTCTCATGCACAGTGAACCCAAAACATTTTCAGTGTTTATAACCATCTTGTGATGTCCTAGGATGTTAATATCAATATCTATTTGATTCCTTCATAATATGTTATTAGTATTGCTTCCGAAGATTTGTAGAATACTTTCCCATGGTTCAAGTTGATCCTGAATATTTAATTGTTCATTCTCAAAAATCATATGTGTGATATCTGACAAAGTTATATTAAAAATTAACACCAATCAGTGATAACACACACCTTTAATCTCAGTATTTAGAAGGCAGGCACAGGTGGATCTTTGTGAGTTCGAGGACAGCATGTTCTACAGAGTGAGTTTCAGGACAGCCAGAGCTATACAAAGAACCTCTGTCATGAAAAACTAACAACAACAAAAAATTAACTTTAGTGAAGTTAAAAGCAATATAATAGAGACTTAAAAGAAGAATTTCTTTATATTGAAAGAATTAAATAATTGTAGAGAAGATGGCAACTGAATTACCCCTAAGGTAAGAACAAGCAAGTTATAACTGTTATGCACCAAAGAGTAAATATCTAAGTGTCTAAAACGAAGTCTCAAAATCAAGCATATTTTATAGGCACTGATATTGTGTGACTCTTTATAATGTATCAACTGAAAATCATTAAGAAAGCAACAAAAAGAAAGAAACAAAAAGCAAAGACTGGTCTAACCAGCTTAGAAGGAGGCTTAGTGATAGGACAAATTTCTAACATGTGAATCTCAGATTCACTCCCCAGAAATGTTTTTTTTTTTAAAAAGAAAGAAAGAAAGGAAGGAAGGAAGGAAGGAAGGAAGGAAGGAAGGAAGGAAGGAAAGAAAAGAAAAGTAAAGTAAAGAAAAGAAAAGAAATTGAAAAGGACTTTTTGTCAACATTTGATTGATCAAACGCATAGGGAAAAGGTTAGACTGGCCGTGGTCCTTGTTTCTTTGACCTGTTTTAAAAAAAGAGGTGACCTATAGACCAAACAACTGTTGTCTTAACAATATGTAGTAAATGCAATTTTGTTACAAATCTCAGGATTATGCAAGATTATTGGGTAGGATTCATTAATTACCCATGAAAAACCAATGTTATCTTGCATACAATATGACCTCAGTTTCTGTATTGTAACCTCTCTGCTTTACTGCTACTTTCAAATATACATTCAACAACTGTTTATTGATTACTGCAGATTAGTAAGGACCTAGCAATATACGCAATGCAGTTCTTATTCTCTAGGCGGCAGAGGTCTAATGAACCATAAACCTTGAAGCAATGTAATTGTAAAACATCTCAAAACGTAATCACATAGTTTCACAAATGATTCCAAAATGTTTTAAAATGTTCTCAAGGAGACTATAAATGTTTTGAATGTGGTATAAGTTAACCATATTTCATAGTATTATAAAGCATACATACAGTATACAAACCAGCACTATACAACATTTGAATATTTACATGTGGACACAAACACACACACACATACATACACACACACACACAAACACTCCCACAAGCATGTCAGGAGCTTGCTCAAATAGGGAATTTGGAAAGAGACTGTCACCCAATTGGGAAACCAAATCTCTCCTTAGCGGAAGCGAGCAATTGCATCTCGAACACCATGGCCATATATGCCACCAGATAGATATGGTCTAAGCCTCCTGCCTTTATTTCTTGGAATAGAAGCTTCTTGACCCTACAAATTAACCACCAGATCCTTGATGCTTATTGGTCCCAATAATAGACTGTACCATAAATCCATTTTTTTTTAGTTCTGGGATACAAATTACTGCAAACTCGGTCAGTTGGACAACTCCTATTGATGACATTATTGTGTAGCAAAAGTCTGAAGGAACTAACCTTAATTATCTGCTCAGGCTTCATAGGCTGAAGTCAAAGTCTCTCTCTCTCTCATATTCAAATGTTTTTTTATTTTGCTAATGCAAAAGAAAAGTGCTTTACCAATTGTAGAAAATCATAAATTAAATGTGTGATAGCAAAAAAGCAATTATATATGGAGTGAAAACCCACACACACGTACCTTTATGCACATTTTATATATGCTTACATATAGAATACCTATTGATATAAGATATAAATTCAAATACATGTTTCTTGTATTTAATCAGCATTTGAGGTAAAATTAAGCTCTTTAAGTACAGTTTTCATTGGTTCTGTGGATATTTAAAAGATTTTCAGACAAGTTTATTTCAAATAATTAATGAAGTAATGGCACCTGTGAGGAAAGCTACTCATGTCCCTCAGGGAAAACAGCAAAGAATATTTTCCTTCTGTGCATATAGCACATGGGCATATAAGAGTTTATTCTCGATTGTGACTTCTTAATTATAGCTACACGATAATTAAAGTGAATAGAACCTTCTCCTAATGAAATGTTAAAATGAAAGCTCATGCTATACTGTGGATAAACATTAATATTAGTGATTTTCTAACCACTGATAATTTTGTTGTTGCTATTGTTGTTGCATACACTATACAGAGTTTCAGCTCATTACTTTGGTCAAAAAGAGTTATATAAATACTAAGATATGCTGTTACATAAGCAGAAAGAATTTATTTGTGGACAAAAACACAAATGGGGTTCGGGTGGTAGCTATGTTGGCAGCATGCTTTCTATCATGCTCCAAACTCTCGTCTCAGCCACCGATAGCATAATCTAGGCATGGTAGGACCTTCCTTAAATATCAGCACTCAGAAAACAAGTGCAGAAAAAAATCAGAAGTTCAAGGCCACAGAACCAGTTTAAGACCAGGCTGAAATACAGAAGACTCTGTCCTATTTAGTTAGTTAATTATTGACAAATTTTTGGATATTTTATGGAATTATTGGACAATGCTAACTATTTTATAATGTGAATACCTTTATTGAACAAGTTAAGACCAGTAACGCTTTCCTCTTGTCTAAATGTCATCCAGGTATTATTTTCAGGGCAAAGGGATGTTGGCTGAAGCTATGTGTGTTACTATGAGCAGAGGGGCTGTTCGCCTATTTAATCCAGCTCTCTTTACATAAGACTACCCCCCACAACCAATGTTTTCTTGAATATTGTACAGATCCATAGGGAAGAGGTGAAGATAAAAGCTGAAAACATAAAGCAGAAATGGCCTTTAAGCAGGAAAAAAATTCAGAAAGATTATGGTGACTTCCAGACCACAAACGGCGGGGCTGCCCTATCAGCTTGTTGAAGGACTGTTAGAACGTTCAGTTTATGTTTCCCCCATCTTCTGAAAGGCAGAAACATGGCTTCGTTGACTGCTCTTTCTTAAAGGGTCTAGTACATCTCAGTGTTCTTCTGTTTCAGTCCAGATCAAAAATTTCCTTAGACTTTTCCTGTTCAAATTAGTGTTATTAGGGTGACATAAGGTATTCTTAAAGCAATAACATAAATAAGTTCCATTTCACTGATCAGTAGAATTAAAAAAAATCATTAATGTGACTGGTAATCAATTAGAGGTTCTAGGAGCCAGCAAGGCTGCCTTGACTGATACAGGCTTGAAAAGAGAGCTAGCTGAGTTAGCATTATTTCATAGAAATAACCACACAAGTCCTGGGAGGGCAATCTTTATATCATTTAAATATTTCAAAGGGAGAATTTCCATTCAGCCAGGTTTCATTCATAAATAAATTGGTCCATATTGTTTCAATTTTAATTATATAAATATTTTTATCTTTTCTTCATTGATTTCCATTTCACTATGATTTTAAATCTCAACCTAAAAAAAAGAATCTCAAACCATATGCATTGATCCATGTTAGAGACCCCTAAATGCCTATAATCTGACCAGTATGTTTTACCTTGTTAAACTGCTTCAGCAAGACAGCAAAAACATATTAGAATCTCTATGATGTTACTTAGAGTTTTGATGGTTACTTGGTGATACTTTCTGCCTCTTAGTTACCTGCTTTCTTTTCTGCACTAATAGCAGGAACACAGCAGAAAGCCAATGTGGTTTTAAGTTAAGCAAGTGTTACTGCAGCCTTAAAGTGGATTCTTGGCTTCCAACAGATGTCCTATTTTTTTTTTATTGCCAGGTGCAATAATGTCTCTAGGAGTCATCCCAGGGTGATACAAAGGAAAAGAAGCAGAATAGCAGCAGACCTGACCTTGTTTGGGGGCATTGAAATAGCAATGACAATTCATCTCTTAAGGATCCCTCACTGGATAATACTCCTTTTCCAGAGAAAGTGCCAGAAATAGCTAAATTGAGATTCTTTTAGTTGATCAAGTAATCAGAACTATGTATCTGTGCCTACTGCAATGATACCGTGATGAAAATCTGGATAGGATTTGGAGAAAACAACACCAACAAAAAACATTCTTAAGGACCTCTCAAACTACTTGCAATATATTGCAAAGCATGTAAAATGAAAATGAAATACAAAAAAAAAGAAAAACAATAATGGAAAGGCTAGTGTGTTCCAGCTCAGTGCACTTAAAACACAATCAGTATGTATTCGTTTCTATGGTTAATATTCTTGCTGAATTTGCATGTAGACACATGTCTTCTGAGTTCAGAGGCACTGCTGTGAAGTGCTGAGGATAATCACACCGAGTTGCAGAGCTGCTGTATAGAAAGAATAAGCAAGACTTAAGAGAGCATATTTTTGCATGCTGCGTTGGCGGTGTACCTTTTTGAAAATGTATTTGGGCAAGTTTGTATGGGTTTTGGGAGGGATTCCTGTCTACTGTTCTGTTTGGTTATAAGTCTTTGCTTTCACTAATAGTAAACAATCTTTATTACTATAACCAAGTGACATCATGAAATAATTTATACTAAGCCTCTTTATTCTTTACTTTCAATATTGCTTTATTATTCGACTTCCTTTGCATTTCCAAACTTTAGATAATCTTGTCTATATCAACATAAAATCATCATGCTGAGATTTCAAAAGAATTCATTGGGGTTGCAGAGATGTCTCAGTGGTTAAGAGCACTTGCTCCTCTTCCCGAAGACCAGAGCTATAATTCCAGCAGCTATATTGGACAATTCACAACTGCCTATAACAGCAGGAACAGAGATCATAAAGATGTTTTCTGGAGTTTTTAAATACCCAAGTGCATATGTACACACATACACAATGATTTTTTAAATATTTATGAATTTGAGGAAAATTGAGATCTGTGTCTTCCTGTTGTTGTTTGAATGTAATTGGCCTCTATAATCTCATAGGGAATGACACTATTAGGAGGTGTGGTCTTGTTGAAGTGGGTATGGCCTTGTTGAAGAAAGTGTGTCACTATAGATAGGGGCATTGTTCAAGCTATACTCAGTGTGATCCTCAGTCGACTTCCTGTTGCCTGCAAGATATAGGACTCTTGGCTACGTCTCCAGTCCCATGTCTACCTACATTTCATATGCCCACCATGATGATAATGGGCTGATCTGAAACTGTAAGCGAGAATCCCCTAATTAAATGATTGTCTTATAAGAGTTGTTGTGGTCATGGTTTCTCTTCACAGCAATAAAAACCTTAACGTAGACACTTCCCTTATTCACTGAATTTTGTGTTCTCTGTTAGTTTTGTAAAATTCAGCATAAAATTTTATGTGAGTTTGTTTAATTTATAAGCATGTATTTCATTTGGGGGACTGATTTTAATTATCATTGCATTTTCAAGTTGTACATTGATACTTTATAGAAATACAGTTGTTTTGTGCATTTGTATATTATTCAGAGATCTTATATTCACCTTTTAGGTGGACAGACTTTTTTTTCTGTTTGTTGGGGAGGTTTTGGGGTATTTTTTTTTTGGTTGCTTATTTTGTTTTGGTTGCATCTTCCTTATATTTTTATATATAGTTAGTCAATGAATCTTTTTTCCTCTTCTCTCCCCTCCTCCTGCTTTCTCCCACCTCACCCTCCCTACCCCATTCCCCATCCACTACTCAGAAAGGGTAAGACCTTCCATGGGGAGTCAACAAAGTCTGGCACATCAAGTTGAGGCAAGAACAAGCCTCTCTCCCCGCATCAAGGTTGATCAAAGTATCCCATAACAGGGAATGGGCTCCAAAATGTCAGCTGATGCACCAAAGTATAGATCCTGGTTCCACTGCCTGGGGCCCCACAATTTTTATTTTTTTTCTTTCCAATATGGATGATCTTTTTTCTTTCTTTTCTTACTACATTAGCCAGAGTTCCAGAACTGTAATGAATGAGAATTGCGAGCCTAGACATTTGTCATGTGCCTGATGTTGGAAGAAAATATTCAAACCCCCAGAATCTGATATTGAATCTAAGCTTTATGATTAGCTATTTTGTCCACTTTAGTTCATTTCCCAAGGAACAGATTAAATAAAGATTCTATAGAACTGATAGTACAGTGTTTTTATACGTATAGGTGAGATCAGTCTGTACTAAATGAGTCTTGACTTTATCTTCTCCTAACAGTGTTATATTGAACAAGTATCTTAGCGCTGCTAAATAGTACAATGCGTTCATTCAGGAAACGCACACTTAATGTTTCTAAAGACTTGATAATGACAGTGCCTGCATACCTCACAGCACTGTGGCAATTAAAGAAGATATGTCTGTCAAAATATTCACCGCATGGTATTAATCTACCTTTAGCTGTCATCACAACTACTACTGCACGTGATAGTGTCAAATGAGATATTCCTATACACCTATGCTTAGATCAGCCTACTTAATGAAGGGAAGGCAAACAATATTGCTCCAAGTCTAAGTGGTATATTACAGTTTGGGTCGTCAAAATTGGCAGAGGAGGATGGTGTGGTACCGGTGTCCAATTGGGAGGCCAGGGATAGTGCTAAGCAGTCTACAAGGACGAGGACATCAGCTACACAAACAATGATGCTGAATAAAGCTCAATTCAGGATATACCTCAATATATCCTCCTTCCAGTAATATAATAATTTATATTACTTACTCTAATTTGAGGCACCAACGACAGAATAAATACTTGCACAAGGAGACTTTGGGAATGATTAATCTGCAGCCCTATGCTACTGATACAATTAAATATGTTCAACAGTTTATTGTTTTGCTTCCCATTTTAGGTCTGTGAACTAGATATTTTTGTTTGCTTATTTTTTTCCAAATTCATACTTTCCTTATGTCTATGGTTCCTCTGTTTTAAAATGCAGGAGTCCCTCCTGCCATCAACTCAAGATATTGCTGTTTCCATTAGAAGTATCCCGTGTGCAGGGCACAATGTTTATAAGACAACCTCATCTTAATAGTAAGATCGATATTTGAAAGGTACACTCAAAATCAGTGGGGAAATTTAATTCCACTGAAGGGGTGATTTAATCCAAATACTTTATGAAGGATACAAACCTAATGAATAATCTGCATTGCCCCTCCAATGTAATGTCTTCTAATATGTCTTACTGACTGTGAACACCTGTCTGTTAAAACGTCTGGCTTTTTTGAAAGAAAAACATAAAATACATGCTCAGATCATGCATCTGTAACTTCCTGATCAGATGTAGTGTCCAATAGCTTTATATTCAATGTCCTGTGTGTCTAGAATGTTGTTCTCTCTCTCGGTGATACAATTTGAAGCAGAAAGGCAAGCATCACATGTTTTTCCTCATATATGGAATATAGGAAACTGAAGTTATTGAAGTAGAAGAGGTAGGGACAGTAACAGAAGAAGAGAAACGGGTCAGGGTAGGGGGAATAAATGGATAAGAGAGAGGAATATAATCAAAGCCTGTTATTTGCATTTATATATATATATATATATATACATATATATATATATATACATATATGCTTGCATGTAGATAGATAGGTAGATGATAGATAGATAGATAGATAGATAGATAGATAGATAGATAGATAGATAGATGATAGATAGAGTCAAAATGAAGATCATTATTTTGTTTTAAATTACATGCCCTAGCAAAGTTAATTTAAAAAAAATGAGAATACCGGAGCTGTAGAGATGCTTCAACAGTTGTTGGCACTGACTGCTCTTCAGAAAAGAAAGAAAAAAAAGAAAGAAAGCTTGGATTTTTTTTTCCTAGTACTCACATGATGGCTGACAGCCATCTTGTAATTCCAGTCCTATGGAATATGTTGCCCACTACTGGCCTCTTTAGGAATTGCATGCACTGATATACAAGCAAAACTCCCACACACATGAACTTTAAAAATAAATAAATTTTTTAAAAAATTTAAGGATTCATTCCACTCCAAAAATGTTCTTTAAAATTCTGCTACTGAGCCTGAACCCTACTTATAACTGTAGCCCATTTGATTACCCTCATATAAGACTATCAAAAGGAAATTAAAATATCAGCACCAGGAGAGGAAATGCTCCGGAAAGTCTCATCAATCCACTTGTAAATACTGTATTTGTGCCAGGATTTTAAGGGAGCAATAAATCACAACAACCTCATCTTGTGTAAATTCCTACAATCAGATGAATATTAGCACACTAGCTTTCTTCTTTGTGTATATTTTTTCTTTGTGTATATTTTAATAAAAGCTGTTTATACTTTAGTGTACAAGAAGTGTTGCTATTTAAATATTGTGCTTCAGCTAAATCAAACTAATTAGCACACATTATTTCAAATACTTAACTTTTTGTGCTAAAAACATTTATTTTCTAGCTATTAGCATTTTCAAGTCTGTATTTTATTAACTATCCTAACGGTGCTATGTAATAAATATGTTGGACTTAGAGTTTCTAACTTAAGATATGTATATCTGAAGAACATATCACCTGATAGCACATCAACTCTCTAACTACTCAAATGAGTTACGGAACAAGATGTAAACAGTCATCCACTTAGCACTATGGGGTCTGACTCTTTTACTAGTATAAGATGATCCAAGCTTAGTCTGCCAAGCAGACACCTCTCTGAAGAAGTACAAGGTGAATCATTGCCTTGTTCCATAGTCCCTGCTGGAGACCGCAAGTGAATCAGGATACATAAGGGAGCATTATGTGGTACAGAGTCCTTAGGCATGAGAAGTCTCCAAATAAAAACAACACAACCAACGTGGGAAGCAGTACTATTGACACTCAGATATGAGAACCAGACGTACAGGAAGGATGTGTTTCTTTATAGTAAGCAACGTTATGGAGGATGTAAAGAGTAGAGAAGGAAGAAAAAAAACATAAATTTTCCTAGATTGAGTCTCAAATGGATTCTCACAAAAAGGGACCCCCTTGTTCAATTTTACAGGAGGATCATGGGAAAGTGGGCAGACAGGAGGAACATTATTAGTAAGACATAAAGAAAAAAGTTAGAGTTGACAGCAAACTTTCAAAGACCAAATGCAAGCTCTGAAACGCAGTAATATGCCACAGGTTTACCTTGCACAGTGCAGTAAGGGAATAGTTGAAGTAAAGTTTGAAAATAGCAGTGTTCCCTCCGTCAATGAATCTGCTGAACACTTCAATGAGTTTACTTGCTTATGCCCTTATCAGTGGGCTCTATTGGCTCTATTTGTGTAAAAAAAATCTGAAAAAGAATGATGATAAGTTTATTAAAAAATGGACTCATAACATATAATGTAATGACTATATTGTGTCAGAAAACATCAATGTTCAGACTTTTGTTAGAGATTACACATATGCTAGTCTGAGTCATCAAAACTCAGGAATAGGATTAAAAATTTTATCTAAATGGAAAGGCAAAATTTAGAATCAAAAGGCTTTTTTGTTCATAGATTAATGAAGGTTCAGTAACTACCAGGCAATCGAGTTTGGCTTGCCATTGGTACTCCATGAGCATCTAAAGTTGGATGTCATGAAAACAGACTGGTTCAGGGAAAAGCCAAGCAAGAGTGACAGATCTTCTCTCAGAAGACAAATGAAGTCTCAAAAAGCCTCATGTCTGTTTTGGTCTATGGCTGATAGTCTCATTTCATGGTGTTGAAATTGTGACCATTTTCAGAAAATAATGCTGCCCAATATGATATTTTTGTCACCAAAAGTAAATTTGTATATCAGTTCTACCAAGCATTAATTGGAAAAGAGGATATTTTGTGTAGATTCTAATATTCATAAAACCAAATAAGAAGAAGCAGGATACTGCAATGGAGTGGGCTTCGCTCTCCAAAGAGAAGTTAGATGAGTTTTTAATCATAATCTCTGAGGTGAAAAATGGCATTCTTCTTATTGAAAAAAAGCAGAGAGGTGACCCCCATTAAGAAAAACATTTGGCAGAATGTTATATTAGTTATTTTCAGAATCTCCTCTGGTCTGTGTTTGAAAACTCAGAAAATGTGAAATTTTCTGTGTGAAAGAAAAACAGTGTTTTCCAACAGCTTTATGTAAGTGATATTTTTCAAATACTTAACAGTGAAAAATTGGATTGTTCTACTGATCATTTTTTCCCTTGTTTTTATTGATTTTTATTGAGCTCTACATTTTTCTCTGCTTCCCTCCCAGCCTCTCCCTTCCCCTTCAACCCTCCCCCAAGTCACCATGCTCCCAATTTACTCAGGAGATCTTGTCTTTTTCTACTTACCATGTAGATTAGATCTATGTAAGTCTTTCTTGGTGTCCTCATTGTTGTTTAAATTCTCTGGGATTGTGATTTGTAAGCTGATCATTTTTTCAATAGTCGCCTTTTGAAAAATAAATGGGAAAGATTCTATGCCAAGACTTCCTGTCTCTCTAGACAACAAAGAAAAACAAAGCATGAATAGATCCTAGATACATTTATTATAAAAAAAGAACTAGCAGAAATTATGATCCAGGTATGTACAGCTAACCATTCAGGTCCTGTGTGAGTCGGTATAAAAGCAATACAACCAGGGTGAAAAAAGAAAAATACTAGGCCAAGCTTGTAGATACTATGAGCAACAGCTGCCTCATAGCACCTTAAATAAAGATGAAATAAACATTAATGTTATCTGAAAGAGGCAAAGGTTGCAAAGGGAAAATAATAGAATAATGTTGTAATGAGTAGGGGATTTTTATTATTGTTATTATTATTATCATATATTGTTATTCCCAGAATGTCAATCAAGACACATACATTTGTCTGCCACAAAATTTTGAGAAACTTAATGAAAAAAGCTGCATCTTAAGTACTTGTATATTTCAAATCCTTGCTCATTTCTTGGTTTAATGTTAGATTGCATGAAATGAAATTATAGAGCAACTGCAGAATATGACCTTAGTCAGATGTGATAACTCAGCACCATTCCACAGAAACTTCTGTAGTGATGGACCTGTTTGGCATGGTCCACATTGTAACAGCTAACCACATGTAGCTATGAAGCATTTGTTTGGCGTGGTCCACATTGTAACAGCTAACCACGTGTAGCTATGAAGCATTTCAAATGCAGCAAGCAAAACAGGGACTACTTCATCAACTTCGTTTCATTTAAATGTTTAATTAAGTAATCATGTAAATTCATGTTCTTTTCAAAAAGTGACTAAAGGAAATAGAAAGGACTGGCTTCTCTGGTCAAAGAACAGTCACGAATGAATGCAGAAATGCATGGCTCAAGAAAATTCTGAGAGTTTAAATGTGTCTTATTCTCAACCCTAAGCCTGAAATGTGTATCACCCACTGTAAACCAAGATAATCATGAAAGGGGGGAGGAAAAACAGTGTATGAACCAGAAGATATGGAGAAGGGCTGTGACATGCCACAGCCAGTGTTATCATGACGTCACAACAGACATATACAGGACTGGGCCCATCATCTGATAACCATGAGCATGACAGGGCCTTTGCCTTCCTTACTCTACTATTGGCTTCTAATGGATTCCAGGAGATAAACAGCCATTGTTTTTAGTTGTGTACCCACTGAGGATGCCCCTCGGTTCCAGTTGGTACTGTCAAGCCCATAGTCACACAGATGATCCTTTATAGAAACTAAGTATAAAAATAAAAAGGCAAGGACTTCAGACAGAAACGTTGGGAAGAAGTGATAGGGTGAGAATAATGTTCTTGACACATAAGTGAAATAGTCAAAGAATAAATTCCATTAAATATATTTTTAATAGACCAAATGGGACATTTTAATGATGCTTATTTTATCTTTTCAGCTCTCCTTCCAACTTATTTTATTGGATAAAAAAGCCAAGGAAAAACTTGCTGTTACATTTAAGATTAGGGGAAAGCAACCAATCTTCCCTTATTGATTTTCAATAAATAGTATTACTGACCATCTCAAAATCATTCCTCTACAGCTCTATGTAGTTCATCATGAAAGCATCATACATATATATGTGTGTGTATGTATATATATATATATATATATATATATATATATATATATATATATATATATATACACATATATATGAGTTTGGAGCTCTGCTCTGTTGTGCACAAACAGCAAAAGAGTAAATATGAAGACCTCCAAGCTTCAAACCTTCCTCAGGGAAATGAAGATTATAATATACAGGCTGTCAGGTGACTGAATGCTTAATCACATTATTAGTAGTCATTAATGTACTGTTCATAACTACAATATAAGAAGCAGAAAGTATAAAGAATGTAGTTGTTAAAGATCAGATAGATTGTCTGATGTCATGAAGACACTGAGTCATGCCGTAGTACCAATAATATAAATGTCTTAGTCAATATATGCCCTGCTACCTGAGGGCAAGATAATGGATACTTTCTATAAGTTCAGGCTTGCTTTGAAGTTCATATCTAATGTATGAAAAGCACAATAACGCTGTCTTAACCTTATTTACTTATTCGTTGTACGGAGCTTGGTACTTAATAATACTTCAAAATGATTACTGAGCTGGAATAACATAAAAATTCAGTCCCACTGCATGGTTTCCACATAATACCGACACCCAGTCACAACAACAACAGAAGATATATAGGCAACACAGTAAAGCAGAAAGTATTCTGTTAACTATATTAATAGTCACAACTCCTACAAAATGTGCCCAGGTAAATATATAACTTCAGAAAATACTTAATTACAACTAAGAAGGATTTGTACAAAGGTTATCATATTTCTATAAATACATGTTATTAAATTGTATGTGAGCAAGTCTGGAACTAATGCACATGTGATTTCTGAATGAAAAGATTAAATGTTGCATGGAAGCATAATCCTTTTTCTAAATCCATGCTCTGTGAACAATTTCAAGAATTTTTGAACATTTAGAATAATGAGCTTATCCAATGAAGCAATGAAATAAGTTCTAGAGGCTGAACAAGCAAACCAACACACTGTACAACATAATGGATACATAAATGGACTAGAGAAGACACATTTGGAAGAGACCATGGTGAAAATGAGGTTATAAAACAGGAAAGGGGTAACCTACATAGACAAACACATCAGTTTACCATGCCAAATCGTACAGTATGCCAAAAAATAAATTATGGCTGGTAAAGAGGTTTATGAAATGACACCAAAAAGCAAGATAAACATAGTATTTATCTCATATAGGGAGAGCATACAGAATCTGATCAGAGGAAAGCCATATCAAATTACATATCTCTAATTTTTTTTTACTTTTTAGCATCATAAACATCTTAACAAAACTAAACTATGAACATCCAATTCAAAGAAATCTACAGCACAGTCAAAGGGTATCTCATAGAGGCTGTATAAAAAGGCTGGCTGCGGATAACAAAAACCACATAACTTTAGGTTGATGAATACAGTCATATATATATATATATATATACATACATACATATATATATATATATGTTTTATGATTAAAGTGAAATATGAAAGTCAAGTCTATAACCAGGCAATAGAAGGCTTGCCCTTCTATGACCCTTACCTGAAGCCCTGAGTTTGAAATGCAACACTTCAAAATGGAGAAGTAATATGCCCCGGAGTTAATGTGACAAATTAATTTAAAGATAAAATCATCCTGCATTTCCCAAAACACAGCAAAATCCTTAATATATGATTTGGAATAAAGAAGGCATGAAATCCTTACTAGACTGGGTCATAGACAAATTGAATCATGTCTTCTGTTATGAAACTGGGAAAACATTCTTCTCAAATACCTTGTTACTTTGGCTTTTCTGTTCTTATCGTTCAAAAGTGGAAAATTTTCATTTTATTTTATCATTCAACTAAATCTGTGAGATTTCCTTCCATATCTTCTGGCTTTTCCATTGTATCCAGAAAGTTTCTCCTTCTTTTTCATTTTCTTTGTGATTATATATTCTCCTAGATCTTTCTTCAATATTTGGGTTATTTGTCTATATGGTATTTAATTTTTTATGTAGGACTCCCCAAATTATCCGAGATTTCATTTTATTACAAGTGGTTAGTAGATTATCAAAACATTATTTTGAAAAGTCAGACTATCTTCCAAAATCTTAAAGGACATTTAGTTGAGGTATATAAATATTTATTCATGGATCTTCTCTAGAATTTATTCATTCTATTGATCTATGTCTCAAGTTCTCTGCCTGCTTCCCATTTTCATTGTTATAGACATGTGCTTTGAGATCTTTGGAGAGAGTATATTTTCTTCTATGTTAATTTTAGATTAACATATTATATTCTGTGGATATAATGTTGAAAGTTTGACAAGATTTTATTTAAACAAATAAAGTAATTTAAGAAAAGTGCTATTCTAAAAGCTGAGAATGTTAAATGTTTGGTTCTGGTCTAATTCTATAGTTATCATTTATCAACATAACACACGTATGCAGATAGTGGTAGAAGTAGGTGCAGATATAGATATATTAGCAGCATTTTTTCTAAATGCATTCTTTGCATTTTATCTCACATTCTTATTGTCATTAAAAATAATTTGTTATTTCTTTAAGTTTTCTAACTGGTTGTTTCATGGTCTATAAAACCATTTGATTTGCTGAACCTGTCATCTTTCTGAATAATTTCATTATTTTTGACAGTCTTCAATTGATACCTACAGTCTTTCTTGTTAGGTAATCTTGTTTAGTGCTTCTTCTTCAATATTTAACCTTCCATTTTTTTAAATGTTGTCACCATATAATAAAGTTCCTAACCATTAGTCGTGATAAAGAAATCTTGCAGGGGATATTGTTGCAAAAGAGCCTTTATTAATTGCAAGAAAATGTGGGGCAAACACACACACCATGGAGTGTTGGCTCCTGTGATTTGGCATATGACAAACATAGAGAGCATTCTCTCTCCCTCATCCCCCAGCAGCAATCATCTCCTCCAATGTCCAGGTTCCTGGAAATCACTTACCAACTTTATGTTTCTACCTATTTATAGACAACAACAGAAACATTTAAAAGTCTTCCTTCTATATGACTGTGTAAATTATATATCATTTAACCACCATGTCTCCTTCTATTGTCCCTACATATCCGGTTCTCTCTACTCTCTGCTTCTGTGCTATAGAATCAACAATGTGGATTCCCCAAAAGAGGGAGCATGGCAGTTCACTTCTTACAATACTTTCATTTATTGCATTTCTCTTGTAAAATGGCATTTATATTTTTAATCAGCCATCAGACTTTCATTTCTATGTCTACATACTCTTCACTCAAGAGTTACTAATTTTATTCTTTTGGCAACTTCATGTGATAAGGTGTTTTTTCTGATCTTTTTTGCCTTTCTCTTTGTTGGTTGTTCAGCCATTCTTGATCTGTTACAGCTACATTTATCAACTTTCAAGAAATAGGAAAAAAAACAAAACATGAAAATCTATAATTTTACCAAATAAGCTCTTCTTTTTCTTCCATAGATATTATGTGGATAATAAAATATTTTAAAGAAAGCCTTATCTATTTATATTATACAAGAACATCTTGAGAATTTATTTCAAACTTATTCACCAACAACTGAAATGCAGAGTCCATGGTTGCTTAAACACCCAACTCAAACATTCTCTTCAGCTTTCATGAAAGAGTATTTCTTCCTTTCAAGGTTTTAGTATCTGGCTTCTAACATGGATGGATATAAGTGTTATATGATGGTTAATCTCAATTTTCAACTGCATGATTTGTAACGTCGACTAGGAGACAAAGCTTTGGGTATGCCTATGAGGGATTATCTAGAATAAGTTAATTGACATTCAGAAAACCAACCACTTGGGTGACAGTATTCCATAAGCTGGGGTAATCAAATGAATTATAAAGGAGCCTAGGTGTTGAGTAAGAACATTCACAGGGCTCTGCATCCTGACTGTGGATACCATGTGACCAGCTCCCTCTTAAGCCTGCTCCATACCTTTTTTCTTGCTGAGAAGCCTTGTATCACTGAAACTCTAATACAAATGAAATGTTCTCTTCTTTTGCTTTACCTTTTTGCATTTTGTCACATTATTATTAAGGTAATTAATGATAATTACACATATATTAATTACTTCTGACACAATCATAAAGAAACGTATTTTGACCCAAAAAAGAAGCCACACAACATGAAGTGATAATTGTAAATAGTCTAGGTAGAGAGAAGAAACTCTCAACATATAAACATACAGAGTCAATGCCATAAGGGTTGAATGATGTGGGAAGACAGGCTACTCATCCTCCAGTTTCCCAGTGACAGTGCAACAGAACCCTTTCAAAACATTGTAAGTGCATCCTACAACATTCAGCCACCGGAACTGTCGTTGGCAGATATGAATGAAATTCTGGGACAAATGCTCAGATTTCCAGCTAACTCTGCTAGAAAACTCAATCTGTCTAGGTCTAACTGCAGTTGACACTACTTTCTGTTCCATCTGGGTATTAATTAATGTTAATTAAATTAACGGCATTATTAATCCTGGACAGGGATTAGCATAGATCCCACTGAAGGATCTCTGGAACCAGAGCAACCATGCCTGTACTCCCCCAGCTGGCTAGGGTATGATTTCGAGAGCAGACTGGCAGAAAAATGACACTGAGTGGTTTATATGTTCTCAGCCTAAATTGGATTGCCTCTCTTCCAGACAATTAAAAAATTGAACCACCCACCTTCTTCTAATAGAAGACCCTAACTTTTAGGGGTCTATTTTTGTGGGTGCTGTTTTCCCTGACTGATATTCCTAAAACTAATAGAGACGATTCCTGCACTAATATTATCGATCGAGATTTTATTTCTGTTACTTTGAGATCTAGTAAACTCTCAAAGAGATTGTCTACATCAGGTACATTCCTTATCTAATTCTCTTATTGGCTGGATGAAACAACTATCTTTGAAAAAACTTCCAAGTTGCAAAGCCAGTGTCTTCAAGCTTAGCCACAGTGATGATGTATTTCTCTATTCTTCTTTATTCTTTCGTGTCTCTATTTAATTTTAATTTTTATTTTTCCTCACCCCCCCCCCATTTCTCAGTTAGCAGATATTCCTGAAAGCAATATTCTCAGCAGAACTTTTGCCTCCAGTTCAATGTGTTTTCAATGATAATCTCACATAGGGCCGCATCTTTGTTTTTCCATAAAAATAAATGCAATTTCTAGAATAACAGTGTAAAATTTTACACTCCCATAAGCAGTAAGCCAATATATCCTATGAAAATAGCTTATCAATTTGCATTTTGATCTCCATTGGGACTTCAATTTAAATGTCAGTAAAATTTAACCAGGTTTATGCATATCTGAAATTTTGTCACTATGCTGAGTTATTTTTGTATTCTCAAGACACTTTTCCTTGGCAAATTAGACACACCTGTAATCCCAGAAGACTAATACAGGAGTTGTTGCTGTGAATCCTGGGCTACCCTGGGCTACAAAGTGAATTATAGGCCAGTGAGGTCTTATCTTAAGGAAATACTTGGTTGACTGATTGAGTGATTAATTGATTGATTAAAGGTACATAATCACTTTCCCATGCTCTATACCTTGTAGTTTCAGGGCTTCCTTATTTTGTTGACCTTAATATCAACTTCTCTTTTGAGATTTCATTCTCTGCCACTATTTAGAATTCAATGTCCTGTCTCTAAGAGAGTCACTCTAAATGGTAATGACCTGCTAATGTCTGTCACAGAAGGGGAAAAAGAAAATTCCAGCTGATTTCTCTGCTGCAAATATCCCTGGTGTGATCAGTTTCAAGTTAGTTACAGACAGCAGTGCTTTGGTTTGGGGGAAAAGTGTGCACATTCCAACAGGAGAGCGGGTTTGAGGTAGGTGGCTCCCGGGAAGTCTTCACTTACTCCGCTGGATACCCCCACCCCTTGTCTGCTTTTCCTGGCTCAGGACACAGTCTAGCCCTCATCTAGACTTAAAGTTGACACTTGATCTAACACCAAGGGCAGTGAGGTGGGGTAGAGTGGAGTGATGAATGACAGCTCCGAAAACAGGAGTTGTTTACTTCTCTGCTGTGTCCTTCCCAAGGGCAGCCTCAGCCAGTGGCCTTTTCCAAGCACTGCCTCTAACAGTCATTCTGTGTTCACTTAAATACCTTAACTGTAGGTTCTTCTATCTGTGACCCATTGGAAACACTCACTCTAGAGCCCACATGTAGAATGCTTTACTGTTCAAAAGGGCAGTGAAAAGCTGGTGTGTCCACATCATCACTACATTGTTGCATGGCTCCTAACTGTAGCAGAAACTCAAGTGTGAGTGTGTAATTATAGCTGTGAAGGGGTGTTTGTTGGTTTTGGTCTTTTCCAGTCCTTCATGTACATATCTATATTTTAACTGTCATCCTTTTAACCACAAAATGATGATAAATCTATGTGCTCTATCAGTTATAAAATTGGCCCCAAATTAGAAAGTACCTACAAACTGCTCCTGGAAATTTCATAAAAATTCATATGCTTCATATAGATCAAGAAGCATCCCTTACCCCACAAAACAAACAGAGAGGGGATCTGCCTCTTTCTAGTTCTGTAGTTTCCAAAATTTTTTTTTTTTTTTTTTTTTGGTTTTTCGAGACAGGGTTTCTCTGTGGCTTTGGAGCCTGTCCTGGAACTAGCTCTTGTAGACCAGGCTGGTCTCGAACTCCCAGAGATCCGCCTGCCTCTGCCTCCCGAGTGCTGGGATTAAAGGCGTGCGCCACCATCGCCCGGCTTTATTTTTTTTTTCAGTAAAATATATTCCAGCACAAACAAAACAATAATTTTTAACAATACATCCATAAAAAATTTTCCTATCAAGCTACATATATATGTACATATATATTACAGTATATATATTTAAGATATATATGAATTCCTTGTTTGATTTTATTTCAAATAAAATTTATTCCTTATTTATGAGCAGTTAAATGCTTTCTGTGGCAACAGTGAGAAGTGTGTGTGTGTGTGTGTGTGTGTGTGTGTGTGTGTGTGATTTGTTTTGCTTGTTTGAAGGGTTTCTTTGTTGATAGAGAATCTTCTTGTATGGTCTGTAAT
The DNA here is from genome assembly GCF_037038515.1 of Microtus pennsylvanicus. NCBI lineage: Eukaryota > Metazoa > Chordata > Mammalia > Rodentia > Cricetidae > Microtus > Microtus pennsylvanicus. The sequence continues at coordinate 18,359,614 of NC_134587.1, forward strand.
AGTATTACAATTGCTAATGTCGACCAGAATGTTCTGTGTCTCACAGTCCTCCTATTTCAGCCCCACTCAGCATCGTTGATTGTCGGTATTTACCACCATGCTTGGCTTTTTGGTAATTCTTTTGACTAACGAAATTAAGTGTCCATCAGTCGAAACAAAATTCTGAAGATAGATGGGGTGAGGGGTGCACCCACCCACCTAGACAGTGGGGCTGCTCTAACAGGAGCTCACCAAGGCCAGCTGGACTGGGACTGAAAACGCATGGGATAAAACCGGACTTTCTGAACATGGCGGACAATGAGGGCTGCTGAGAAGCCAAGGACAATGGCACTGGGTTTTTATCCTACTGCATGTAATGGCTTTGTGGGAGCCTAGCCTGTTTGGATGCTCACCTTCCTAGACCTGGATGGAGGGGGGAGGACCTTGGACTTCCCACAGGGCAGGGAACCCTGACTGCTCTTTGGACTGGAGAAGGAGGGGAAGGGGAATGGGGGGAGGGGGAAGGAAAAGGGAGGCGGGGAGGAGGCAGGAATTTTTAATAAAAAAAAAGATAGATGGGGAAAGTGAAAGTTGTTCTTGTAAAGGAGACCTTATCCACTAGAAAAAAAAATTCATGTTGTCCATGTCAGTCATTAATAATTAGCCAAATTTGTCCTGGCAATGAATACTGTGACAGATGTCAAGGCTAGATTACTCTAGGGTTCAAGCCAAGCACTGAGCCATGACAATTCACTTAGTGATTCCAAATAAAATATATTAAAATGTCATTGCATAAATAATGGGATATAAAAATCATAGTATTCTCTATTTCATAGAAGATATTCAGTTGTGAATGTTAAATGATTCCTCTAAACTATGGAGCATGAAGTATTCATATTCATATTCATGAGAAAATTAAAGTTTTCAGTTATCTGAAGTGTGTTGCTTCGCTTCTTTACATTTTTTAGTAACTTCAAAAGTTTTTTCCAAATGTATTTAGGAAAACAACTTATCAAAGTAGTAAAAGATTAATTTAGTTTCCACAACCCGTGAGATTATTTTCGCATACCTAGCTACTGCCGTGTTGCTGACCTAGAGAGACATGCGTACTTGACTCAGGATCTTGCTCTCTTTGTCACACCAACTTTTGTGTGTACATATGGGTTAATTAGTAACCAAACACCGTCCACTGCAATTGCTATGTTACCTGAACCTGGAAGTCATAATCCAGTATGTGATGGCCTTCAATGTTCCTAGACAAAGTAAAGTAAATCTGCGTAAACATTACTTGAAAAAAAAAATGGGAGCGCTAAACTCAGTTTCCTTGTGTTTGATACAATTTTTCTCAAAAATCACTAATTAACAAATAGCTTTATCTAACAGTACTGTGTAAGCATGCTTTTGATGTTGTCTCGTGTAGTAACTAAATTATAATGTTTTTATACTCTTCTCTTTAATTAGTAACAACAAAGATTAACCCAAGGTAGCCATGAACCATCTCTCAGCTTATTCTATTTCTTATTTTTATCTGCCTTTCAAAATAATCATCTTTAATATCCCCACTTAATACTGTGATACGTATCACATAAATTATTAATATCATTTCAATGATACATATATTTGATTTGTCTGTATAGTGATATCTTCTATTCAAAATGAGATTATACCCTACAAATCAGATGAATCAACTCAGCTTCTAGGAATCTGTTGTGTCAAATCAGCCACTTTTATCAGGGTTTATTTATATTACCATATATCAGACATGTCAATCATTTATTTTTATTGCTTAAAGAACCTATTCTCAATCAAATATGACAGTTAGAATAATCGTTTTCTGTCTGCACAGTCTTCTTTTATATCAAACAGAAACTTCTTCCAATTTTTTGGAACTTAGCTTTATAGTTTTATTAGCATTATAATTATTTTATTTGGATGCATTACATTAATCTACAAATTAGTTTATGTCATCTTTACATTTTCCAAATGAAAAAAATCATTCTATTTCATAAATAATATTTGTTAAATATTTGAACAATATAAAAACTGCAAGATGAATATAAAGACATTTAAAGTCTACATGAAAACTGTGAAGTCTATAAGTTGTCCAAATATGCCATTTTTTCTATGGGCATTGTGCATCTCTAAATATGTAGTATATTAATTAATAAAAGCCATGTATTTGTTAACATTTTCACTGAACCGTTTTCTACAAATACAATTTGGTATTTGATAATGTGAATGACGCGGTGTATCTTAGATGTATCGTAAATTATGATACATTTGCTTATTGAAAATTGAGCCAAGGCATCATGTATTCACACAAATACAAGTTTCCCTTCACAGCAGTCCGCAGTTATTAGCAGCGGCCTCAAAAATCCAACTATGACATAACCAGATGCCTCCTAAGACCTGTAGCACAATTACACTCAATGTGCGGTCCACGTAAGCATATGCAGGTATCTGTAGTAGATCCTAGGTGGTGCTCACCTAGGTTACCAAAACCTCTTACTTCACTCCTAAAGCAAAGTGATGTCTTTTATTTCAACTCCACTTTGCTTACTAATCATGTCCTTTTATTACAGTTATTCCTCTCACCAGTATAAATTATCCAGTGTAATTTTAAGACTGCCTTTTTTTTTTCTACCTTCTATCCTAAACGTTTAATAGATTGCTAGAACAGTAGGCAGCAAGGCTCTGTGGTCTGTGACTGCATTGTGGATAGGCTTGCATCAATGTTTTTTTTTTTATTATTTCCCAATTCTACTTGCTAATCTTGTAAATGAAACCTACACTTTTTCTTTAAAATATGAGCTTTGGTTACTGATGGGTCCAATTCTGTCAAAGGCAAATGAATCTCTAAATTCCTGAATGACCCACCAATGATTTTACTACTAACAGCTTCTAATTATTAAAGTGAAAAAAATATGTGATGGTTAAAGACGTCCTACCTGCCAAGGATGTTCTAGATGCTTTCCCTGCATTAACTAACTTAATCTTACAAATTAATAGAGCATAAATTCTTTCTTTACAATCTTTAAAACTAGTTATTAACTTATTGTGTATGTGTTTGTGTATGTTTGTTGCATGCAGGATGTGTGTTTTAAGAGCTTGTGAGTGTGTGTGGTCCATAGCTCACATGAGGAGGTTAAAGAAAAATGTTGGGAGGGAGTCAATTCTCTTTTCCCCCTGTGGATTTCTGGGGTCAAACTCAGGTCACCAGATTTGCACAGCTGAGCCATTTCAATACTCCACTTTCTTTAATAAACAAGACAGTGGAGAATCAAAGGGTTAAGTTTCTAGTATCTTACTAGGAAAAGAGTCGAGACTGCAACTCAAAGACTTAAGCCGAAATTTAACTACCATGTTTCTTGAAGCTTCCTTTGAGAGGATTCAATTAATTATTACACTACTGATTCTAGAATCAGAGAAAACTAGGAGAAATTAATTCTATCCAGGTACAGCAATTGCAAGGTCAATCGCACAAGGGCTTAGCCATATGGTTATGCCTTCTTTTCTACGAATATTCCACAACAGTAGTCCAAGAAAGTAAGTTAGAAAGCCAAATAAAGATGCAATCTAATTATGGAATATAGAATATTAATATATATTATTAATATAGAAACTGGGAAACAAAATGAGAATGCACAGATGAGACGAGGTCATTGGAGAGAGTGAATTGCAGTGCTGACTTCATGCCATGCACTTCCAGGCCTTATTATCAGCTATTTCAAGAAGTAAACAAAATTACATGGACAGAGGGCTAAAATCTCAGTTTTTCTCGTCCAATAACCCTTTCTCATGGTGTGCGGTACATACTGCCTCTAAAAATTTCTTAACGTATTGATATTAACTCTCTCAGTATTTATTAGCACTCTGTAAAGTAACGTTGTCCCTATTTTGCAAGAAACATGTCTAGTAGCTTATCTGATTTAAACACTGTTAGTTACTAGATTCAAAGGTAGGGGCTTTGAACCCACGTGTAAGTAACTCTGAAATCTATGTCCTTAATCTTTGTGCCAAGAAACAGTAAAGGGGACCTTAATTGTACAAACATTGTTCACTGTGTGTTCACAGTCATAATAATTCATAGTTAATAAACAAGTTCTGTAGCCAAAATGATTTTAGTAAAAAAAATGTGAAATATAATCTCATTCACATGCAAATTCTTATGCATAGATTGAACCATGTGTAAAAGTGAGCATTCAACCACCTTAGATCTTCAAAACTAATGTAGGTTATAATCCACACCATTTCCAAGCAAATAGATAAGCAAAGTACAAACTGCGGGTAACAATTAAGGTATAAGAAAAACTGAAGGTGTGAGAAGACGTCTTTGAGGTTTGTAGTTATTGTTATGGAAAATGGCCATGCCACAGTGTAGATCACTGTTTCTTAAAATCAACCACAAGTTCAGGAGACTGATTTGCACCTTACGGCATGAAGGATGGTTTGAAACACAAACTCTTCACCTAAACATTTTGACCAAAGACAATGTATGAATTTCTCTCAAGTACAGACATACACTTACCTACCCCAGATCCAAGGATTATGGGGCAACCTGCACTGTTGTGCCTCCTTGGTTTTACAAACGATCAAAATCAGTGAAATAAAATCTGAAATGCCACACCGAAAGGCAAAGAAAATCTCACCTAAACACTCCTTATGAGTTTTCAGTCTCTGTGTGTCAGGAATTGGTATCATTTTCTAGCATAATTGGTACATTTTTCTAGTAGACTGACTATCTGATTTTATGAAAGTTATGGTACTACCCGTAGTACCTACATAGACACAAATAGATTTTACCACTGCTTTGCCGACTCTTGAGTGTCAATTTCCAAACTAGAGGAAAACTTAGAGATCCAGTTCTTGCTCCGAATCCCTGCCAGAAGGAAGACAGTGAAACCAAGGAAGACTTGGACACAGATTGCTTAAATGTTTAATCGTTGTTAAGAATAAGCTAAAGCAAATTCTTTTGACAACTGACAATCTTGAAGGACATATTTGGAAATGCTTTATATTGGTTTCTGATAAGTGAATGAATGAAAGAGTTGCATTGTGTAGATACATAGAAGCCCTTCTCTCTTATTTTTTTTGGTCATGAGGGGGTGGGTACTATCTATTCCCTCTTCCCTCGCTGGTTCCTGTAAGCCTCATGCGAAGGGATTTTCCTGACCCAGTTTTGGTTTTCTCTCCAGTGATGTTTTATATGAATGTATTGCTGATCACTCACCAGTAGGCACAACGCCTAGGAACAATGCACAAAAGACTGTTGTATATTTCATAACTATGCATGAGAATGGCAGTTAATTCTTTAGGAGTTTAATTTAAGCCTTTCTGCAGTTTCTAAAAGTAAGTGGGAGAATGAATAGAACAGAATGTTCTCCTTTTGCAGAAATAGAATAGCAAACTATATATCAAGAGAGAAATTAGACTGAACAGTCTTTTAAAAGACACACGAGAAGTGGCAAAAGAAAAATGCCCTCTAATAGCTATTTTATCTTTTGGTATTTTGGTTCATTTTCTCATAAAAGAAATATTTTCACTGTGAGTATAATTAATGATGACAACAGAAGAGAGCAAAATGATTTGTAATGTATATAACTATATGATTTCAGTTTGCTAAAATAATTGTCCATGGCTGTCTTGTATAGTGTATATTATACTATAAGATCCTCTTAAAAAAACGTTTTACATAAAATTTCAGGTACTGGAAAAATCAGACTATACAATAATACTTAAGCCTTTCATATTTTCAATATATGTGCACATTAGTACAGAATAATTACTAATATAACTTTTTATAATCTGTGAATTAGTACATATGTAGAAAATGGCCTTGTGTGCTTTTACCAAACCATACAAGTAATAGTCTATAAAGAACACTCATATAAAAGGTATTAAGCAAACATTATACTTGGAACCCCAGAGCAGCGGGTACAGCATAATATTGCCTGGGCAAAGTTTCCAGCCCTTCCTTTCTCCCAGACTGGAACGAAAAGAGAGTCACACTAATACCTGTGGCTGAGAAAAAGAATTATCATAAGTGACAAACTTGTGTTCTGGCCCAGCAGGGCCTAAATTCAAGGGTCATGCTTACATATTCTTTAATTTTGAGGATAATTTTATACAGGGCAATAGAAAATCAAGAAATCATGAAGTAAAGTTACAAAGTGCCTTATAGAAACGAGAACGTTCTTATTTAGCTTCTCTAGGATCATGAATTATAGGCTCAATGTCCTTTAATTATGACTAGAATCCACTTATGAGTGAGTACATACCATATTCATCTTTTTGGGTCTGGGTTACCTCATTCAGGATAGTGTTTTCTATTTCCATCCATTTGCATGCAAAATTCAAGATGTCATTGTTTTCTACCGCTGAGTAGTACTTTAATATATATATATTTCACACTCTTTATCCATTCTTCCATTGAGGGGCATCTAGGTTGTTTCCAAGTTCTGACTATTACAAATAATGCTGCTATGAACATAGTTGAACAAATGCTTTTGTAGTATGATAGGGCAAATCTTAGGTATATTCCCAAGAGTGGTATTGCTGGATCCTGGGGTAGGTTGACCCCAAATTTCCTGAGAAACCGCCACACTGATTTCCAAAGTGATCGCACAAGTTTACATTCCCACTAGCAATGGATGAGTGTCCCCCTTACTCCACATCCTCTCCAGCAAAGGCTCTCACTGGTGTTTTTGATTTTAGCCATTCTGACAGGTGTAAGATGGTATCTCAAAATTGTTTTAATTTGCATTTCCCTGATTGCTAAGAGCTTGAGCATGACCGTGTCTTTTGGCCATTTGAATTTCTTCTGTTGAGAATTCTCTGTTCAGTTCAGTGCTTTTTGAGAACTGACTTTCTTCAGAAGATTGGGATAAGGACAATCGGCTTGAGCATGGACCATCAGACCATTGGCTGTGCTGCCCTGGCTGTAGCTGGAGAGTAGATATAGCATGAGACTTGATGGAATAAGGGCTGGCAAATAGTGGAGCTGAGTAGCACTTGTGTCCTGTGCTTGGAGTTTCGCAGGGTGTGGGTGGGACTTTTTAGACTAAGCTGCTTTGCAGGGCATGACGTCCCAGACTCTGGTTTAGGGTAGGTAAGTGCTGGAAGCTTAGAGCAGACTCAGCACACTGAGGAGGCCTAGAGAATGATGGCCTGGTAGGGCCTTGAGGGTAGATGTGGTGTGGGACTTGATGAGCCCATTGTGTGGGTATTGTGAATAGAATGGCAATAACATTGCTGACCAAGTGTCTGCACAGAAGAATGGTGAATCCTCTGGGCATAGATCAGGTGGCATAGCTGGGGTGAGTGTGTAGGTGTTCTTTTAGCTTTCTGAGAATTTCCCACACTGATTTCTATAATAGATGCATCAGTATGCAATCCTGTCCTGAGTTTATGAGGGCTTTCCATTTCACTGCATCTCCATAAGTATTTTTTGTCCATTGTTCTCTTGATCTTAGACAGTTGACAGGGATAAAATAAAATCTCAAATTAGTTTTAATTTTATTTCCTTAATTGCTAAGACAGTAAACATATTTTAAGATGCTTATTGGCTATATTTCTAGCTTATTTTGGGGACTGTGTTCAGATTCCTAGCCCATTTTTTTAAACTGGGTCATTTGTTTCCTTGACTCTGTTTTGTTTTGTCTTGTTTTTATTTCTCTCTATATATATACAAAATATGGGTGTAGAACAGGACTTCCCAAACAGGACCCCATGTACTCACAAATTAATGCAAATGACAAAATAAAACCTGAAGAATAGGACTTCATAAAACTAAAAGATAAAACTTTTAAAATAATATATCACATGACCTTATAACCAATTTACCATTATTATGAAGCATTTACTTAGAAAGTCTAAATAATCTCTATTCACTCATTTCGCTATTTATAAAGATAAATTCATGATGCATATCTATTTAATAAAGTTTGGATTAGCTTGAAGTGTTATCATTTTTCCTATTATTTTAATAAAATAATAAAGTATTCTGATTTTAGACTTATGGTTATGGGGATAAAATGAAGATTGAAATTTTAAGTACATATTTCCATCATTTATATAAGATTGTCAAGGTAAAATTAGAAAATAGAAAAAAAAACTTTAAGTGGCGTGACAGTTTAACTGGATACAGACAGATTCTTTGCATTCAAAATTGTAGACACCATGTGTCTATAAAGTTTTCTTCATTCTCAAAAACATAACATACTCTGTTGGTGATGCTATGCCTGGCAACTCTTCTTGCTCTTGGCTTCTCTAAGATCACCTCATTCACTGTTCCCAATCCACACCTTTCCCGTTTCCAAACTCTAACTTTGTAGGCCCTTAGCATAACAATGAAGGTAGACCTCAGCTCCAAGACAACACATTTACAGAAGAGGAGATTGCAGAGCAAATACAGAGGGCAGGTAGGAATTTAAAGGCACATGCCAGACAACTGCATAGTTACTGCAATTCCATTCTCGAAAATTAGTTGTAATTAGCAGACAATTAGTGTTATATTTTAAGTTGCTTCCTTTTTTCTTTTTTTGAGAATGCAATTTAATTACATTTCTCCCCTTTTTTCCCTACCTCCAAACCCTTCCACGTATTCCACTCTGTTCCTTTTCAAATTCATTGCCTCTTTATTCATTAATTATTATTGAATACATATATATTTGTATATACACATATATTCCTAAATATAAGCTCTTGAGTCCTTACAAATGTACTCCTATGTGTGTTTTCAGGGCTGACCATTTGGCACTGGACAGCCAATTGGTGTGCTCTTGCCTGGGAGGACCCCTCTCCCTGCTCCCAGCTTTGCTCAGTTGCCTCTGCTTCGTGTGGGGTTGAGGTCTCCATGGCTTTCCCCATCCAGTTTTGCGTGTTTGGTGGTGTCCTCCTTACTCCTCTTCCCTAAGCATAAATGATCTGCTTCTGTAAAATAAATTGGACTTCACTTTGACATTACACATTTTTCCATTGTTAAAAAAGACTCCAGTGACCTCCGCAGAGCTTACATTTCTGTGCTCTCTGCATTTTCAAGCTTACCTAACTAACTCAAGCTTCAATTTGTTAAACAGAAAATGCAGACAAATCAAAACACAAATCCGGAGTAAGAAACTAAAAACCATGAATGTTGATGTGAGTATAGCTCGAATAACAAAAACCCAGAGACAGAAATTGGGGTTCAACCTGAAGATCAGAAAAGCAAAAGTCAGCCACTGGCTCTTGCCTCTACCTCAGCCGGAAATGGTGGTGATCCGGCCTCCAGGAATCTGAGAACAGCCTTACACTGCCTGGTCTGTAAGGCTGACCAGTAGGGTTGTTTTACTCTCTGATCTTCAAGCAAGCTTTATTTAATAAAATACAAATGAAATATATCACTACGGGTAAAAAAACTGGAGGTGAATTTATTCATCATATTAATCTGGGCATCTCATTTTACAGATGAGGAAAGAAAGGTGCACGTGGTGTTTTGCCAAAGCTACACTGGTCATTGGCGTGCAAGGATGGTAACTCACCTTTCATGGTCCCAATTACTGCTCTGCTCCATCTGATATCACGCATTAATTGTAATGGTTTTTAACTTAAAGCATGTATTTTTCCCAAGTCTTATCTTTTACCAAAGCCAAGAGCACATTTGAGAATGAAAGGCATCCTCTTTATTTTTCATAGTCTCCAGAGGTTATCACATGAGGAAGGTAGGGTCTTACCCTTCACGCAAACTGTGTGAAACTGGGCTGCAGTTACTCATACTATTGGTCATAAAGAAGGCTTGGGAAGTGGAGGTCAGAGGAATGTGGAAAAGTAAAGATAAAGTTATCACACCTGTTGAAGACTGTTGGAATCATTGGCATGGTCAGAGATCTGCCTGAATCCACCAGACTGTAGATTCGAAGGCACAGTAGAAAAGCGGAGGGGTAGAAACTCACCTCAGCAGTTTTCCTATGTGTAATTTAGTAAATTCTAATTCAAGTAAGAAATAGGAAATCATCTTGTTAATTACTTGAAAAGTAACTCATAAGCAATCCTGGGGAAAAGTTGTGCTTTCGTGCTTGTACATTTAAGTATGGGCCATTTGCAGATTTTTGAATGTGCATTCATAATTATAATTATATTCATAAACTGTGCCACAGCTAGAACTTTTTGCTGATAAAAATATTTCAGAAGAAAAAAAAACAATAAAGCAGGGAGCAAATTTAATAACCTCATTGTTTATCTACCGAACTATAAATTACTGGAAACAAAAACCAAACTACACACTATAACATATATTAAGAGGACCTAGCTCAGACCCATACAGATTAGGTGTGCTGCTCCTGTCTCTGTGAACTCTGCTTAGTTAATTCAGTAGGCCATGTTTTCCTGGTGTCCTCCATCCTTTCTGGTTCCTACAATCTTTCCTGCCCCTTTTCAGCAGTGGTTCCAGTGTTCTGAGGGGTGAGATCCCATGGAAACCTCCAGTTTAGACTTTCTTTGCATACTGTGGGTCTCTGCACCTGCTCCCACCTGCTGCCCGATGAAGACTCACTGATGACAAGTGGACAAGCCACCAATCAAGGAGTACAGCAGAATATCATTATGAATTATGTCACTGGTTTATTTGTTTATTTATTTTTATTGGCACATGTTTAGTTCTTCCCTAGATTTCTGGACTCTCTAGTCTGTGGTTCCTATCCACACAGTGAAAGGCATGGGCTTCCTCTTTTGGAGTAGGCATCAAACTAAACCAGACATTGGTTACCCACTTCTACAAGTTCTGTGCCATCATTGCCCCAGCACACCTTGCATGCAGGACAGATGTGGTTCCAGGATTTTGTGCCTGGGTTGGTGTCCGGGTTTCAATTTCTGCAGAGTACCTTCCCTCACCAAAGAGACTAGAATGTAGGAGTGAGACTCCATGCAGGCACCAGCTCTGCTAAATATTTTGTGGAGTCTTTAAGAATTTCATACAGCCTATGTTGAACACATTTACCCTGCCAGCACACTCCTCCTCCTAACTCCTCAAGGACCCAGCCCTACCTTCTCAATAACTGCCAAGCTTGTATTTTATAAAAACTATAAAATAATCAACTGAAGTTTGTGTTACTCATGCTCAGGGAGTAGGCATAGTCAGCCTACTAGTGCCCCCCACACTTAAAAACCCTTCCCAGAAACTATCAACTCTCCACAGCTCCTTGGCTAGGGTGCATCTTCATGAGCCCCTACCTGCTCCGTGCTAGTTTTCCTACGCAGATAACCACAGCTACTGGGAGCTCACGAGTGCAGTGGTGCTTCCACGTCCAGAAGACATTGCTCTGCTGTGTTCCTCCCTTTTTCTGAATCTTGTAAATTTCTGCTCCCTGATGTTGATGGCTGCTGATCCATGGAGTGGGTGATATAGCTGTCTATTTGTGGATGAACAGCCCACCAACTTATTTTATAATCATTATTCAGGTGTGGGTTTCTATCTTAGCTGCCATCCGTGAAGAAACTTCTAGTGAGTTCTGAGAGCAGAACTAATCTATGGATATAGAGATAGACATTTAGAGGGTTGTCAAAGACATGCTAGCTCAAGATAAACTTTTTGTTTTCCAATTTCATTTTTGACCAAGGATCTCTTTTTTCCTAAATCTGGGTCTATGTGGTGTTCTGCTGTAAACTGGTACAGCTATTAACAGACTGCCCTCTTAAAAGTCTGGAAGAACCTAAAGAAAGAGCCTAGAGATATAGTTACTACTCGAATTTTCTTCATGTACAAACACTTAAATTTTCATTGAGCTTCAGATATCGTGGGAGTGACATGTACAATGTACATATAGATTAGTCCCTCTCTATCTCTCTCTCTTTTTATTTTTATGTATATGGGTATTTCCCCTGCATTTTATCTATGTATCACGTGTGTGCAATACCCACAGAGGCCTGAAGAAGCATCAGATCCTTGGTAACTGGAGTTATATTAAGTTGTGAGCTGATATACGATGTCTTTCTGTACACTATGAATATGTGTTCTCTCATTGGTTGATAAAGAAAGATGCACTGGTGTATGGCAAAGTAGGACAGAGTAATGCAGGAAATCCAAGCAGAGATACAGGAGAAGAAAGGTGGAGCCTGGGAGATGCCAGCCAGCTGCTGACATGTAAAAAATAAGGTTAACAAATCATAAAAAATGTGACAAAACGTAGATAAGAAATATGGGTTAATTTAAATGTAAGAGTTAGCTATAATAAGCCTGAGCAACCATCCAAATAATTATAATTAATATTAAGCCTCACACTGGTTATTCAGGACCTGAAGGGCAGCAGAGAAACCTTCAGTTACTGTGAGCCACCACTTGGGTGCTAAGAATCCAACCAGGTTCCCTGGAAAAGCAGCCAGTGCAATACACTACATGTCATTCCCCCCTGGTTCCAATGCTACTCTTTGTAAATGCATGCTTGGTGATTTGCTCTGAAGTAAACTTATAGGTGTAAAGCACAGTGTGCTCAAACACACATAGAAAAACTAGTTCTGTTTTTCTCTAGTACTAATGTTGCATTTTTTTCCTTACCTAATGGACTTGTTAGTCTCAGAACGTTAGCTACTCAGTATTTTATTAATAATCAATTGGTCTAATTAGTCCTTTAATTAATACCCACTCTCTCCAGGAATAGAGAACCTACTGTTGGTACCTCATGCTTTTTAGCTCACAGTCCCTTCTCTCAGCCTCTTCCTAGGCTGACATCTGAGTACTAGAGAAAATGATGATCAGAATGTATTCTTGCCCTAACTTTTATCAGAGGAAAGAGCCCAATCTAGAAGTCCAATGGTACTGTGTTTCTCCTGATATTATCACTCTGAATGACCAGGACATTGTGTGACAAGATCTCTATCTGCCCCCTTGCCTTCCTGGTCAACCCAGGGCTTATTAGTATGCCTTTGATGCTGCTTTACATTCCTATCATATAAGACTGAGATTCCTACTGCACGTACTGGCTTTGGGGGAGCCTAGGCAGTTTGGATGCTCACCTTACTAAACCTGGATGGAGGTGGGCGGTCCTTGGACTTCCCACAGGTCAGGGAACCCTGATAGCTCTTTGAGTTGATGAGGGAGAGGGACTTGATCGGGGGAGGGGGAGGGAAATGGGAGGCGGTGGTGGGGAGGAGGCAGAAATCCTTAATAAATAAATAAATTAAAAAAAAAGACTGAGATGTCTGGAAGTTTAAGCCTTATGACCTTTCCCTGCTCGACGTTTTCTGCACAAGTTCACTGTCATGCACAGTAACTCCTATTGATGAGTCATGTGGTTTCTCCTTTGTGTCTACTGAGAGTAATATCTGGAGTGTTATTTATCTCACTTGTCTAAAATGGTTTCTAATTTAAATGTCACTCCATTTTCAAAGACTCTTTCAGCCCTTTGTCTCATGAAACTTTCTTTGTTGGGTATATCATTCAATGTTATCTAAAATAAGTATTAATTCTTGACACATTCTTCTCTCTACTTTATAGAACATAAAGATCAAATACTCATAGACGTGTAAGAAAAAAAACATATCCAATTTTTATAATAGTAACCCAGCCAACATTATATTGACATATCACAAGTGAAATGAAGACAAAATAGACAAATCATCTGTTTTATGCTTACTCTTATATTAAGTGGAATGCCAATTTTCCCATATAATACTGGCAAAAATTGAGGCTGGAAATAGGAATATATTTTACTTAACTAGAGGTTTCAAGTAACTTAATAAAATTAGAAAATTTTCATCTCTAGAAATAAAGTATTAAAGAGAATTCTCTAACTACTCTTACTTTCTGGATCAATGACCTAAGAGGTCTGGCAATCAGTGGATCAGGTCACCTCCCTAAGTCTAAGGAGCAATGTTTCATAAAGACAGTATGGGATATAACTGGTTGGGTAAAGTTAACTTAGCTGTTTTTTAAAAAACTGTAGACTATTATTAAAAGAAGAGAAAGAACAAGAAAATTGACCAGAAAAATCAGGTTTGATCAAAAAAGAACCCTTAAAGAAACTCCAATAGGAGTGAATGGTCCAGATGATCCAACATTTCAGAGTTTCCTCTGAATTCTATATCAAGAACAGCCTCAAGACTGCTGACTGAGATGATCAAGCCTCACAGAAAATTCCAGTCAAAACTTGACCATAATTCAAAATTATCCTTAGGTCCTTGTAAGATTATCAGTGCCCCCAATCAGTAGGAAGTAGCCTGGAAAATTACATTTACATTCCCTCCCCCCACCAAAAAAGGGGTTATGGATGTTCACCTTTGTTTAGAATGTTGGTTACAATTGTTATGAATAATAGTCATGAAAAAAGCTAAACAAAGGAGATTTGATTTCAAGTTTTTATTTTGAAAGAAAAAGGGGAGGAGTTCTGTGGGACAATGGTCTGTACTCTCACTTGTATTTTTAAAAAATGCTGATTGGCCAGTAACCAAGCAGGAAGTAGAGGTGGGGTGACCAGGCAATAGTGGCAAGGCAATAGGACAGGAGAATTCTAGGAAAAGGAAAGACTCATTCTGCTGCAGTTGTAACCCAGACATAGAGGAAGCAAGATGAGAATGCCTCACTGACAAAAGGTACCACATGGCTAACACAGACAAGAATTATAGGCTAATATAAGTTATAAGAAGCCTGAGCTAACCATCTAGTTTATAATTAATGTAGACCTCTTTGTGTTTGTTTGTGACTAAATGACTGTGGGACCTGGTGGGACAGAAACCTCTATCAACACTCAGTTGCTGATTGCATGTTTGGGCTCCCAGAATTTACTGTTGAAATGTGCTTTTTAAAATGTAAGATAATATCCCACAATGTGATACTACAATGTAGTATGCCATACTCTCTTGACCTTACTTTCGACTTTACTGGTCTCTGTGATGTGGAACTGTCTCTCCTTCCCGACTCATCGTGAGTGTCACACTATCTGCCTGTGCTTCAGAAGGGTGGCTGTGAGAGGAAATGAATCCATGTTGTCATCTCCCACGTTCCCTATTCTCCAGAAACACTCAGAACCTACACCTTCCTAGGAATGGTCCATGCTGCATCTGTGCTATTGCCGAGTGAGAATCACATTTAAACTCATCAGAACTCTAGCCCAGAGTGAAACCACACCATCTCTAGAGCCTCAGAACAGTCTGAGCTCTCCCCCATGTTCTTGCAACAGGATGACTATTCCAGAGACGGTGAGGTCTGGATCTTGTAGGGGAGCTTTTGTTACACTCCCGGCTCTCCCTCCCTTTATTCCATTTTCTGCCAAATGTCTCTTCAAAACTAAGGAAAAGTTTGCCTTAACTTCATTTATGCACACTTAGCACTTTCTGCCTTAACTAACTCTTCTTGCCTCTGGGCCAAAATACCTAAAATATCTTCACAGTGAAACCCAAAAGGAATATCAATGAAAATATTGGACTAAGTGATCTCTGAGCATACTTCTAGAAATGAGTCCTATGATATCATATGAGAACAGAAATGTAATATATATATATATATATATATATATATATATATATATATATATCAGTCCTAAAAATAAAAAATAAACAAAAGGAAAGGAAAAGAGTATTGGAATCCTATACATTGTAAGACTAAACATAGTAAAATATGGTTGTTTAGCCTTAATAGCACCATAACCTCATTATTAAGCATAAAAAGTCTTTCTTGGAAGAAAACTTTTGATGTGTAAGAAGTCCACTTATTGATGTATTTGTTCATTTTTGAGTAATAACCAAGTCCCTAATTTTGTGGCACTCTGTGTAAAAATAATGGACTAAGAGATTGCAAGGCATCAAGTGGGAAAAAGTAGCCAATACTTGGGGTTTTGTAGGAAAATAATCTTGCAAACCCCTTCCCTATTTTACTAGGAAAAGGATTTTTTTTAAAAAAGAAGCTATTATATTTATACATCTTATTTAAAAAGATAAGTTCTGATTTTATAAATGAGGCAAACATTTAAAGAAGCTGCATTTATGCTTTATAAAAATTATATTCATATTTCCAAATTGAATGAAATCGTAAGATTTGTTGGAACATTAAATATTGGCTTTTAAAAAAATAAAGTACAGCCAAGAGTAGTAATGCATGCCTTTAATCTCAGAGATAGAGAAGCAAAGGCAAGTGTATCTTGCAGCCTGGTCTACATAGTGAATTCCAGGACATCTGGGGCTATGCAAAAAGATGTTGTTTCAAAACCCCAAAAAGAAATAAAGGAAAGAAGGAAGGAAAAGAGGGAGGGAGGGAGGGAGGGAGGGAGGGAGGGAGGGAGGGAGGGAGGGAGGGAGGGAGGAAGGGAGGGAGGAAGAGAAAAAGGGAGGAAATACTTGTGTATTTTTAATTCAGAGATATATGAAATTAGTGTTAACCATAATTTAAAATTAATTTTGCACATTACACTGTATTTATACTTTTTATTCATCTTAAAATATAATTAATAGCTTTGAAACATTAATTGCTAATTAAGAATTGTTCTCTTTATTTCAAACTCGGGTTCTCTTTCCAAAACTAGAAACCATGAACCAAAAACATACTTTTCAATCAATTTTCAAAAACCCTTTGTAATGTAAAATGAATGTGGTAGTATACCATTAAATGAAAACATAAAAAACATAATTTGTCACCTCATAATTAATCAGCAATCAAAATTTGCAGTTCAGTATATTTCATTTCTATGTTTATGTTAAATCTACTGTTTATTTTTAATGCTATTGTTAGCTGTGAGACTATAATCCTACATGCCTATGTAGGAGAAGGTTGAGGCCATGCATTCGATTGAAACCAGCAGTTCAAGACCAGCCTAGCAAACAAGCTTTGTCTCAAAACATAGAAAATTTTTAAAAAAAAGAAAAAACAGTAGCTCCTAACTTTCTCATATATAAAAGATCCCTTTGATGTATCACATTTTATTTATGCATTATCCAAAGTAAATATGTACTACTAGGTAACAATAATTTTGTTTTATTATACTATTCTAAATTGTGCCTATCATTTATTTAGTAACATATTTACTTATTTTTTAAATGTTAGTATATTATTTTAAAATAATAACTGAAAGCAAAATTTTCAAATACACTTTAAGACTAATTTTGTTTTGTTTTTCAAGACAGAGTTTCTCTGTGTAACAGTCCTGGCTAACTTGGAACTCACTCTGTAGACCAGGCTGGCCTCAAACTCACTGAGAGCTGCCTGCTTCTGCCTCCCCAGTGTTGGGATTAAAAAGTGTGAACCACTGCAGTCTGGTTTAAAACTAATTTTTAAAGAACAAAGTCAAATAAAATTATTGAATCAAAATGTAGGACCTGTAAAATAACCCTGCCATATTTCTACTCAGTGAAATGTTTTACCTTATATCTTTTACCAAGTTGAGTTGTAGATGTATGAGCCTGAAGTCTTCAACAACACTAGGTTTGCCACTCTTCCTTGTCAAAGTAAGCAGGATTAGAAACTTGCTTAAATTCTAATTCATATAATTGACACTGATGTGGGAGAATTTTTACATTTGTTCATAAATTTCTGTTGCTTTTATTGATTATGTTCATATTTAGCCATTTTTACATACAACTCAGTAAATAATTTAAATAATTAATTGAAAAGGTAATTTAAAAGAAGGCAGAATGAAGCCTAGGAAAGCAGCTTGATTATTAAAGTGAGGACCTAGGTTCAGTACTCAAAATCTATTAAGCAAACAGATGTAAAAAAAATAAATAAAACAACAAGGCGTAGTGGTATACACTTTTAATCCCAGAACTAAAGATGTGGAAATAGATGGATCTCTGTGATTCACTAGGCAGCCAGCCTAGCTAATTGGCAGGCCACTAAGAGACTCTGTCTGAGAAAAATAAAAAAGAAAAGAAGGAAGAAAGAAAGGAAGGAAGGAAGACAATGACTGAGGAATGTTACCCAACATTGTCTTCTGGCCTCCACAAGCACCCACACACAAATGAAGACACCTATATACACATACACTCACATACATACAGATAGTTGTAATTACATTTTGTATTTTCCATGCTATCAGATATTGATATATGTGGGTATATATAGAAATATCTATAAATATGTAGGTATACAGATATATCACCTAGTAGCAGTCCAGATATTAAAAAAAATACAGAAGTTCATGAGCCAGGGAAATGCATCTTTAAAAACTTTAATACATTAATATGTTGGGGGGGGCACTTATTGGTTTTCGGCCACTCAGCTAGCTTAGACCAGAAATAATCACACAGAAACCATATTATTTAAATCACTGCTTGGCCTATTAGCTCTAACTTCTTACTGGCTAGCTCTTAAGTTTTAATTTAACCCATCTCCATTAATCTGTGTTTGCCACGTGACAGTAGCTGAACAGCGAAGTTTTGGCATGTCTGACTCCAGCAGCTGCTCCATAGCTTCTCCCTGACTCCACCTTCCTCCTCCCATGCTATAGGCCAAGGCAGTTCTTTATTCTTTAACCAATAAAAGCACCATAGACATGAAAGGTTAGATACTATAATAAACCAACATCTACCCTGAACAGGAGGTAGTCTTCCTACCACAGCTAAAGTGAGAGGGAAAATACAATAAAAATAACTAACAAGATGTGTCCAATGCTTTGGCAGATTTCACTAGACTTTAATTGTAAAATTAAGCAAACTTTCTGTAAATCCTAGTTATGTGTCAACTGGAAGGGTGATCTGGATTCACATCCTCATCCACTCTGTAGAAAATTTCAGTCTGGATTATTTAAGGGTTTATTTGCATGAAACAGAGAAAAAAATTGACAAAAGGGAAAATACAAGATTTCTAGAAGGAAAGAACCTACACAGAAAAACAAACTTTAAACAACAAGCCATAGTCTTGTATTTGAAGTGTTTTCCACCAGAGAAATCTGAGGGGATTCTCATTAAGAAGAATTTCTCTGTTCATGCCTGTCACCCTCAAGGTTTCCAAAAATCACAACATGAAAAATCTTTCCAGGGAGTGGGCTTTTTTTCCTGGAAATTTGAAGAATAATAATACATTTCTCATTCTTTTCTCCAAAGATTTCTGCTTGTAATTCTGCGGGTATCTGTTTGCTACTGACCACTGGGTCATTACCGGTCTGACAAGTGTTAAAACAGGAGCCCTAATCAGATTTAGCAGATCTTCTCTGAAATGATTTACCTTGTCATAGCTACAGAGCAGGCTAAATTGGAAAGCAAAATTAATCTGCTTCTCTAAAGGTGAACTCTATCCTACCGTGCAGTCTGTTGCAGTAATTCATACAAAATCGGCATCTCTACATACTCAGCCCAAGGACTCTAGTAGTAATACAGGTGTGTGGGAATTATTTACCTCGGCCACATGGACGAATAAAATTGCAACTTTTCCTTTTCTTCCCCCCTCAAGCTATCGAAAGTCCTGGTTTTGTGATTCCTATTTCACTTTCATGCAAGATATGTCTTTTTTTTGTTTGTTTGTTTTTTTTGTTTTTCGAGACAGGGTTTCTCTGTAGCTTTGGTGCCTGTCCTGGAACTAGCTCTTGCAGACCAGGCTGGCCTCGAACTCCCAGAGATCCGCCTGCCTCTGCCTCCCAAGTGCTAGGATTAAAGGCGTGCGCCACCACCGCCTGGATCAAGATTTGTCTTTTTCTATTTCCTGATAGTGAAAAAGCAAGGTGATCATAAGTAATCTCTATGGTGATTCATAAGACCAATATGTTGATCCTTGTGAGTTTATGGAATACTCAATAGGCAGTTAAAGTCTTTTCACTATGTTTTTTACTATTTTTCAATGAGGATAAGTCAAAGGATATTTTTATCACTGCGCTGCACTTACTTCTGCATGCTATTTCTAGAACCTGGTTTTTAATATGTAACATGAGAGAGGAGCTCTGCCTTTCTTTGAGCTGGGGTTCTTGCTTCCTTGGCTCTGCAGGTCTACTTGCTTTTTCTTTTCTATTTTCTTGAGACAAGAAACTTCAGCTAAGATCTTGACATGAAAAAGTGGAGCAGAGAGTAGATATGAGGGATTTAGAGAGAGCAGAATCAAAAGGTCAAGGTTTGAGGGGAGGCAAAAATGAGGAGGAAAGATGCCTGAAGAATAGGTTTTCTGCTTTTTGCTGTTGTCACTGTGTACCTAATGGCATTTTATCTTTTTTTTCTTTTTTCTTTTTATTTTTATTTATTTCTTTATTTCTTTATTTATTAAGGATTTCTGCCTCCTCCCCTCAACCGCCTCCCATTTCCCTCCCCCTCCCCCGATCAAGTCACCCTCCCTCATCTGCTCGAAGAGCAATCAGGGTTCCCTGACCTGTGGGAAGCCCAAGGACCGCCCACCTCTATCCAGGTCTCCTAAGGTGAGCATCCAAACTGCCTAGGCTCCCCCAAAGCCACTACGTGTAGTAGGATCAAAAACCCACTGCGATTGTTCCTGAGTTCTCAGTATTCCTCATTGTCCTCTATGTTCAGCTAGTCCGGATTTATCCCATGCTTTCTCAGAGCCAGGCCAGCTGGCCTTGGTGAGTCTATCGGCATTTTATCTTTTAATTTTCTTTAGCTGAGACAGGGTCTCTGTAGCGCAAGCTACCTAGACCTCTTTTTACAACCCAGACTGTCCTCGGAATCCTGTGGTCCTGTCATTGCTGCCTAGTACTTCCATCTGCTAAGGGTTGTGGACTGGAGAGCTGGCTCAGCAGTTCAGAGTGCAGGTGCTCTTTCAGAGGACTGGAGTTTATTTAGTTCCCAGCACCCACATGGGGCAGCTCAGAACTTCCTATAATTTCAGCTCCAGGGATCCAATGCTTTTGTTTGCCCTCTGTGAGCAAACACACGATGTAGGTACATTCACACACACACACACACACTCACACACACACACACAGAGAGAGAGAGAGAGAGAGAGAGAGAGAGAGAGAGAGAGAGTTAGATTTTTCCATGAGCCATCAAGCCATCAACTGACAAATAATGTCAGGGAGAATTCTTATTAATTATGAAATCTTAGCTACATCAACTGACAAATAATGTCAGGGAGAATTCTTATTAATTATGAAATCTTAGCTGATAGCTTAGGCTTACTCCTAACTAGCTCTTATTATTTAAATTAATCCATTTTTATTGATCTACATTCTATCCCATGATATTACTTCTCCACCATCTTGCACCTCCCATTTCCTTTCAGTGTCTCCTCCCCTCTCTTGCAAGCCTCCACTCCTCTTTTTTTCCTGTGAAATTTCACCCATGTCTCCTACCTCGCTCTTGGCCTATCAGCTTTTCTACTACACCAATCACAGTAAATGTATCTTCATACAGTGTACAAGTATCCCACTACACACACACACACACACACACACACACACATAAAACCTATCTTTAATATAAGTAACATTTGGTTCTTTGCTTGAGGTTTTCAGTTGCCTTATATCCAACTGAGGTAGGAGTTATGTCTCCGCTGTGCTCCATCCCACAGGGAAGTAGCAGCACTGGACTGGAACACAGCTGGGAGAGCTTGGTTCCAAATAATTTTTTGTATTTAAGATTGTGTAACTCATTGGCTTTTAAAAAATGGGTTGCTCCATAGCAACTCAGAAGCATATCCTCTGGGAAAATTGTTTATACATGTGTCTATTTATACATATGCCTAGGTATTGAGCTTTATTTTTAGAAAGCAACTGAAAAGGCATTCAGATGCGGAATCAAAAATATGTAAAATTGAAGAATTCGGAGTACCTGAGAAGTGATTGCTTCATCTTATGTTTTGTGAATACTTACTATAAAAATGAACTGATGTCTTTTAAATATAAATCAAATAAAATGTGTCATAGTATAAAAAACAAAACGAGTTATTCCATCTAACACCATCTATAATTAATTCATTGCTCATTCACTACATGGAAAATTACTTAAATTTTCTAAATTTATTTATTTTACTTATTTATTTTGTCTTTTGATATAGGATTTCTCGGTATAGCTTCTGAAGCTGTCCTGGAACTAGCTCTGTAACCCAGGCTGGCCTCAAACTCAAAGGGATCCACCTGCCTCTGCCTTGTGAGTGCTGGAATTAAAGGCATGTGCTTCCACCACCTGGCTAAATTTTCTAAACTTACTACAACTAGGAATAATTATTAAACTTAAACTTAAATTTTTAGATTACACATAAACACATTATAAAATAACAATCTATATCCTAAATAGTATATGTTGGGTAACTAATGGTGTTTTGTTTTTTAATATTCTTTTATTGGGATTAAGATAAAAGAAGCTGTTAATATCTTCCTCTGTTTAATCACATAAATAACAGAAATGTGTATAAGTAACATGTCTCCATCCAAACCTTAACTAATTGGACAAAACAGCTGCATCTGAAGAGTATGTGTGTTTTCTTCATGAAATAATGTGAAAGACAATCTCGACTATAAAAGGAAAAATTTGGCACTAACCTTAAAGTATGTTTTCTGTTCCCACATTTTTGTGCCAATTAAAGAAATTATAAATCACCTGGTTTCCTTAGTGATTTGAATTATATAAGTTACTTTATGGGTTGAGATTTTTATTTTAAGTTGTCTGTATTTGATGTTTGATTGTCCTTAATGACAATCAGGCACTCCAAATATGTGTCTGTGTGTGTGTGTGTGTGTGTGTGTGTGTGTGTGTGTGTGTGTGTGTGTGTGTGTGTGTGTATTCAAATACAAAGCTGGAATATGTTATTGAGAGATAGTTAACAAGCCTACAGAGTTTGAAATTGATTTTCATACTGAAGAAAGAAGGCTGGCGAAGGGTAGGGTTCGATTATATATTACACAGATTGTAGGAAAGCAATGTTATTTGAAGTGTGCAGAACATTTTCTGAATACTGAGAGTTCAACTGTTTATCAAGTGGACATATATGCAAACATGTCTATCTTCTTGAAAATGTCTTTCTATTTTCTGTATTAAAGACAGTAAGAATAATATTTTTACAAACCAGTTTTGCCACTTTTACTCCAAGTTTAAAATATAAAGTAGAACTAATTTCTGTACATCGAAATTGCAATGTTCAGGCAAAAACCAAAACAATCTCCCCAAACTAAAATGAATCCAAGAATAAACCAAAAATGTAAAATACTATCCAGGTCCTCACAGGGAATGCATGTGGCTGACAATGAGGGCTGACTGAGAAGCCAATAATAATGGCACTGGATTTTGATTCCTCTGCATGTACTGGCTTTTTGCAAGCCTAGACCTGGATGGAAGGAGGAGGGCCTTGGACTTCCCACAGGGCAGGGCACCCTGACTTCTCTTAAGACTGGAGAGAGAGGGGGAGGGAAATGGGAGGAAGGGAGGAGGTGGAAATTTTTAATAAATAAATAAATTAAAAAAGAAAAATATTTAAAAAAAGAAAAATAATGCACAGTGACACCGATCAGGAGCTACTTTATTAGATTATAAATTATCATTTTACTATGTATGTCTGGAATTATAGTCTGATATGCATATCATATTGGCAATGCCTGAAACTCATTTCATTCTTAAACTTTGAGTGTAGTGACTGAGCGAAAATAAAAATAGCGTTATCTATACTCAAAAATCACAAGCTGGCATAAAAACTCAAACTCTTGAGCTCTGTCTATCTAGTTCTCCAAGTCTTCTGTATGCAATGCTCAAACTTCTAGTTCCAGTCGGTCTTTGTCTGGAGCCTCCTGTAGTATGAATGAAGCCCATGCCCCTCTGCAGGACCATTGCAAAAAGTGACCCCGCTCCTCTCCACATTTCAGTACCTTCTTTCTAAAGGTTGTCTTGACCCTTTCATTGTGTGGCCACTGGACTTTCTTCTCCCTCGTGACTTAGACATTCTTATATGTTTTCTTCACTGATGTAAAATTGTTAAATCTGGTATTCAATGGGGATGAACAAACAATTCTAAAGAGAATCAGTTCGGAACAATGAAGGCCTAATGTTGGAATCGTCTGGGAAAGTGATCAGGCGAGCACTTTCAGAAAAGTTTGACTGTGGTCAGAACCCTAAATAAAACGCAGGGGTGATTCCCATGATCCAGGAAGGAAATAGAAACCCTGGATTTAGAAGCTCCATCTGAGCAGAGAGCCAAAATATCTCAGCCGCGAGAGTGTTAGACTGGAGAAGTTCCATCGGTGTTCTTGGCAAGCCTGGGGAGGAAGAGCAAGCTGGTTTTCAGTGTGCAAAAGAATACAAAAACAGAAAAAGTAGCCAAAGGCCAGGCAACGGAGTGCTGTGTGGGCCCAGGGAGGTTTGATATTCTCCACCTTTTCAGATCTCTGACTCTGGCACAATTTCAACTACCGTTTGGACTTTCTTGCCTATGGCTTCATTGGATAAATGTATCAAACAGTTTTCCTATCAAGCAGTCCCAAAGCTTTATACCATTGGTGATGGCTTCTGTCAGGGTCTGGTTCCCATTCAGGAAAATGCTGTTGCAAACTTCTTCTTAAGCTTCCTGCGTATTTGGTATCATCACAAACCAATCTTACTGAACTTTTTCTTCATCCACATAGAGGAAGGTGTAAAATGAACTGCAATGCAAATAGAATGAATGAAACGGATGTAGAATAGAATTCATTATATTATATTTGAAAATATTGAAATTTATTTTACATGAGTCCACCCCTTACCCTCAGGCCAGCTCCTTTCTCTGAAATAATGCTTATAGCCAAAGACTGCTTCATTTCATTTCCTGGTCAACACCATATGTTGATATTTAATCTGTTTCATCATGTTGTATAATAAATATTTGATGTCAAAAATAAATTATTCTCACTTCTCTTCTTAAATCCAACATCAACTTATTTGTCATAGAACATGAATTAAAAATTAGTGTAGACGCTCCAGTCAACAGAAACAAGATGAAGTACAACATGCTTAGAACCTGAAATGAAGCATCTAGGCCCATGAATCCATAACATTTAATCCCTCTTCAAGCAGTTCAACATTTCAAAATTCTTTACTTTGACCAGCTGAGTACAATATTTAATACAGGGATTATCAAACATCAAACAAAGCAAGTAACTTCAAACTTCATCAATGATAGTCCAAACAAAATGTTAAAGAAATCAGTTAAATAGTTCATTGAAGAATGTGACATTTTGGTACAAACTGAATAATGACCAGAAAGTAAAGGTCATTTGTGACCTGGTTTAGCAGTTTAGTCTGAGTAGAAGGCCGAAATATCTGCGGTAGAGTGTCAAACTGAGAAGTTCATCTGAAAAGTGTGTGTGTGTGTGTGTGTGTGTGTGTGTGTGTGTGTGTTAAAAACACAAAAGTAAGTTTTAGAAAGAGAGAGAGAGACAAAGAGAGATGGGGGCTTTTAACTGGGAAGGCAAAGCAGATTCCGTTTGTTGAATTAAGTTTTAGTGAAAGAATTCAGAGCTAAATGTCCAAAGCTTTTAACAATGGGCATAGGGCTCACCTTCAGTGGAGAGATGTTCCAAGCAGCTGAGAGCATTTATTCTGACCTACGACAGGATACGGGTGCTTTCTGGAATATAGGTTCTTACCTCTAGCTAGGAAAGCAAAGCCCCATGCATCTTTTTCCAGAGTTCTGGAGTGAGCAATATATGTTTTTCATTTTTTTTTGTTTCCTTTTGGTTAAGTCCTTACAAAAATCTTAGAGTACTCAGAGACTGCAAATTACCATGTGCAGGGGAGAAACTATTTCTCTCTTCCTTCCTCTCCCTGGGAGACACCACTACTATGTATTGGAAAGTTCTTTTCCATTAAACATGGATTCCATCTCACAATTTTCAAAGAACATTTAAGACACCAATCACCACTCTATTTGTACTCCAAGTTTAAAAAGAAATTAGTTACCAAAGCAGGGAATGTAGTTCAATGTCCTTTGCCCAACAATGCCAGAAAACACAGGTTTAATGCCACCAATATACCTAATACAGTCTAATTTTCCGTTTTTCATTTCAGGAAGTATGCCCAAGGCTATTTACAATTGGGTTTGAAACTCTCTTGAGTCTTTAAACAAAATTCTCTCCATTGGAAATATTAATACCTATTTCAAGCAATATTTTATATTCTTGCTCAATATACCTCCTCCCTAAGCAGGTCGCATGTACATTGCTTAGTATAGATCGGACTTTGAGAGGTTAATATAGTCACCATTTTTTACCTGGACAAAATCATTGGAGAATTCGTCGGCTTAGCACTGATGTGAGTTCTTCCCCTACAGACAAAGGAGGATTTTACTAAGTTCTAGGAACCTCACTGCTGTTCTGTAAATCACAAGGCCTATTAAACCACAGTGCTGCATGTTGTCCACTCCCCAAAGATGGGGTTGCTCAAAATCGGGTCGTGTAAGGAGAGCCGAAGGGAAATTATCATGGCTATTCAGAAGACTGGCAGGCAGACAGAAATATGAACAGTGAATGTGGGCTCAGAATGTCTTAGAGGGGAGCAAAGAGTCTATCAGCCATCGAGGCAGAGACCATAAGTTTCATCATATCCTGACAAAGACTCTGGCTGTCTTCTGCTTGTGTTCTGAAAACCCAAGCGATGCAGACAAACGGATTCAGGCTTTGTGCCACACTTGGTTCAGGCCTCTGCAGGAAGGCCCCAGAGATAGCCGTGCTCATCCCTCTGTATTTACCCGATTTTATTTAACTCAGGCAGCATTCTATTTGTCTCTGTCTACAGCACAGTGTGAAGAATACGGTAATCACCAGAATTTAAAAATAACACGATGTAGAACCATTGCCCCTAAGCTCCTAGCAGGTGATATTCTGCGGAGATTCAGTCCTGGGTGCATTTAACATCTCTGTATGTGATTGATTACAAGCTCGAGAGTGTAGTCATTAAGCTTGCCGAGTACATCGCATCATCAGAGTGGGCAAAGCACCTTGGAAGACAGGCTTAGAATTAAAAATGACCTTGACAGTTTGAAAAATGATTACAAGTAAATGAAATCAAATTCCCTAGAATCAACTCCACGGCAACACACCGAAGAGACCTCCAACTGTACAGATTCAAGTCTGAAATGGTTGAGTGCGGGCAGCGCTGGCCACTGGCTACCTAGCAAGTTCTAAGCTCTAAGCTGTACTTTCCTGAACAGTGTCTCACTGATAAGAAAGCTAGCATAATTCTGTCGCACAGTTAAGCCAAAGAAAGTAATGTATGTTTTATGAAGTGTACTTAATATTTCACTAAATATGATGTAAGATTTTGTTACTGTGCAAAGAGAAATATAAATTAACCATGAACATTTTAAGTTAATATTTAAGTATGCAAATTACAAGGCTTAGAAGCTTCGGACAGAATCAAAACCTTTGGATAGATAACACTAATTGCAAGGGTAGAATGTAGAAAAAAAATCTAAGAAATGGTAAAGCAATTGAAAGTGTTCAAGGTAAAAAACTGGTCACTTTCCCATGGAGAATGAAGAGATGATATTTTAAGGACAAAAATTTTAGTTCCTACATAGAGTTGAAAGTTCTTGAATGTCACAAACTGTAATTTAATAATAATCATTTATGTGGTAGTGTTCATCTAGATTGTTCACTTATAGTTTTGCCTGGACACAAGAAAGAACATTTATAATCCCAGGGTTCAGGAAGGACCTGGGAGGTGCTCCTTTCTCCATGTAAGGATGTGCAATTTCTGATAATAACATAAATTGAATAAGCTTTCAAAATGAGTGATTTCAATGATATTACAAAGCCTCAAAATTCTTTCAAGTCCCCTCTAAAACTGTTTTATAAAACTGTACTATGTTTAATATTTCATTCATATCATAAAGAATTTGTGACATCGTTTTCTAATGCTAATAACCACATAAAGTCTCTTTTGTGTGAAACAAAGAAAATCAGTGTGGGGGATCCTCTACGTTATTCCTAAAACTTTGCTAGAAAAGACTTTTGCCCCAGCCCCCGTGAAGAGTTTGATGGTCCATGTTCACAGTAACAGTGCCGTCTACTGGTCTTCTGAAGATGCTCACACAGCTCTGCTCAGTGTGCAGAAATTCGTTAAAATCGATCTAATCATTTAATAGTGGAACCACTAAATAAGTTTAAGTACACCACAATTATGTGACTACACGTGTGCCTGTTTGGAAAACTTTAACCTATTGCTCTTCTATAATAACTAGTGTTGACTATTGTTAAGTATAATTCTAAAAGCCTTCTATGTCTTCTCCTTGAGGATGAGCACCTAGAATTGTAGCACATCCTTGCAACATCTGCTTGAGTTTGAATAAGTAATGGAATTTTTCTTACTTGTGTTCTTAGCTTGTTTCAAAGTCACTTTCCCACAAATTCCATCCTGGAATAGGTTCTGCCTATTCGTGTATCTGAGCTCATAAACAAAGGGAAGCTACGGAGTTACTTCCACAGTAACCTTAGTTAGTACACAGAAAATAATTTTTCAAAAACAATGTTACCACTCATTTAGATTCTGCATAGGTCAGCTTGTGTTCATCACATTTTCAGATGTCTCTCTGTGTGGCAGGGGATTCTATCTCTTTTACTAGTTCATATCTGGGGATTGAGAAAAGAAAGGGAGCTTTAATTAAACAAATGAACATAATTGGAATTCCAGACTTAAGGGTAGAAGGTTTCTCCTGAACTTAGTGCAACCACAAAGCCTAGACCAAATATTATTTTCTTGATTGGGTATATACTTAAAAATACTCTTGTTTCTGATTTTTACAGAACATTCATAGCCAATAAATATATGTATTTGTAGGGTATAATATAATGGTATAGTGCATTAACAGATAGTGGAATTTCCACAATCTAGCTTCTTTATTTAAAACCTTACATAATTATCATTTATTTGCAGGAAGTGGTGTGTGTGTGTTTCTCTCTCTCTCTCTCTCTCTCTCTCTCTCTCTCTCTCTCTCTCTGTGTGTGTGTGTGTGTGTGTGTGTGTGTGTGTGTGTGTGTGTGTGTGATACTTTTGTAATCATTCATTTACTGGTGGTTGCGGAAGGTCCCTGCAGGCATCACAGCCAAGAGTGAAACTATAAGTCAAGAGACAAGAATAAAAACTCCATTCAATCTGACTTAATTAGGCTAAATCAAACTTGGAGAATCTGATTCCAAGTGGTTTGTTGCCGGCATAGTCAAAAACAGTACAATTTGGAAAAAGATATTTTCTCGTATAATACTGTATCCTCAGGAGGAGTTATAAATTACATGAAAACTCAAAGTAGATGCCATTTCTTCCAAGAAGATGGGTTCTAGATTGGCTGCCTGTACTAGCATAAGGGCCTAGAGAAGACTACGGCTTGGTTTCAGTCATACAGATAGTATTGAAGCCATTTGGACTATTAGCCACCTCCAGTCCCGGTCTCATGAACTAGGGAGAGGTCTTAAACAGATAATGCAAGGATATTCAGATTACTAGCCGCATCCAGTGGGAGCTTGATATGGCTGACCCTACAGATAATGCGAATCACCTGGCTGTTGTTAATCCCTTCCAATTCCCAGCCTTTGGAATGGAGAAACCAGTCGCCTGTCCTTTCCTTTGAAAGGACACTCTTACGTGCTTAATGTTTCTGCTTTAGCTGTTGATCTATAGATGTAAGGACCTTCATGCTCCCAACAGATGGACTCTTGGATTGCTTCCAAACATTGGCTTTTGTGAACAATGCACAGTGATCATAGAAATACAGATATTTCTGCAGCATATTGATTTCACTTATATTGGGCAAACACACAAGAACTTACATAGAAATAATTATGTGCTTTTTTAAAGGACACTCCATTGCTATTGTCCAAAATGGCTGCATTAATTTCATTGTGATCAACCTTATAAAAGGGCTCTCTTTTTCTTCACATTCTCACCAAGTTCTGTCATTTTGATAAGGGCCAGTCTAGCTGTGAGGTGGCATCTCAATGGAGTTCAATTTGTATTTCCCAGTTGTTAGTGACAGTAAGTATTTCTTGTGTTGACTGTCACTTTTCTGTGTTTGTGCAATGTGTGATCATCTCCATTTCCCTTTTTTAAATAATCTGTTTTCTTGTTGAGTTCTTTGAATTCATATATATATATATATATATGTATGTATATAATATTTGGATATTAGCTCATTACATTACATAGTTGGCAAATAGTTTCTCTCATTACAAAGACGATTTACTTAGTCTACTGACCCTTTCCCCTGGGGGAGAGGAAGCAGTTGTTCTCTACAGTCCTATCTGTTTTTACTTTGGTTATCTATGTTTTACGGAGCATAAGCAAAAAAAAAAAAAAAGTTCACAAACCAATATCGCATTGCTTCTGTTTTCTTTTGGCTATTTTATAGCCTGTAATTAAATTTGTATTTTTAGTAACTTTTGAGTTAGGTATTAAGTTATATATAGGATACTAGTACAATTTAACTCTTCTTCAATGCATAAGCAGTGTTCCCAACACTATTTATGGAAAGATTGTTTCTCTGTTATGCATTCTTGGCACCTTTGTCAAAGATTAATTGCCTGCAGGTGTGAGGCTGTATTTCTGGGCTTCTTGCCTTATATTATCTATCTATGAATCTTCTTTTATGCCAATATCATGCTGTTTTGATTGCAACAGTTTTGTAATATATTTGGATGCCCAGCAGAATAATGGCCCCATCAATTTTTTGCTTAGACTGTACTATGGCTGTTTGTAGTCCTTTGATGCTTCTTATAAAATTTAAAGACCTTTAAACTGGCACATTGCTTTGGTGATGTGGATATGGTCATCATATTAATGTTTACAATTTATGAGCACTGGATATCTTTTTGTTTACTTTTTTCTTCAATTCTTAACAATGCTGTAACGTTTTAAGTATACTTATCTTTCACTACCTCAGTTAAGTGTACCCCTCATTATTTTGATGTTTTTATAGATTGTGGCTATTCATATGTTTTTCAAATAGAATTCACATATCAGTCTGAACTTTTAGTGATTAGGCTTTTATATATGTAAACCTATGCTGTTGACAAATTCAGACAATTTCACACCTTCATTTCCTGTTTGGATTCCTGTTCTTCCTCACCGTTTTGCCTAGGATTTTCACTGCTCTGTGTGAAGAGAAATAGCAACAGCAGTAAACATGGTTGTGTTCCTAAACAGTTTTGACCATTTTTAGAATATAATTTAATTATATTTGTTCCTTGCCTTTGCTCCCGCCAAACCCTCCCATAAATCCCTCTACATCGTCCATCAAATTCATGGCCTCCTAAACTTAGATGGAAATCTTTCAGATTTTCACAATTGTGTATGATGTCACAAGCACCAGCTCCGTGGTGTGATGGTTAACGCTCTGGACTCTGAATCCAGTGATCTGAATTCATATCTTGGTGGGACCTGTTCCTTGAGGAAGGGACCTGGTCAGTCCTCCTCATCAATTCAGACCATGAAACCCAGTACAAATGGGCTGCCCATGCATGCTTCAGCATCGCCGGGGGCATGTTTTTCGCTTTCATGTTTCATATGATGTCGCGTCTTTTAACTTAGAGGCTCTGGAGTCCTGATAACTATGACTTCAGCACTCTTTTGTGTAAGCATTTTGGCATGGATAACATCAGTTTTCACATACTTTTGTGACCTTCATACTGTGTGACAAACCTGATTTCTTTACTTGCAAAGTTTGGACCATCCTTACACCCCTGGAATATTTCCTACTTAGTGATTGTAAAAAAAAAAAAAAAAACTGTTTGATATTTCCTTAAATGGATTTTGATGTCTTATTAAGTCTTTGTTATGTTGAGAGTTCTTAGGTCTATATTCACAAGACAACTTTTCCTGTACCTTTCTTACAGTGCCCCCAACACTGGATTCAGAGTTTCCTATGTGTTCTTCTTACATAAGATCAAACTGGAGATATTTTCTTATCATGAAATTTCCAAACTATTAATTCTATTGATTATATTTTCTTGGTTAAAAGACATTTCAAAGCCCCTCTACTTCAAAAAACTTAATACATTGTAAAACAAGAAATGAGGAAGAGGAAACACTATGAGATGGATACAGGGAAGAAAGGAGAGAGAAAGAGGGGAAAGGAATGAGAAAGGGAGAGAAGATAAGGAGAAATTAAATTCTGCCAAAATAATTACTATGTTTGGTGGGTGATAAAGGTGTGTCTTTGCTAAATCCTCAAAGCCTTTATTAAATTACAAATTAAATTTGAAATGTCACAGTCAGAACTATCATTGCTTCAATGAGAAAATTGCTACCTGGAAAGACAAGACCTAGAGTCTTGGTTGCAAAGGTTATGAAAGATGATCTCCCATGCATAAAGTGAGATTCCCAGTATCATCATGCTCCCTGCATCCTTTAGAGCCACATGCTGGACTAGCAGGATAGTATTTAAAGCATATGCAATATCTGAAAAGAAGTGTGGACAGCCAGTGCCTGTCTGGAAATCTGTTCAGTCAACAAACAAATAGTTCTATTTCAAAGATAATTTGACTTGACAATGCCTCTTGTTCATGTAATTGAATCTTTGACAAGTATTCTCAGAAAACAAAAGATAAAAGGAGCAACTTCATATATACTCATTTGCACATATGCACACACACATACACACACATTCATATACATGCACACATTCCCACACACACATACACCAAGAAATGAAACAAATAACTAAAAATAAAATAAAGCTTTTAAAATGAGCTTTGCAAAATGCAAAATATCAGATAGACCCATGGACCTAATATAGTCATTATTAGTAATCTAAACAAAGTTTTTTTTTTTAAATCTGAAAATTGTGGGGAGAGATAGAGATGGGAAAGTTACTGTCATATGTGAGATGCATATGACAAGTAATTCCTATCTTGTCTGATTTTTTCTTTCTTAAATTGCCAAAGAGCAGTACTGAAGACACTCTTTAAATTTTTTAGGATGAGACTAGAGAGATGGCTTAGCAGTTAGGAATAGTTGCTGCTCCTGTAGAGAACTCAGACTTAGTTCCTAACACCCACATGGCAACTCATAGCCGTCTGTAATTCCAGTTACAAGGGACCAACGCTCTCTCCTCGCTTCCTTGGATACCAGACACACATATGGTGCGCATACATATAGACAGGCCAAACACTCATAGAAAATAAAAATAAATAAATATTTTTTTCTTAGAAATTAAGCATATGGGAGCTGAAAAGATGACTTAGCAGTTAAGAGCACTTGACTATTCTTCCAGAGGTCCCGAGTGTAATTACCAGCACCCACATGGCGGCTCACAACTATCTGTAATGGGATCAGATTCCTTCTTCTGGTGCGCATGAAGACAGAGCACTAATATATATGAATAGATAAATAAATAAATCTTTTAAAACAGTTAAGTATGTGGTGGTGGCCTAAAAAGATAGTGTATAGGGAAGAGATACTTGCTGTACTAATCTGTCCATCTAATTAAATTCCCAGCACCTATAATGAAGATAGAAAGGAAAACCTGACTCTGAAGGGTTATGTCCTCTGACCTACACTTGTATGGTGTGGCAGACAGGAAGGAACAAAATGAAAAAAAGTGATAGGATCACTATCTCTTTAATATTAAAATAGGAATGGAATAAATTTGGCTATGCTTACTGTGGGCATTTGAAATGTTTATTTCCCATGTTTTCAAAGTGAATGAAATCTTTCCCACAATACAAAAAGTTCCCAATTTTGCATGCCTATATTATTATTTCTTTGTGCAGATTAAACAACATAACTGTTTGATAAAGACAAATTAAATTAATAACTATAAATTTATTTATTCTATCAGTCAGAAAAATTAATGTTTATTTGTCATATCTGGTCTAGAGGTTTTCACTGTGTTGGGGTTTTTGTTTTGTCTTAGCTTTTGTTTTATTTTTGTGGCCTTTGGATAAAGAATGCTAAATTTTTAAATTTTTTGAAAAACTCTGTAGGGTTGATGACCCTATATGGATCCTAAAATATTTGTCCTTAACTCTTTATCTGTATACTCACAATGTATTACTCCCTCTAGTAGATAGCTTGTATGGCAGGCTAGCAGTAAAACAAAGGGTGTGAATAAAATGGAATGAACCCGTGCTGGTCTGCTGAGATGAAGCAGGAGGCAGACACATGATTCCAATCATAAAGGATTAGAACACGCTTCTAGTGTAGAATTAATTGGTGAAGTGTCAAAAATGCATCAATATTATGATATCAAAGAGAAAGAAGCATTTCTGTTCAGAGACTAGGCAAGCTTACCAGAAGTGACAAGGCAAAGCCTTGCAGATAGTCAATAAGCAAGAGCAACAAAATAGAAAGTATGTATTTATTTTAACATCATTATATTAACATATATACACACAAATAAAGTAGTGTTCTATGTTCCAAGGATTACGCAACGGTTCCGGGGTTGCTCCGGGGAGAAACTGGAAGCGGCAGTACCTAAGTTGTGACACCTGTTCCCACCACTAAATGCCTACGCCTGTCCAATGCATGTCTAGCTAAGAGTCGTTTTTTCTCAAAGAGCTCAAGACTTTGTGGTCCAGAGTCAGGTAGAAGCCCTGATTAGAAAAATGAGTTCCCTGAGTTCATGTGCTCCCCTAAGTTCTCCTGGGACTGTATTTATTAGTCTGGACCCTGAAGTATACTCAACCATGTCCTCCCAGTTCTGATGGCTTCCACCCTTTCCATTGATGATGTGCTTACAAATGCATCAGCTCCTTTCCCTGAAGACAACTGTAGAGCTGATTGCAGATTGTGGGTGAAACCTTTGTCTATCAGGAGGCTAGGAATAGATCGGGACACTCAGCACAGCTCTGAATTAAGTAACCTTTCAGCTGTGGGAGACTTGAATCACCCCACCAAACTAGCACACAATTCTTAGCTGTTTCTTTTCAGTATCTTGTTTAAAAAAAAAATAACAAAACTGTAAAACTGCATCCCCAACTTTTCTCTCTTGGTCAGTCGAGAGAAAAGAAATGTTGACATGCATGCTGACTCCATGAAGGCAATGCAAGACTTTATCAATGTTTTCATATTCACAAGTCAGTTATTAAGTTTGTGCAAAAACACTGAAATTAGGGATATAATCTATGAGAAAGGGAATGAGAGGGAATGGATTGCAAACAGGCAAAGCACATATGTTGTCTTTTAATTTAGTAGAAAAAGCAACTGTTAGCAATGTGAACTAAATTTTAAAATTGGAAATTGCATAAAGTCTTCACTCTTGAAATATATATATTAAATGAATATTTTTTTCTGAATATGTCTATGGACATGTTTATGTATGTGTGCAGGTGTGTCTGGATGTGTGTTTCATGCTTGTACAAAACAGGTTAATACCGGATGTCTTCTGTGCTCCGCTGTTTTCCTGACTCACTGAGGAAGCGGGATAAAGGTATCAGATTCCCCACACCTGGGGTTACAGATGGTTGTGAGTTTCTATGCACCTGCTAGAAGTTGAACTGGTATCCTCTGGAAGAGCAGCCAGTGATCTTACCTGCTGAGTCATTTCTTCAGGCCTTCCATGTTACATTTTAAAAACTATCATTGTTGTTCTTGTATGTGTGTGTGTGTGTGTGTGTATGTGATGTATGTGTTTGGCTGTGTATGTGCACAGTGCCTGTGTGAAATCAGAGGACAATTGTGGACTTGTTTCTCTTCCTCCATCTTTACTTGGATTCCAGGGATCCTGTTTATATTGGTGGCACAATAAGAACTTTTATCTTTGGAGCCATAAAACCTCATCCCTTTTTATTACCAAGCTGGTTTTGTTTGTTTGAGAGTCTTTCTGAGTCCAGAACTCATCAATTGTCTATACCCACCAGTCAATGGACATCCAGGACCTCTTCTGTGTCTGCCTTTCAGTGTGATGAGGTGACAGAAAGAAACCTTAAGTCACCTGATGACTCACTGGAAGCTGTTCAGGACTGGCTAGCTGTGTAAGTGGGTTAGTCACAGAGCTACAAAGACATTGGCTACTTCCTGTTTTTTTTTCTTTCATTGTTTCTAGTTTCTTTTTGTGTCTTCTATGATGTAAAAGATCAATTAGGACAAATAAATAATTTTTATAAAAGTATAATTCTGAGGACAGGAGAAATGACTCAGTCGTTAAAAGCAGGAACTGTTCTTCCTTAGTGCCCTGATTTAATTCTTAGTACCCACATGGCAGCTCGCAACTGTAACTCCAGTTCCAAGGAGTCTGTCCCTCTCTTCTGGCTTCCAGGGGCACAAACACACATGAGGAAAAACAAAAATATAAATAAACAAGTAAACAAATCATTTTTTAAAAAAAATAGAAACCCAAATAAGTAGTTTTTAAATGTTTTAGATTGTTAGCTGATGAGTTAGTTTGGGGTTTGTAATGTGTTTAGTGTAGTTCCGGAGAAACAAAGGTAAAGGAAAGTCCTTATCCTACCGAAATCACTTTCTAATTTGAGTAAATAGAAAAAGAGGGGGAGAGGTGGGAGGAAGTGGCAAGGAAGGAGAAGAGAAGGAAAACCATAGATGGCAAGATACAGATATTAAAATCTGCGATTTAAAAATATTGGTGTGTTGAATTGGCGGGTCAAGAAGAGTTTCTCTGTGAAAATGATACTTAAGTTGCATTGTAAGTGTGGGGAAAGCCAGGCATTGAAGAGCTGAGGGAATCCAGTCAAAGAGACGAACCAGCACACACCCTAGGGGACAGGAGGAACTGGACATATTCTGAGAATG
Organism: Microtus pennsylvanicus; assembly: GCF_037038515.1. NCBI lineage: Eukaryota > Metazoa > Chordata > Mammalia > Rodentia > Cricetidae > Microtus > Microtus pennsylvanicus. Next base: position 18,396,127 of record NC_134587.1, read on the forward strand.
TGAAACTCAGCTGAAATCCGAGAGCTATGAGATGAGACCAAGTGGCATTTGTGATGAGTTGAGCTTCATGACACTATCGGATGATTAGAAAGGCATTGATTGCTTTACATGCTGAAAATCACAGAAGTAGACGTATCCAGAAGGAAAGGCAGTGGTGTAGATGGGAACTGTACTTGTCCAGGCTCCAGATGGCAGCAGGGAAGTGGAGAATGTATGGAGAGTGGGCAGTTCTAATTATTCTTCAGAGCTCCTACTCTGAAGACTTCCTTATGATATATTGGACAGGAGACCTTATGCTGATACTTTTGGAAAATGCTTTTTTAAAGAAGTCTCAAGGGTTGGAGCATTAGGGAGATGGCAGAATATGGCCTTGCCTCTGTCTTTCTGTGTTACCACTCTGGATCAAGGGCCTCCATGTCATGCTTCATGGTAGCTTCCAACTCAAGCTAGGCTGTATCCATCAATGTCCTCATAATGCCAGTCTTCATTGGTTGTTACAGATGAAACAGCTTTTGCTGTTTCGTCTCTCATTGCAGTTTTTACAATATTTGCTCTGGCTCCTTCGTGTTTACAGCTATTGCACTTGCCAGGATCTGAGGAGGTGTGACTTCCCTCCCACTCAGATGCACTAGCAGAAATGCCTAGTTCATGATGTCGTCTTCTCTACCATGCTGTGCTGGGGAACTTTCTCAACCTCTTTCATCTATGTGAGACAAAACTATCTTCAAATATATTTCTACATCAAAAAAAAAAAAGAGAGAGCTCTGTAAATGCCGAAAGCTTTTCAAGTTCCTTCCATGTTCTATAATTTAACATTTCATTTCCCTTCTCTGCTCTTTGCTTCCATAAAGAGCTAAATCACTGTGCATATGGGATTTTTTTTAACTCTAAAGCATTAACTAATGCTTCCTGCATAGAATGCATCTCATGTAGTTTCTTTTCCTATACAAATTTTTTATTGTATCCATTCTTATCCTACATATAAATACATATGAGAACATATTCTTTGTTGAATGGAGTTTGCACACATGCAAACACACTCATACACACACACACCACATACTTATTAATTTTAGGTTCATGGAAATGCATTTAAACTGCCAAGAAAGATATTTCATCCTTTGCTTTTTATTAAACATGGAAGAGACTTCCTTCTTCAGAAGTGGATGCTGTTCTCATTTCTTTCTTTTTCTTTTTTTTTCCCCTTCAATAACTAGTAAGGGCAGTGTTCTGAATCTTTCTCGCCATTGCACCTGATCCACACTGCTGAGAGCCTTCACTTGCTAATGTCTGACTAGAGTGAGGCAGGATGCCATTGTCATCTTTCTATTCTCTCAAAATTCATGCTCCATGATTTCTATATCCACATGCTACGATAGTAGGAATTGAAATCTCCGGTGTATATTCAAAAGTGAAAAATGTAGACCATATTTGGGGATCCAAAGTAACTGAAGTGTGTCTAGTGTTAAAAATTTAGTTGAAGTTATAAAGTGTCATCAAAAAATGGCTTATTTTATATCTATTGGTTTGCCAATCTTGATTGGTTGGTCACAGTTTTCTAGGAATGAAGCTATACCTACTATTAGTCATATACAGGGGAAGGCAGGAGGACAGGAAGTTAAATGATAATTGTAGCTATTTTTGGAGAAGAGAATACAATGTACCAATAGAAGTAGATTAAGATAACAAACATTGGTTTCTACAAACGTCACAAATTTCTTATAGATGTCTCACTCTGATAAATATCCAAACTTTCATTTGGAGGAATTATAGAGAAAAGACCATAGTAAATAGAAAAATGCTAACTTGGTAACAAATAGTAACAGATTAATGAAAACTTAGGTCTATTCTATATTGTCTGAACACAAAGCTAGAAAGAAACATGTCAGAGATTACAAATTAGATGAATTCATAAAAATAGATCCTTTACCATGAAAAAAAACAAAAGTTTTCTATTTGTGTTCTTTTTTAATCTCCTTTTACTCTTATTTTAAGCACCAAAAAGTGGGTACTGAGAGGTAGAATGATAAATACCCAGCCCTTGTGGTTCTTGCTGCTGTACATAGGGAGCCACGGAATACTGCGTCCATTGTCTCCAGTTCATAATCATTTAATGGCCCACTCAGTGCAGGAGTAGGGGGAGGAAGAAGGCTGAAGAAGCCAATGTCACAACCGCCTGTATCCGCCTGTATTCAGTAGTGTGACTGACTTCCTTTCTTAGCAACAATTACAAATTAAGACTGTCTATGGAGAAATGTTTTTTCAGGTATATGCAGCAAGACTAGTATATATCTCTGTTGTGTTAACATAAATATGTGTGTGTGTGTGTGTGTGTGTGTGTGTGTGTGTGTGTGTGTGTGAAGAAGAGAGAGACAGAGGAACAGAGAAAGAAAGAGTACATGCATGCGTGAGTGTTTGTTTTTATAACAAAACATAAATGTGTTTTGGTGTTTCTTCCTATGTTTTATTTTTTAATCTAAATGCTATAAGAACAATATTTTCACAATAAAATGGATATTAAAAACAATCTCAGGAAATATTGTTACAAGGCCTTTGTATTAGTTCTTCCACAGTAAACTTGTGATAGCTCCAGGAAGTGACTATGAATCTTTGTCACAAAGAGTCTTGAGGAAGGAGATGTGTTTTCTAAAGGAAACCCTTTGCAGTGTATTCTAAGCTCTTCCTTCGCAACCCAACATCCTCCCATGTGCAGTTTCCCATGAAGCATAATATCTGGGCCCTAAAATATCCTCCCACAAATAGCAGTCAGAGTGTTCGATGAAACCTATTCATGTTTTCCTAATAGGAATAGCAGGTCACTCATAAATATAAAGTAAATAGCATAAAAGACAAGCAGAAAATTAAATGCATAAATTGCAGGAAAAACTGCAAATACACTCTGACAGAAACCATGTATATGAATTCATTTAATAGCATCTGAGAGCTTTGCTTACATGTAAGAGTTAAGGCATAAAATTAGAGATGAAAGACAATCACTCATTCTGAGGGGGGAAATATGTATACAGAGCACAAATTAGAGCCTACAGTAAGAGTGAAGTTTTGACAAATTTTAGTCATGCTGAGGAAGGAAGCCTCAGTAATAGTGTAGACAGTGTTACATATAAAAACAGATACAAATATGTATGGCTCTCATTTAAAACTTTTAATGTTTATGACTTGATAAATATTGTTTGGACGGTAAAATCATGCATAACAAGCTGTTTTCAATTTCGCATTAGATTTTCAACTTTTTGTTTGTCATCGATTCCAGAGCCCAAGTTTCACTAATAGAAAAGTTAAAACAGTTAAAATTAAGAATAATAATTATATTGCATCAATTAGTTAGGCATTTCATACCATCTCAAATAATGCCTTAATGCAATAATAAAGCACCATTTGCTCATCTTTCTGCAGGTTGGGCTAAGATCATTGGTGCTGAGATTTTTCTCTGCTTTTACTGGCTCACAGGGTATCATTCACTGGTTTCCAATCATCAGGAGATTGAGTAAGGATGCTGACTAGGGTGAGTCCTTTAACAAATGTTAAGGTCTCATCGTGAATGTCCAGAATATCTGGCATTCTGCCTCTGTGCTGCCTCTTAACCTTTAGAACCCAGTGATCTCAAAGTTTCAAAAGGACAAACGTGAATCTATAAAGCCTTCTGAAGCCACATGCTGAAAGTGTGTTAGTATACAGCATCTTGGTGACTTTTTTATCACTGTGATGAAAAAACTGAGGAGAAACAACTTAAGCAAGGAGAAATTTACTTCACAATTTCATGGTAGAGAAGGTATGCCCATGGGAGCAACTCCTGCCTTTGGCATTAGAAGTTTATATCAAGGCTTGATCACATCACCAGACCTGGAAGCAAAGACTGCAGACCAACCCGGGCCAGGTATAGCTCTTGAGCCTTTTATCTGTATCTATCATTGTGCTTCCAACACCAAAAATGTTGTGCAGCCTCTCAGAATACCATCACCAGTTGAAAACAAGTATTCAAAACTCAGGAGTTGTTTGAGGACATTTCACACCCAGACTCTAACATGCAGTTGGCACTGCTTCAACATTCTATAAACAGAAGTAGGTGCAAATCCTCCAGAGATTAAACCATGGTAGAGTGTGAAAGGAACACTTCACTTTAAAATTATTTTATTTATCAATTGTTGGGGTGGGGGGGGGCGTTGAGGGGAAGGCCTGAGGACAACATTGTGGAGTTGCCTCTCTCCACCTGTCTGTGGATTCTGGGGATCAAAATTATGTTATCAAGTTTGCATCATTGGAAGACAAGTGCTGAACTATCTTGCCACCTGAGCATTTTCCTTTAAATAAAAAAAAAAAGCATTGACATATAATTCAAATGATAAGTTGTATGTCAATAGGAGAAATCTGGTACCCTATTTTGTAGTATACCAGAGTCTGGATAATCTTATCATGAATACGAGCAAAGATAACCCTGATTATTTTGAATTTTTAGAAAACTTGTTGTCACGTGAAAACACATTGTATGTTTTAATACAGTTCTTAAAATGTTTTATAATTCTGGATACATTGCTTTGTATCTCTTGCACTGACACATTTGTATTTCCCTATAATATGTATAATTTCTTCCATTTAAATAAAAATAGACAAGACTAATCAGCATGATTAATGCCAATGCAATTATAACTTGTCTCAATAATAATATAACAGTATTTCTGAAAATCATGCCTTAAATTTGAGTGAACAAAGTGACACAGAACATTGCATTAGTTAAAGACTTACCCAACTTATCCTTGTTTAATAATTTATCCAATTGTATTCCCGTATACTAGAAAAGAAGTATCATTTGATTGTATAGTTATGTTACAAATGCTTTAATGATCTATTTCAAGTCTATTTCTTTTGTATTGTGAATTATTAGAGTAAGTATCTATACATGGTTAGATGTATCCCAGCTTTAAAATGAGATTTTAGACATACGACATTTATTAATCTTGGTCAATAGAAACTATGACTCAACTGTTGTTTTATGGAAGAAAATTGGTAATTGTGGGGCAGAAGCAGAGATTTTGTGAGGATAGATAGATCACCTTAGCAAGGCTATGCTTCCTATCACAAAACTGTTAAGGAAACTGAAAACAATTGTGCTTCAAAGTAGTTACAGGGGTGGATCCAATAGGTCACTTTTTAATTTCCTGTTTGAGGAAGCCAAGTTAGAGGGAGACACAGGGTAATGCAATGCCCAGCAGTGAAATCAGCATCATCTGTTAGCCCAGAGCACACAGCATCCCAGGGATGCTTCCCTGCTATCGCTGGGAACTGTGAAAGTTGGAGCATATACCCTTAGCTACTGACGACACACATCAAATCCACAAAACACTCATAAGCATCCATTTGCCATGATCCTGCAACCCATGGTGAGAATGAGCACTTGCTTGACAAATAAAACCATTTAGAATAGACATGAGAAAGAGATTTGCCCAGAGCTAAACAAAAAGATTTAAATGAGACAAAATAAGAGCAAAACAAAGGTGTCATGTCATGCTAATCCCATAACTGCTTTCCCTTTCTTTGTGGAGCCAGTAACAGTTTAATGTTGCGGAATAGCCCATTTACAAGCATAGAAAAATGTAATACTTTTGTATTCTCACAGGGTCTGACCTTGGCGTTCTGAGTTTCGTGAGCTAAGGAGCATGAAGAACAAAGATGAGTTTGATCATGAAATGGTTTTCTACTCCCTCTATCTACTTATATTACTAGGACTTAGGTCTTAAGATGACTGCCCACTAATGCTATGACATCCTATGCTACTTCATGAGCTAATCCACTGTCAGATATATCTTGGGTCCAGGTTCTAGGTGTTGATTCACTTCTCAGAATCTGAGGCTATCTGAAGTTCAAGAACCATTTTAGAGAATGGTCTACAAGAATTATCTTAAATCAATTGAAACAGGTAGAAATGCCATGTAAATGAATCTAACACTTATATCATTTAAAATGTAACTAATGTAAGCTCAAAGAGTAATATTAATGATTTGATAAGTTTGATATCAAAACTTCATCTAATGAACATTGGACTACTTATATTCAGTATGAATATTTGTATATTTGTGTATTTTGTTAGAAATTTCAAAGTGCATTTGATTATGGATACCATCCTCTATAAAGTATTTAGGCTTTGAATTCTGAAGTGGATTTTGCACTTATGGCTCCAAGGCATGCTGTCCATTTATCAAGTGACCAAAGCAGGAAGTATGATTTTGTTGTGGGGACTGTAGACAGTTCTATTGAGATATTAGTGCTCTAGTCTTTTTGCTCGTGTCCCAGCAAGGCAACTCGAGCAGTCATATTAAATTACTACTATTGATTTTGATTATGTTGACTCTTTTTCTGGTATTAAACATGTAAATGTGCTTCAAATAGCATATATGCTCAGAACCATGCACACTGAAATTAGTTCTAGCTCTCTTTGCTTGATTGAAAATAGATGCATCAATTGCTGTGTATAATGAAAAACAATGTTAAAAAAGAAACAATGTTTTATTACATCTAAATAGCCATGAAAGTATGCTTCAAGTTTTCCCTAATGTAAGAATCCCTTTATTGCCACAGAGCTGCGTCCCTCTCATTGATTGTCCACCTTTGCTACTTACAATGTTGTCACAAACTCATACCCCCTACAGCTCCTCAAAGTGAGTTTTTCAAATACATTATAACCAATTACCAGTCAAAAGTATGCTTAAATTATTCAAGAATGCCACCAAGGAGAGCAATGGTAAAATAGATCTTCGGTTAAGAGCACTCACTGATCTTGCTGAGGACCAGGGTTCAGTTTCTCTTACCCACATAGCAGTTCACATCCGCCTTAACACTTGTTCCAAAGCATCTGATGTATTTTCTGACTTTAATGGGCACCATGCATGCACTCAGTATACATATATCCATAAAACACAACATTCGTACCCATAAAATGATACATAAATCTCAAAGGAAAAACCAAAAATACTCCCAGGAATGCAATTTTGAAATTTAGCCTTTAGCACAGTAGCTATCTCTGTCATCTATACTAAAAATAGATTTGAAATGTCTCTCTCTTATGAAGAATGATACTCTCTGTGGGAAGATCATGACCTAGCAATTTTACAAACCTTAAGTTGGATTGTTGTTGTATTTATTTCTGAGATACAGGTGATGTGTAATATCCAATCAATGACCACAGAGCAATGAAGCTCAGCGTTGATTTGAGACAAAATAAGGTCCTGGATGCTTCCTACGGTGCAATGAGTGTTACAGTCAGGCTCCTTCCTTTCAGGTACAGGTTTTCAATTACCTGATATCAATTAAAAAGCTGTGCTCTAGACCTAAGCAGGAAGTGATCTTCTCAGCCCCAAACATGAAGACTCACTTGTCTTCTTGTGCCAAGATATTAAGGCAAGCCTAGTGACAAAGAGCATGACTCAGTCAGGCCCCCTACTGTAGAGATGGCTTCAAAGCTGAGTCATTGACCATTAGAATGCAGAGTGAAGGCACCTATTCCTACAAGGACAAGCAATGAGAATAAGCCTCAACCAAGCAATGGTATCAGATTGACCCAGTCCTCAACTAACATTGTGTTTTATCCTTATAATACCTTACCACCAAAGTGATGATTGGTACTAAAACACATTGGATTTGAGAATATAGAGTAATCCCTCCTGCTTTCATTTATATTTTTATAAAGGATTCCATAAGTCCCACTTCAGACCTAAGAAAAACTGGCAGGTCATAGATACAGTTTTGAGAGCAGCAAATCTGAGCTTAGCAAATCCTTCGACCCAACTGCAAGACCAGATGGAGTCAAATTATCCAGCGGGGCTAATCTTGATCTTTTCATATCACTTTTCTCATGAATCTTGGACTGCAAAGGGAAGCATTGCTGCACAGCCATGATTTCCGAGCTACGTCTCTATCTTCCTCCGGTCACCCAGCTAATTTTGTTAAGCAATATGAGCCTGAAGGCCTGAAGATGGCCAGGTCTTCCAGGGGACACAATGTTTATCACTTTCAAATGGGAAGCCTGAGAGGGAACGAGAGAATCACACACAGCAATTTATTCTTTTAATAGAAGTACCTCTTCACTGCTTCACGTTTCTCCGGCGAGGTTGAATTCCTTTGCAGTGCGAACATAATAGACATCTCTCTGGGATATTGATTTTCTTAACTATAAATCAGACCCAAGTCTCAATGAATTAACGTCCATGACGATCCATTACCAGTTTCTCACTCCCATTTGATATTGTAGCTTTCCAGTTAAATATCTCCAATAAATTCAACATAATGTTCAGTCTGGTGTTATCACAAGGCGATATTATGCAAAATAAAATGTATTGTGGAAAAAATATCTTTATTTAAATACATTTTGTAGGTATTCAAAAGACGTGGAGAAAAATAATCCATGGTTAAAAAGGACAAACAAGCAATATGCCCTGCAATGCCTCTCCTCCTAATGAAGTAAAGACTAAACTGTGGCCTCCAAAGGCTCTGTCCTAAATCCCTTGGCATCAGCTGTAAGAAAATGATGGTTCTATTTTTACTAAGCTGGTGTATTAGTGACTGTTGTATTGTTCTGCTACTCATATATCTTATGAAATACTGAAAATAGCTATCCATTGTTATTTGATTTATTGAAATTTCGTCCATCATCTATGGCCTAGAAAGTGTAGTTATTAGCAAAGTGAGTTGTACAATTTGTCCTACTGGAATTAGAATTCTTTTTAAAACCACAGTTTCAAATTTGAGGCTGAAGCATCGATTTGCTTGAATCTGTCAAAAATAATGGCAACCACTAATATTTCAAGTCAAATGGAAATTTTTCTGCTTAGGAAGTGTGACCCTATCCAGGGCTCCTCTGAAGCCTGACCCCATTCCTCAGCATAGTTACACTTCATTCTCTGTAAGCTGGGATAAAAATGTGTTGCTATGTTATTCAGTCTTCATGCTATCCAAAATTATTTCTATGTAGACAACATGGTGATTTCTGCCTATACCTTCCTTGGTTCATGATGGGAAACTTCATGTGACATTTCTTCTATTTTCAACTTCAACCAAGCACCCTTCTCATCCTGTCCAGCTTTGCTCTTAAAAGACATCCTCCTGCAGCATCTCTCCTAGTAGAGTGGTTCAGTTTCTTCTACCTATCATCTTTATCTTAACCAAGTCACTGGGTTAAGTTGCAGCAAGGAAAATAAAAGTGAATTAAATGGACTTAACTTAATGGAGCCAACTGCCCTGTGGTGAGGTAAAATAGAATTCAGTGTCTTATCACTGATTCCTCCTTGTTGAAGTCTTCCTTACCTACTTTTGGAGAGCCATAAGTTCATTCCCACTCTTTAGATCTATTAAACTTTCATTTTTAAATCCCTATTTTAAATATATCTTTCTAAGGATTAAGAACCAGCTCTTATTTTTTTACTTTGTAAGAACTTAGAAGAGGTTTGAGAGGTTGAGTAGATTTTCTTTTTTACAAGAACTAGTTTCTCAAAGCTCTTCAAAGTGATGGGCATGTGCTGTGAACCAGAAATGATATAAAGAGGTTGGCCTGCCTGATAGAGAGGACCTCATGAACACCGGAGAAGCCATACTGACTTTAGCTGTGATGCCACTAGCACATATAGAAAAGCTCATAGAGTTTCATTTTCTGGATATTCTCAAGAGAACAGCCAGGAGGATGTGTGACCTGACCTTCTTTGGATGAAGTGAGAAAAGAAGCGCATGTGAACCCAGCCATTCTCCATGAGAGGGTTGTTTGCTCTCCTTCAATCCAAAGGAAAGTTCTACTTTTCCCATCAAAGAGGTCATCATAAATCATTATCAGACCATCTCAAAAGTAGAAATCATCACATCAACTGCACCATTATTTTTCCACAGTTCTTCTTACTAGTCGTTCTGAAAAGAGATTGTTTGCTGTCTGTGATTATTCCACACCCTCTGTGTCTGCCTTGACCAAGGTTCGCCAATAACTCTGTGGTCCTTTAAAGACACACAGAACTTCAGGATGGCCTGAACCTTTGCTGTATATGCGCATTCTGTTCAATAAATGTGTCTTCCCTTTCTCCTTTTTGCTCTACTTTCAGGAGTGCTCAACCATCACTCTTGAAACTCCTCCCCTATTGTTTTATTATACCAAGAAGTCTTCAAGGTGCTGTGCTGTAAGCGATATGTCAGACACTAGGGAGACTAAAAAGTCTCCAAGCTTCTAGAGGAAACAGAGAAAATAAAACTTTGATATTGACATAGCCGAGGACCAGGAAGGACATTACCTCCTTGGAAATGTGATTGCGGTACTTTTCCCTAGAAGCTATCCTCAGCCAAGAAATACTTCATTTCCCTCTACAGAAACTGGAGTTACATAAATATGTATTTAGCTTGGTGCTCTCTTTTGGTTCTCAGAGTGGGTAAAGATGCCTTCAGCTTAGGAGGAATCCACGGGACAAGATCAAAGTAATTGTGATCCTTTCGCTTTTGAAAAAATTAAATTTATTCATTTATTTACATTCCAACTGCAGTTTTTCCTCACTCTTCTCCTGCCATCCCCTCTTCCCACCTCCTCAGTATTCTGCCCAGTCCACTCCTATGTTTTTGTTCAAAAAGGGCAGGCCTCCCATGGCTGTCAACAAAGAATAGCGAGCATCTCAAGTTGAGGTAAGATTAAGCTCCTCCTCTCATATTAAGACTTGGTAGGGCAATCCGTATGAAGAATAGGTTCCCAAAGCCTGACAAAGCATCAGGGACAGGACCCCTTCCCATTCCTATGAGTCCCACAGAAGACCAAGCTATACAACTGTCACACATATGTAGAGGACCTAAGTGGGTCCCATGTAGGCTTCTTAGTTGCCTGTCCAGTGTCTATGAGCTCCTATAGGCCCAACTTAGTTGTGTCTTTGGGTTCCGTTGTGATAATCTTAAATTATGATTCTTGCAGAGATAAGTAAGCATCACATTCTGGGAAGTCTCCCTTCCTGCTTCGTTCCCTTCTCAGTCAGCACAAATAAGAACTGCCTTGTCTTTCTGCTAAGATTAAGCTTGTTGTTCTTAAGGATTCTCACAGTCCTAAGCTTCATCTAAAAGCCTAGTAGAGAAAAAGAGAGTAAAAGAAATAGAAAAAGGGGGAAATCAAATCCTCCTATGCTTCTCTTTGTGCTAAGGCATGTTTCCTAATGAATGGAATTGTTTAGTTACTGAGTCATTCCAAATGTAAATGCTTCAGTAGACAGAAAGAACAATTTAAATTTTATTATGTTACCATATCAAAGAGTCTCATAAATATGAATGAAATTTAATTTTTGTTTTTAGTAGAGCTGTAAATATGATAATAATAACAATAGTAATTTGGTATAATCCTTTCTGCATAAGTGCATTTGTTTAGCTTATGATAGCAAAGGATGCTTACAAAGAAAGAAAGTCCCATTCCTACCCAGGAACTCCTTTTCTGTTTTCACTTAAAAATGTATGTATTCCAGCATCCAATCTTTATTCCGTTTGCATAGTCATGGTTGTATCTACCTTCAGTCAAGTCTAAACAAAAATCTACAAGAGGGTCATTCTTAGTTTCTTCTGTCATTGCCATTTATCTGAGTTTAGTTCTGAATTTCTAAACTCATAGGTGCATTGTATTACTTAACCCTTTCTACCCTATTTAGGCATTGAACAGATAGATTTTCACCTGCCAGCGGAAGTCGCCTCACTGTCTAGTTGGGTCTATATGTGTTGTTGACATCTCTCAAAGTTGAGGAAACACATTTGAACTCTTGAAACACAAAACAAAAATTAGCATGTAAAAATATCCTGAAATAATTTGTACTAAATATGTTTTGCATTAGTCGGAGTGCTCTAAAGAAACAGAACAGATAAAATGGGTATAGATATTAAAAGTAGAAACGCTACGGTGGCTGCCGCACACTTGAAACGCTGAGAATTTGCTAGTTATTTAGTCCAGAAAGCTGGATGCCTCAGCAATCTTAATCAGACAATGGATTCCTAGAGAGTTCCTGGAGAGCTGCTCATTAGAAGCCCTAACAATCTGGCCCTAATACTGGCAAAGGAATGCCTCAACACTAGGAGAGATAAGCCTGCTAGCAGAAGTGAAGGCAAGCAGACAAAATGCCAAGTTTTCTTCTCCATTTCCTTTTATCTGAGCTGCTACCAGAAGGAGCTACCCAAGTTTAGAGCAGATCTTTCTACTTCAAATATTCTGGTCAAGAAAATCCCTCACAGGATTAGTCCAAAAGTTTGTGGGGATTTTTTTTATTTTGTTTTTTGTTTGTTTGTTTGTTTCCCAGATGGAGTCAAGTTGACAACCAAGATTAGCTGTCACATACATTATTGTGTTATAATCTGATCACTTTTGAAAGAGAGATAATTTAATTTGCCCTTCTAGAAAATGTTCCTTTTCTATTTTCCCATTTTCTTAGTGCCCTAAAAGGAGTGGAAGAAACCAGTTTTCCAAAAATCACATATACACATACACACACACCCCACATCCCTTCAAAAGAATCTCTCACTTCAATTCATGGAAGTTTCTCTACATGGAGACAAATTATTTTACTCCAAATTGTAAATAATGTTATTCCCAGTTAATATTGGTTATATTGAAATACTCCCAGTTAATTAGCTAACAATTGAACTCACAGTAATATAAAAAATATAATTAAAAATAGATACCTTAGAGGATCATTTCTGACAGGAAAGCTTCAAAGTAGGGAAAACCTCAATGGGAGAATAGATACAAACTGAACCCTAGGGAGACATTACAAACCAGGCGATAGTGACAACTGTCTCAAATAGAGCCCCATCCTTTGTGACATGCCTGCTTTTATCATGTCTGAATTCTGATCTTTTTCTGGGACCAATCTGCGTCAGCAACAGGCACAGCCACGGGAAGGGCTGGAGAAACGAATAGTCAATGGTTGCATACCTTCAGAAACAGTAGGAGCATAGTCTGTGTAAAATTTCCCAAACACAGCAGGTACATTTGACTCAGGTATGAGTTACATACAGCACAGGGGCTGGGCCCCGTTGTCTGCAGAACTCAATTCCGTTCGGAGAGATACAGGTTTTGACACAGATATATTTGTTGTCTCAGTTCAATGACTCAGGAGCTTGAGGATTATAAGCAGGTGGTTGGATTTCACTGTGATCAATTTCTTCAGCTATAAAATGAACCTGGTAATATTACATGGAAAGAATCTGGCCGGCCTATTGGATATGACACAGTCCTACTTCGTTCACTAATGTGGGAATGTGTGAGAAGTTCTAGCGGAGTGCAGTCCTTTAATGAAATTCTGCCAAGAACTTGCTTAGCATTAGACAGTCCAGTCGAAGAAGAGGAAAAATATCGTGTTGATAGAGTCTTATGTAGCTTTAAAAATAGTGGCCCTAAAATCTTTCTTCTCCAAGGTTTGTGAACGTAAAGAAAGAATTGTTTTTAATATTACAGAGGAAGCTACAATTAGGTTAAGTGTCCTGGCTAAAGTTTCAGGAAAAAGAGCTGACTGTAATGAAGCTGGATCCAGAGCTTAAAGCTAAACCCTTAAGGGATTTCACCCAACATCCACAATTCTTTTCTCTATTTGATCTAGGCCAGCTTTAGAGTATGAGTGTACAAAGAAGCAATCTTCAACATGTCCTCAGTCTCCCTTCCTATGCCTACCCAAGTGGAAAAATGTGTTCGTGACCTGAAGGGTCCCAAAAAAGCTCACTAAAAGTATATGATACATTTTCTTGGTTGATAAAGTTCCACTCATCCATGCCTCTAGCAGATGTGATTAAGTTATTGTTTTTTTCTCTTCTGCACTTTTCTCTGCAACTCTCTCCCTTACTCTCAGTACACTTTGGGTCATCATCATTGCTCCTGTTAGCTCAAAATCCTATTCACTACTTATTATTCAGCCACTGATAAAACAAACATAACCAAAAACAGGAACTTAGAAATAGTTTTTGTAGTTGTACAGAATGTTTTAGAAAGAGAGGGGATATTGATGGGTAAAACAAGAGTTAAAGCTGATAAAAAAGGAAGAAAGGATTACCTTCTTTAACTGACCCACATGTTTTGCCTTCATGCTAAGAGATTCTGCTGTGAACTAAGTATCAATCCAAGTATTTCTAATTTACTAATCTTGTCCTTTTTGAATTAAAATAAATCTGATCTCTTTCATTGCCATTCCCCTTAAACCTCCAGCTTTTGCAGATGAGAAAATGAAGAATAAAAAGGTAATAGAATGGGCATTTTCACAAAAAGCTTAAAGAATATCAATTTTCTCATCTTTTTCATCAGTTCCCTAATCTTTGGATAGCCTTAAAGAAAAAATTTAGTCAACTGAATGCTAGTAAAGTTACAAGAAAAATGCTGAGAGGTAATTCAAATTCTTCACATCAGTTTAAAATTGCCAGCTGCCTAGGACACAGTCATGATCTTTTAGGCAAAAAAAGGATAGTACTCTATTAGAAAAATCCACTTTTGACAAGTTCAGACCTCTTTCAAAACTGATGGGTTCAATTTTAAGTGAAACACAAATGATGTAGCAATAGAAGATGTTTCTGCATGGCATAACTCATTCCCATCAAGTGATTTAGCTATCAGAAAGAACATTCATAATTTTTGAAGCACTGCCAAAATAATTGTTTGGTTTAAATTAATTTTACAGTTCTTTGGTTGAGAATTCAATTGTAAAATGACTCTGTGATCTAGTTTTGAAAAAAAATTTACTGTGATAGTGATTTCACTTAAGAGTAGCTTTAATTTTTTTCAGTGATACAGTTTTCATATTCAACTCCCCAAAACAAGATTTTCTGAATTCCAAAGTAAGGTGAGTTATTCTAATAAATAATCAAGTAAATGTTGCTGTCTTAAAAATATAAAGAAGGGGCCTGGCGGTGGTGGCGCGCGCCTTTAATCCCAACACTCGGGAGGCAGTGGCAGGCGGATCTCTGGGAGTTCGAGGCCAGCCTGGTCTACAAGAGCTAGTTCCAGTACAGGCACCAAAGCTACAGAAAAACCCTGTCTCAAAAAACAAAAACAAATATATCTCTCTATATATATATAGATGCAGGAGAGATGGCTCAGCAGTTAGGAGCACGTAATGCTCTTCCAGAGTCCCCTAGTAGTCTTCCTAGCATCCCTGTCGGGCTGCTCACAACTCCAGCAGTAGAGATAAAACCCATTGTCCTCTTCTCTACTCAGCAGGTACTCCACTCACGTGTGAATCCTGTATAGACATACACTGAACTAAAAAGTAAAAATAACATAATTATTTAAGGCAATAAATAACAGTGGTAAGTAAGATGTTGGCAGAGTTATCACAGTCATATGTCAGCATAGCTCCATGTAATAGGGTTGGGAAGACTATAGTAGCTGAATGTGAAAATTGTTATTATTTGCTAGTAGAGAGGCCCTACTTTCAAATGAACCAGCCTGGCTTAACATAACATAATAGATATAACATGCAATAAATATGGCCACAAGCAGTAGCTGCCTGTCCGAGACAGCATCTGGACAAGAGAACCTACTGAGGTCAACAGGATGATTCAACAGGTAGATGAGCACTGTTTCAGGAGTTCCAGCAGGCAGTAGACAGGTTGCCTAAGGCAAATTTGTGGACAAGCAACAGATCTCCCAGAAATTAGAAATGTGGACTCATGTTCCCTATGGGAAACTGACCCAGCCAAGCAGAGAAGAAAGCAACTGTTAAAACACTGTAATGTAGGCAAGAAGGCGATCAAATCAATGTGGGAAGAGAGCTAGGGCTGAGCAGGAAGGCAGGAGCCCAGTTAGAGTGCCTGATGTGGAGATCAAGAGCAAAGCAAAGTAGGTGGGATTTGAACCATACACTGGTGGGCTTTACATGCTCTCGCTTCTTCCATGCCCACTTACAGTACCAGTTCTGATTAGCAGTTATAGCTTCCTGCTAAGTGACTTGGAGCCCAGTTAGAGTGCCTGATGTGGAGATCAAGAGCAAAGCAAAGTAGGTGGGATTTGAACCATACACTGGTGGGCTTTACATGCTCTCGCTTCTTCCTTGCCCACTTACAGTACCAGTTCTGATTAGCAGTGATAGCTTCCTGCTAAGTGACTTGGAGCCCAGTTAGAGTGCCTGATGTGGAGATCAAGAGCAAAGCAAAGTAGGTGGGATTTGAACCATACACTGGTGGGCTTTACATGCTCTCGCTTCTCCCATGCCCACTTACAGTACCAGTTCTGATTAGCAGTTATAGCTTCCTGCTAAGTGACTTGGTGGCTACAAAGCAGCAATCACGCGTAGGAACGCACCAGTTTTCCTGCAATTCTGACAAATCAGTGAGGTAAATGCCTTAATATCAAGCAACAATTCAACCAGCAATTGATTAAAAAAAAATCAAAGAAACTACAAGAGTGGTGAGCATAGTCTGCCTGCGCATGGTCAGGCTACATGAAATAACAATTACTGCATGACTTTGTAAGCCAAGCCTGATGATGATACAAAGACACAGATAAGAACATGGGCCTGATTCTACGAAGATGCATTTTCAGTCATGGATGCTAAGATGTGATGACTATGAGGTCTCAGACACCACACAGTGTTGGTTTGGTCATGTGCACACCATGAGAATGAGCTCATACATTTGTTTTAGTTCCACATATCCACATCTTCATTCCCAGACTCTAAGAGGTAATCGCTGCCAATGTGCCCAAAGATATTTCTTCTAGATAGTTCACAGGACATTCATAACATTGAATACTTGTTTAAAAAACAGTAAAGTATTTTGCGCTCAGTCTCTGCAGAGAGTATTGTAAGTTATTAAGTAAACAGCTTACATTTCTAGTGCATTTGTACAATTAAGAGATTTTCACAATGGAATAATTACAGTTCTGTTGAACCAACTGTCTAATAGTTCTGTGATGGTGCCTTTGTTCCTTTATTTATTTTATAAAGAAGAAGAAATTAAGACTTCAAAAATTAACTATAATAAATTGAAAGGAAGAATATTAAAGCCCTGAAATAATGAGTGAAGAAAATCCCTTTAAATGTCAACTTGGCTAATAAAACCTCAAAATAGGAGGCCCAAGCTCTGTCAGTAACATTTGTGTTATATTAAACATTCCCGCCTATAAATCCTCCCCATAATTTGTAGTGTCCATTGAAAACCATGACTATTCACCCCTCAGAGGTACAAAGTTGGGTTGAGATGATGCCATATAGAGTGTTCAACAGATATTCAATTAACTGTTTTTTAGATAATTAATACCCATAGCTAGCACAAATTTCAAATTCTTTAGAAGTTTTCCACTTAGAAATAAGAGATTTGCTCGTAGTTTGAATGAATAAAATACAATAATAGTCGGCTCTGTTTATTCTGCTCTTTTGATAACAAACGTGACTTTTCTGCAACCTGTCCCCAGGGGAATTTTCTTTTTCTGATGAACATATGTAGCAATGTATTTGCACATGTGTTCAACTATGATCCAAGTTTCTCTCTGTATTTTCCATCAAGAGTTGAAAATTATGAGCTGCCTACCAATTAAATGTGAAACAATGTTTCTATTAAACAAATATACTTTATTGATCATAACAACAGCTGGATAATTCCACCAAAGCAATACAAATAATAATCGAGCTTTAATTTAAATTTGTACAACATAAATAACAATTAGAGGTAAGAGACATACTTAGCCTATCTAGTGGATTTAATTAAATAGTATTCACTACAGAAACTTAAAAATAATTTATATTTTATACCAAGATAAATTTTTATACTACCTAAGCCAATTTAATTACATTTTCTAAATATTATATAAAGTGTTTATTTAAATCTTTTTTATTCCTACTTTTACTTCCATTTTTTAATTGTATTACATTTTATTTATGTTTTGTGTGTGTGCATGTGTGTATACATGTGACACAATGTGCAAGTGGAAGTCAGAGGTCAGCTATTGTGAATCAGGTCTCTCCTTCCACCATGTACTTCCCAGGGATTGAACTCAGGTCTTTCAGCTTGGCAGCAGGTGTCCTTTTACCATGGAGCGTCACCCCTACCAGCTTGTTCCCCTAACACTGAGAAGTGCTATGAAGACATCTGGAGTTAGGAGGGATGTCATCAACATTCTTCCCAAGCTCTTAATCCTATGAACTGCAGAAACAACTGGCATGGCAGAATATACCATTGGTATAACATTGATGGCACAAATGTTATAGGGTAGCCAACAGCTTTCTGATTGGATTTAAGGTCCTTCCCACAGGAAGAAATCCATGATTTCTGTCACAAATTTGGCCAAGAACTCATGGTTGTAGAACTCACAGCCTTTAGGAGTGAACCTATTACCATTATTCTGGTCATAGTATCAAACTGCCTTTTAAGTTTGTACGTCTAGAACCATATGTAACTGCAGCACTCAGACCTTATTAAAGAACTTCTTTGTTTAGTGGACCTCAGGCAGTGCAGAGCATCATAACTACTCAAAGCACAAAGAATAAGAGTGTGTGGATTCCTCAGCCACAGATGATACATCAACACAAAACGGCTGCCTCCAAAGCAGGAACCATGGCAGAGAGGAACAGAAAGATTGTAAGAGGCAGAGTTAGGCTGGTGGAGATGGGACAGGGATGAGGGTGAGGTGCATAGCACCAACCAGAGTGAAACATACAGAACCACTGTACACAGGAGTTCACAACGGTTCTGGTGACCCCTCCATGTCCTATACAACTTGTTTTCTCCATATTTTATAGCCAAAGTATGTATTGTCTTCAGCAATAGGGTCCCATCATCAAGTTTTGGTAGACAAGCAAGAGTAATGGCAATAGCCTATCTCTGAACAACAACGTGAGAGTAGGTATCACCTGTATGGCACTAGGCCTATTATTTAGCAAACTATAAGTAAGTTTATGCCTGGTGTGGCGCATAAACAATCCAACAGTCATATTGCTTTTTCTCATACATTCTGCACAGATGACTGCAACCTTACTTATCCTCAGCTTAAAGACTTTTCTGAAAGAAAGACAGAAAAAAAACCTAGAAAAATTGTAAAGTAAGCATTTTCTTTCTATAAATCAGAAATAGTTATTTTTTGGATGATCTTTTCTAAATAAAGGGATGATTTTATATCCATTTTCTTCTATCTCCTGAAGAATAGCTACATTGACTTTACAGGGAACTTACAACAGATCCATACATCACTAAATTTTCAGTTTCATTTCCTGATAAGCATTTAGTTCATGGCATGTACAGATACAGTAGTCTTAATATTTTTAGTGAAAAAAATTGACCTTATGTCACCAACTGAACAGTCTGAATTCATGAATCCTCCCTCTGTCAACCTGTGGCTATGACCTACTGTCCCACCAAGGGTCTCACCCTCATCCACATGGGGTTCTGCCCTGCCTTTGCTTTAGATATGTCTGTGTTCCATGTATTTCTGCTGAAACAAAATGTTAGATTTTAAATGGAAGCCCTTTAATGGCAACTTCTCTGTTTGTTATTTTAGATACAAGCAGCACATACCTGATTTTCACCAGACATTTAAAATGGCCCTTGTTAGTAACTTGATTAGTATATATTAGTTAAATAAAGTTTGTCTAAAGTGTCAAGTTGGTCATCTCTCATATTTGTCTTTAGTATTTTTAGGTTCACTAGGAATGCTAAAATCATATTTCTAAGACAACTATTCAATAGAAGACTGTTTGGACCATGAGATAAAGCCTTACAGTACTCAGTCTGTGAGCTAAGTCCTATTTTTACCTTGTCATAAATTAATGAGCTGAAGTTGCTGACAAAACATTTGCGGACATATGAAAAATCCAAAATTATGTTATACTATAATAAAATTGAACTTGGAAGAATGACCATGCTTTATTCTATAACATATTTTAGAGGGGTCATTACCCAGTAATTGTTCTGTCTAAAATACTTGTAAAGTCTGTGAAATATGACAAAAATGGAAAGAACAGAGCAGCAAATGACAAAAAGGCCATAGACTCATAGGCTGATATTTTTCTGAGACTTTCGGTCCCCAACAATGAGTATTAATGTAGAAGAGCATGGTTCCCAGGCAGATGAAAGTGACTTATAAGTATATTAAGTGAATAAATAATAAATGAATATTTATTAAAATGTAATATGCAAAGCATCTGATAGCCTATTTTTTTTTATTTTCACAAAACCATTTTTCACCCTGTGTTTTATAGATGCAGAAACAGAGGAATGAAAAAGCTCAGTAATTTTCCCAAGGTCACACATCTCCAAATAAAGAAGCTAATGTCTAATTACAGGTACAGAGACACCAAGATACTAGTGTATTATTAGCCACCATCCTCCCAAACTTAAATAATTAAGGAAACTCTCAAGGTTGACATCCGTGAATAGTTTCCTTGCCCATTGTAATGATCTCATGTGTCTAAATACTGATTCTGAACCTAACAATGTCCTTGTCTGTGTTCACAGTCATTGTGGTTCATCTTAGCTCTCACGTGAGGATGCCACAAACACTATTCCCTAAGTGATTATTTCATGGGACATTAAATAATATTTTAGACATAACAATTTTGCACATCAATATTTTACACAGAAATGATGCTTTTTCTCACAATTTTATTTTATTATTAAATTAAAATTTTAATACATTAGTACTTCATATTAAGATAGCTTAGCATGTCACAATTTTCTTAATATTTTCAAGCAAAATACACATCATATTTGGGCTATACACTTAATATGTCAAGTATGTTTAAATGTCTATATTGTCTAACACATACAAAAGGTCATATTTTCTACTGTTAGTTCAGTTTTTCAAAAATCTCACTTATTTTGCACATATAACATGGCAAGAGATAAACAGGAAAGAAACAATTTCTATGTCACTATAGTCTAACATTTTATAGAAAGTACCAAAAGGAGGAGAAAGACAGAACAAGGAAGAAAAATGGAAATCTTTATTCATCCTAAGGATAATATTTACTTATCGGTGACAGTCATTGTACCAGTCCCACCCACAGTCCTTCACTTTGAAGGTCATGTTTGTGGGTATTAAATATTAACAGTGAGGCATGGTTCTAATATGTAAACACAAAAACCAAATAACTTGGAGGCTAAGGAACCCCACCAACACTAATTCACCTCTAAGCTGATATAGCCCTCAAAAGTAGCAGTGGCCACCAATATCACCTCTCAACAAACATGATACTTTAATTAGGAATTTCAAAACTTTGTAGAAAGTTATCATAATTTTTCCATTGAAATTTTGACTAAGATAATTTTGAATACCTTAGATGATCCAGCTGTGAGTACAGCTGTTCTGACCTGAAGGTGCTGAAGGTGAGCGGAGCAGAGAACAAGCCTTGAATGAACTTCAGAATGGAGTCATGTAGTAATTTCACAGATGCAAAAATATTATGTTGTACTTCCGTAATCCTAAACCAATAATCCTTCTTATCTTTTAAATGTTACAAAGAATTAGTGGCCAAGGTCACAGACTGAATATTCCCTGCTGCAAGGAAAAGTACCCTGTGTAAATGTCTCTTTACATTGATCACCAAAAGATTTTCTCTGGCTTTTCCAGAAAGAAAAGCAGTACAGGTGAATTATAAAGGCAATTCTAGGGGTTAGCAAACTTCTTTTTCACCTCTCCGGATCTCAATTACTTCGGATATACATAGCCTCTATCATGAAAGCAGAGCAACGAAACCTCATTGAGAAGAACTCTGACAATGTAGTATTCCTTCTCAAAGACTGACTTAATGTTTTAGACAGGGACTCAGCACTCGCAAAACCTCTGTCTGTCTCCCTAACCTTGATGAAGTCATGTAAGCTCTCTAAGCCATATCTGTAAATCAGGTAGGAAAAAAACAAGCCCTAACTCTGCTTCCAGGGATTCTGGAAAGAGAGGTTTAAAAAAAAAAAAAAAGCAGAGGGATGGAGAGAGAGAGGGAAAGACAAAAACAGGGTAATGCATTCAGTGACTTTAAAATGAATTATTCATGAAAATAATCGCTTTAAATAAAGTTGTATGTAGGAAGATATTAGAGAAGAAACATAATTTAAGGTTTTTTATTTCTTTGAAAATTTCATAAATTTATATGGTGCATTTTGATATGCCAAGTTTGAAGTGAAAGTAATTTTGGATTTCATATTTGTTGCATTATAGAATGAATATTAAGCAAAACTTTTATATTCAATAATGACTTTCTAAAGCTTTGGATATGAATAACTGTGTGTAAATGAGAGAACATGTTTTTCAAATAATCGCAAAAGAGTAATAGATTATTGTTATGCACATATGTAGAAATGAATGCTGAGGAAAGTAGCTGGAAATTAATGGTCTATGTAAGTTGATACATTATTAAATTCAGATACTGTCTATAACCATAACAACACACACCACTGAGTCATTTCCTGCTATCTAAAGCAGTTTCCTTTATAGGATTTTGTAGGTGTCCGTCTAACAGTCAACACACTGAAGATGTTTTATTTGGTTGGTTGTTTTCCTTTTGTGTTATAGTTTGCCTACTTTGTATCCCTCTCTAAAATCACAGTAGGTAAAAACTCTGCTAATCCACAGCACAGCCCAAGTAGACGTGGAGTCTCTGCAGCAGTAGTCTTGACTTGATAGGCACAACTGCCCATTATTCTATACTACTCCATATGGCCACTGAGAAGGTTATGTGTATGTTTAAATGTCCACACTGTCCACCCGAAAACCATGCCATCCCCAGGGAGTTAGTCTTAACTCAGTGCTCAGATGAAGAGAACAGATCTTCAGTCACTAAGCCATGCTGTTTGAACTCAAGGTCTCCGCAGGGAGATGCTGATCTTTGCACATTTAAACTCGGTGAATAAGCCAGCTTTCATTTGGTGGCAGTCACTTAAATTAAAATGGAAATAAATAGTTACCTGCTAGAAGTGACCTTGTGCTTGTGAAATAGCTCCATGTTACCATGAAGACAAGAGCCATTCCCTCATCTTTAAACCTTGAGAGAGCTGCAGGATTTCTACCTGAGCAGGATTTCTTCTGTTCTTCCATAGCCCCCTGGGACCATGCAGCACAAATGTAGAGACCTAACTCAAAAGATGGACTCTAGAAGAACTCAAGCATTTACCTGGGACCCCGAAGGGCAAGTTAGGCAACACAAACCTATGAGGAGAATGCACAAGCTCATATTGTAAGGGGATGCCTTACAATCATACAATCACCTTCTTTTGAGGAGAGTCTGCTTTTTCCTTCCCCCATTAGAATTCTGAACTTTTCAAAAGCTCAGACTGGAAGAGACAACTCTACTTCCAGAAGTAATATCTGAACTCTAAGGATTAGCAACATTTCCCTGGGTGGGCAACACTCAGAATACCAAATCCCTTATCTTAGGTGTCTGTTGAAACAGTGCAGACTTACTCCAAAGTCACTGTGAACTACCTGCTTCCTTAAAGCAAAAGGCCACCTCAGCCATATAACTTTGGAATCACATGCTAGCTGTAGTATTTTAACAAACTTATGAATATTAGGTATCAATTGTATAATATAATAAAAAAATCAAATTAGGTAAAGTTGTTTTCATTCAAAAGCCGAGGGAAAGAATCTGGTTCATAGCAAATGAATAGCTGATTTTCCTCGCCAACTGTAACAGGAAATACCATCGTCTCATAGCAAAACAATAGTCACAACAAACTAAATTAATAAAGAAAAATTTTACAGGAAAACAGAAGTATGCACACTTCGCACCATAAATACTTATTATCAGTTAAATGAAAATTGATGGTCCTGTTTATAAAGCTGAGAAAATATCTTGCTTAGAAAGCTGTGATATTGGTGCCCCTGACCCGAAAAATGGTTAAGAAAAATGTGGTATATTTACACAATGTAACACTACTCAGTGGTTAAAAAAAAAAAAAAAAAACAATATCTTAAAATTTGCAGGCAAATTGACAGAACTTGAAAAAGCCATCCTGAATGAGGTAACCCAGACCCAGAAAGACAATTGTAATATGTACTCATTCAAAAGTAGATAATAGATATAAAGTAAAGGATAACCCGTCTACATATCACAACCCCAGAGAACCTGGACCCACCTAGGAAGGGAGAAAAAGACAAGGTCTCCTGAGTGAATTGGGAGTGTTGAGGGCAGGATGGAGAGTGGAAGGGAGGAGGAAAGGAGGGAAAGGGAGTGAGAAAAAAAATGTACAGCGCAATTCTGTCTAAACAATTAAAATGAGAATAAACAAGCAAACAAACAGATCCCCATCACAGAGTCAAGGATTTGACTCAGGATACAACTCAAGGGCAAATGAGAGAGCCAAAGTTACATCTGAAGTTTCAGTTACTATGCCTAAGAGATCCATGAAACAAAAATGCCTCTGATCTTCAAGCTGCTCGCCCAAGGACGTGTAGTTCCTGAAATGCTGGAGGAGGCTGTTGTTTTTGGAAGATAAGAAGCCACACTCCTCTAAACGAGTTTGCTTGACCCACCTGCGCTGGATGTGCTTGATTGCATGTGGGCGGGAGGTATGTAGACAGGAAATAATCAGGGTGTGTGTATGTTTGCCCCTGATTGGACCTGATGGGATAAATTGTAGGTTTTCCTTCTTCAGCCTTTGCCATACTTGCTTCTGGGCCATTTCCCAGGAACCTCGGCATGAACTAGACCAGGGATTATCCACCTGGCCAGTATTTAATTAAAGCTGGTTTCAAATTTGTCTTTTAAAAAGAAAAAAAAATCTATGGTGTCATGATATTCTGCAATTAGTGTAAACATTTCAAAATTGTAAAATAATAATAATGAATTATTCCTTTTATGTGTCTTTTATCTATATCTCACTGACCACTGCAGTTCTGGGCAGGAGTCATTCCATTTTGTCATGAGACATTTAACAGACACAAATATCCAGGTGAAAGGGCCCTCATACTTAGTTATCTCAAGAGTGACTGATGGAATAAGCCCAGAGTCACAGACTATAGTCCTGTTAACTTCTGTGACTCTCCAATGATTTTAAGTCACAAGAACTTGATAGAGATAAATTCCTCTACTTTAAACATACTAGTCATAAAATAACATCAGTTTTACCTGGTAACACTATATAGTTCTTAAATTCAACTCTCTGTCATTCTTGACCAACCTCACAGTCAAAGACACCAACGCCTTTTACTTTGAATAATTCAGGCATCCCCTTATACATAGAAGACTAATATTGAGGCTGACACATCCTTGATTATTCTGTCCCCTATTGGGTTCTGATTCCTGCCTACATCACTTGCCCAGCAGCCCCAGTCTAGCAAAACAAGCTCTTTGTCATCAAATCAAAGCCTGTCCCTTTAACTTTCCCTAAGGCCACTGCTTTGGCTCTGGTCCATGTTTAGAAATCACCTGCTTATGGCAGTATATGGTGTTTTCAGATGTACAGACCTGCCTGAGACCAAAGTATCATGTTACACACACACACACACACACACACACACACACACACACACAGGAAACAGCAGAGAAATAGTTTAGAAAAAAATGAACTTTAAATATAGAAAAAAAAACTTGCTTCTCTGATTCATAAATTTTGTAGCTGTGCAATTTGAGGCATACCTCACCGAATTCTAGGAACATGTTCCACTGGCTAGCTGCCATGCAAGAATTATTCTTACAGTTGGCACCCTCGCTCTTTTCGACAGCTTACCCACAAAGAAAGACAGCTTTATCACAGATACATCTATTGGTCAAGTCTCTCTGTCAGAAAAGAAATATTTTTGAAATCATTAGGTCGACACTGGATTCTATAAAAGAGAACATGTTCTAACCTGTTTTGTTAATTAATAGAGTAAAATGGTCACAAAACTCAGTACTCCGTGTATTAAATGTCATTTCTCACAAACATAATTCAAGCTCACCTGCTCCCCTACCTGCCGAATGTTCAGAAACGCACAGCACAGTTCAGAACACAGTCTGCATGCACACAATCTTGTGTGCAACAACTGTCTTTAGCTCCACCTGTCACACCGTAGCCTCATTTTTCCCCCACATTTTATATTTGTTTTATGTGCAACTATGTGAAGGGAAAAGTTACATGCCACAACTCATGTATAGAGGTCAGGTGACAACTTTGTAAAGTTTGGTCTTGACAAAATCTCTCCTTCCAAATGTGGGCGCTGAGAATCAAATTCCAGGCAATAGGCATGATAGGAAGCACATTTACCCAGAAGCCATCTTGCCAGCCTTGGACTTTCATTTTAAAAATATTAAAGTGACCACTTTCAATACTAAGGTTTCCCAAGGACCAGCAGGACATTTGAAAGAATACTGTACAACAGTTTCATACATTTTGATGGCATAGATAGAAAGAATAAAAAAGACAGGAGTTAGCTTTCATCACTTCTAACTTTCTAAAATGAAATAACTTTGAATGTGATATCAGGAGTGGGTAGCTGAATCATTTTATAGGCTTCCTATCATAATTTTATACCTTCATCACTAGTCCGCTGTCACTGATGGCAGCTCACTCCCACGGTGTTTCTCGATACCATCCTGTGGACACGTGGATAGAGCTTTTAAGTCAAGACTTTTTCTGAGAATGCCTTTTTAAAAGTTTGTTATTTCTGTCTCTGAATTCCGGTTTTGTTGACCAGGAGTTATAAATTTGATTGGTTCTAAAATGCTGTGCTTCGGTGAGCACCAAACTCTTTAATGCCCAAAGATTTTCAGGCTTTTGCTTCCTGTTCCACATCTATTTATTCATTCAGACTTGTGAAATTCTTGCAAGAAAAGGCAGATGTGCAATCCAATTCCTACTCGCCATTCTGGTTCCCCTGACTCTTCCTGTGGATGAACCAAAGCAGCAAAGACTCGTGATGTTGGGGGTGCAAAATGGCCCAACTGTGCTATGGCATAGAAGCCCTGCTGGCATTTGCACTCACTGATACTGTGTACTCCACTCAGGTCAGGCCTCAGTCACCAATGACATGAGGAAGGACAACTTAATTTTCAATTTTCTTTATTTTTGTTTGAAAAATTATTCTACAGGAAACGAGGAGCAAGCATACACTCAAAATCTATTTATGAGCTTCCAGAAGTTCTGTGTATAGCAATATGTGTAAAAATAACCTCAGAGGCAATATTTATTAAGAGTGTAATTTATAAGAATCAAATATCTCATTTATTGTAGAAACTGATTCCACAACTAAAGCAATAAGACAGCTTTAAGAATGATTTTTATAATCCAGAACTAATGAGAGAAGCATCTACCTTCCTTTTCTGATTCTGTTTTCTCTTCTTAAAATATTTGAATTTTTATTATATTTTTATCATTTAAAACAATGTGTAAATTTAAATATATTTTTATCATGTTCTCTCCCTCCCCCAAGTCCTTCCAGATCCTCTCCCCCTTCTTATCCTCCCAGCTATTTCTCATAAAAACACACAACAAAACAATACAACAACAAAACCTTGCAAAACCAAGAAAACTAAACAACAGATCACCAGAAAACAAAACAAAACGATCAAAGCCTACCAACTGTAACCAAATAAAAGCACTCATAAAACAATTTGGGGTTAGTCAATTACTCCTAAACATACATGAGGCCTGTTCTGGAGTGGTTGATATAACCAATGTTACTACATTTGAAAAAACTGATTTTCCCTCTCCTAGAAGGTATAAACAACCCTTCACTTGTTAACTTTTATGCTAGTGGCTAGTTGTTCTTTCATTTATTGATTTGTTCATTAATTTTGTTAAGTATAATAAAATAAAATCAGATGAAGAAGAAGAAGAGGAGGAGGAGGAAGATCCCAAGAGAAGGCACAAGAATCAGAGAGATACACTCATTTGTACACTCAGGAATCTTAAAAAAAAAAACCACTAAACTGGAAGCCGTAATATATACACGAAGGACCTGGTGCATATCTATGCAGTTCCTGTGCATACTGCTTCAGTCTCTGTGAGTTCCTATGAGTTTTGATCATGTTGATATTGAGGGCCTTGTTTTCTTGGTGTCCTCCATCCCCTCTGACTCTTACATGCTGTTCCTGAGCTCTGAGGGGAAGAATTTAATGGAGACATCTCATTTAGGGTTGAATGGTTCAATGTATCACACTCTGTGCATGGTGTCTGGCTATGGGTCTCTATATTTGTTACCATCTACTGCAGGAAGAAGCTTCATGGATGATGACTGAACAAGGCACTGATCTATGAGTATAACAGAGTGTCATGAGAAGTCCTTTTATTACTACTTTTTTTTAAGACCAATAGTATTTACCCAGGGTCCCTAGGCTATCTAGTCTCTGACCTTGGTCACCCAAGCAGTGCCTGGTATGGGTTTCATTTCATGGAGTGGACCATGTTCAATGAGTTGTTTAGGTGTTATCTTCAGCAATGAAACCTTGATGTCAGTTTGTAGAGAACTGCTTATAGTCTCGGCAACATTGTGGGTTGTTTGAGGATTCCCATGGGACCCCATTGGACAACAATTCAATTAGATGTAACCCAAATCTGGTACCAAAAGCTTTGTTTGATGACAAAAAATGACCAGTTTGGACTCTGTCTCCCTCATTATTTGGCAACTGCATTTATATCACCCTTACATGTATATATTAGAAAGTTTCTACTGTATTAGGTTTCTGTAGAACCCCTTAAAAATCACTTAATATTAACTGTCCTTCCTTGTATCCTTTCCCATAAAGCTCCCCACTCTGACTTGATTCTCAGTTCCAGTACTTCCTACCCATCTATCCATAATTATCTATTCTATTTCCCTTTCCTAACTAGATCTGTTCCCTCTAGTTCTTTATACTATGCCTACCCTCTGTGGTTCCATAGTTAATATCCACATATAAGCAAATCCATACCATAATCATCTTTCTGAGTCTGGAATACCACATTTAGAATGATTTTTTTTCTAGTTTCACCCAGTTGCCTACAAATGTCATGATGTCATTTTTTTAAGCATCTGAGTAATACTCCATTGTATAAATATACCACATTTTCTTTTTTCCATTTTTCTGTTAAGTGATGTCTAACTTGTTTTAAGTTTCTGACTGCTTCCCTGGCAACAGTGACCTGTGTCTTTGGTGATTCTTAATAACTAATTAAACTACTTGAATTCTCAACTTTGTAGGTCATTAACTGGAAAAAGCTTTTGAAATATATTTATTTAGACTGCGCTTCATTTCAGCTAATAGAAATGCTGTGCTTAGGAATTTTTCTTCTGTCTCCATTAATGCCATAGCACCCCTCAATAGAGTTCTTATACGAGTAGGTACAAAGCTAACTTTTTCTGTATTAGGGAAAGGAAACAGAAAGTTCTTGAAAGAGCTCTCACTGTAGAAGGAGGGCCAATTAAAGAACTGCATGGTATTCACTTGGACTGAACAAGTGTTGTGTTAAAATAATTTAGCATTTAAAGTCCTCTGCACAAGATGATATAGTCTGGAGGTCAAATGCTAGCTCCTCTGCATACGCTGAACACACTTTTAAATAGCTGCTTTCCATGGCCCATAAATATAATTTTGTCCCTGATTTAAGAGCTTCCTTTTATAAGTCTGTGTGCGGTGATACTTTTTGCTTTTAAGGACATTTTGGAAACACTGGCTGTATTCCTTAGTTTAAATAGATTTTCAAAGACTGTAGTTTAATGAAGTCGCATGTGCCTATCCAGACACTTCCCAAACTGCAGTTTAAGATCTTTAAAATAAAAACAACAAATTAATTCGCTAAAATTGTCACCATGAAATTTATTATTGGCATGATAGTTGCTGCTACACTTCATTGGGGGCAAGGCCTAAACCTCTGTCCTACTCATTTCTTAAATATTGTCCTCAGCACCCTGTAGACACAAGGCTCTGATAGGACATTTTAGTACCTGTTTGCTAAGTGAATAACTGAACCCTTTTGACTTGACCTAATTGCCTGCGTTACCTTGCCCTCTGTTATGACTGCAGTTCTATAAAGGGCACCTTATTGATGGTCTGACGATGTTTGAACACATCTCGATTAACAGCAGAAATTTAAATTTTAATCAATGCTGCTTCGATTTGGAGCCTGGGGAGATAAAGGTCACAGAACAAGGGTTTGCTACATGTTAATCTTTA
Source organism: Microtus pennsylvanicus (assembly GCF_037038515.1). Lineage (NCBI taxonomy): Eukaryota > Metazoa > Chordata > Mammalia > Rodentia > Cricetidae > Microtus > Microtus pennsylvanicus. The sequence goes on from NC_134587.1 coordinate 18,426,165, forward strand.
CCTATCTAATGAATTGAGCCATTAATATTTGACGAGTGCTTCCTACAGTGCATGAAATATGCACTGACTATAGAGAAATGAATATTTTAAATATTCCAGATAAGATTTTTTTGCCTTCAGGAAATTTTAGTCCAGTAAGTAGCATTATGATTCTTACCTAAAACGACTTTATTGTTATTATGAGTTCAATAATCTTGTAGAAGTACATACTTGACCATGCTCACATCGAGTTTAGTGCACAACGTGTCGTAAGCTCATGGATAGAGAACGTATGTGACATTGTCATATTGCAACAAAAATTCAGAAGCCACTATCTGGCTTTCATTGCGTTTCCCCACTGCCAGCAGATTGGTAGGTCACAAAGAATAGCAGCAGTCTTATCCTGACCCTGGAAGAAAGATCGGTGATCAAACCATAGATAATCCATTGCTGCCGGAGCCTAGACCTAATAAAAGCACTAAAAGAAACAGCCACTTTGAAAATAGACCGCAGAGATCTGGATGTCTGTTTTCTCCATGACACAGCCTGCCAAAGGGAAGACGTATTAAGGCAAACTTCAACAATAGCTAACCAGGCAATTGTATAGTCTGGGAGATATGAACACCAAGTGATTTTCTGTATTAAGAAATGTAGCCATTGTTATCGTTTATACTGAAAAATATCAACCAGATTATAAGCTTCCATGCTAAAGAACTATGCTGCTGTCAGAATGAAAATGCCCCCAAAGACTCCAGTATTTGAATATTTGGTCCCCAGCTGGGAGAGCTGTTTCAATGCAATCCTGTTGGAGAAAATATGCCACTGGAGGTAGGCTCTGAGAGCTTTAGGATTCAGCTTTTCTGCTTTGCTTTCTCTGCTTTCTGCTTGTGTTTGAAGGTGTGAGCTCTTGGCTTCCAGTTCCTGTTGCCTTGTCTGCTGCTTGCCGCCCTGCCTTTTCCTCTCCAAGATGAACATCTGCACCCCTGGAACCATAAACCAAAATAAACTCTCTTCTCTGAGTGGTTTTTGGTCATGCTATCTTAAAACAGCATCAGAAAAGTAACTGATACCAAAAGTTCGTGGTAATTATTGGCACATTTTTCTACGTATTTAAATTGTAGTTTTCTCCTTAGTCACTCTGTCTTCCAACACTTTACCCCAATCTGCACACCTGAACCCAAGATCACCAACAATCAAAGGAGCTTTGAAGAAACAGAGGCTGCCAGAAATAGAGTCGTAGTCCTCTTTATGAATAATAATCAATATTATGTGAGATTATCTGAGGTAACAAAGTTCACATATCTGTCAGTTCCATAGGATGTTTTATATAAAATATGTATTTATGCATAGACTTGGCGAAAGTCCTTTTTAACAGACTAGAACAGGTTTGCATTTTCCAAGGGTAATTTTGGCACAGCACTCTCCACCTCCCGTCTCATGCCACTGATCCGTCAAGAAGGGTAGTCTGTCTGCTTCTCTACATCCTTCAATGTGGGGAGGGGGGGAACCTGTAGCTCCGTTGACTGGAAAATACATGAAAGGGCCGATGCTTGCCCAGGTATTGTCTCACTACTTTGTGCAGTTGATTCTGCCTTCTGGCTCCTGCAGGAGTGTCAACAGAACATTCAGTTTTGGATGTCTCTTCTGGAAATGTAGGCATCTTTCTCTGAAAGTCCCAAATCCTAGGAAGGTACACAGAAGGAGAGCAGAGAAGGGTGGGGGCCGGCTTCCCCACCCTCAACTAGCTACAGCTGCCAGCAACAAGAATGGGTCTCCGTGGGAGGCCAACCCTGTCCTGCCCTCAGATGTTCTGGGCTGCAGGATACTAGATGGAGCCCACACACCCCACACTCAGACTTACACCACAGAACTATAATAGTATATTGTTTGGGATCACTAAGCGTTTTGGTGGACTGCTGCCCTGCAATCGATGTTTACAGTACTATTTAATCTGCAGCCTAACTTGTCCAAATGCAACTGTCCTGTGTTTCTTCTCCCTGAGAATGCAACCATTGTGACCGAAACCACCTTGACTTTTAGGTAAAATCCTTCTGTGGTTTCAGCATATTGATACAGTGAGTTTTTTTAAGTTCTACATTAATTTTAAAATATTTTTCATATGTCCTACAGTTTCATCTGAAAAACAGCCCTTGGGAAATCATTGACTATATACATAAAGACTAAATTCTTGTTTTACTTGATTGTTTGTGTGCAGACTTAGGACCTAATCTTGACAATTTATTAAATAAACTATTTAGAGGGGTTTTTGTTTCTTGCTTGGTTGCTTGCTTATGTGTTTAGTCAATGTGTCCCTACACAACTCAGCTTGGTTTCAGACTCAGATGTTCATCCCCAGCCTCCACAGTTTTAGAATTATAAAGATGTGCCACAATTCCTGACTGAAAGTAATTGATTTTGAACACTCTGTAAGATGGATTTTCAAACACCAGTTCTCTTACATTTTAAATTATTATCTCCAGTAAATTACAGCCAGGTGCTTACAATTGGTTTTTGTTTTGTTTTTTTGGCAAAGATCATTTTCCCCCAGATTTTTCTATAATTACAAAAGTAATACACACAACTTATTAAGGTTTCTTTATTTCTTTAGTCTGTGAATAGAGCAAAGAATCCTCTGAATATTCTTTCCCTTATGGACTTATCTATAGAATGAGGACAATAGCATACAATCTTGACTGAGAATCATATAAGATGGTTTATACTAAGCATTTGGAAGAGAACTCGTGAGCAAATAAATATTTCACAAGTGATAGTTTCAATTATAATCTGATACCAAGTACATATCTATCGAGATTCTAGTCTTTATATAAATAATTAATGCATATGTGAATTATATGTACTTCTCTTTAATAAAAATAATCATAAATGCTTAAGTTCAAGCTTTGAACCTTTTGCTATTCTATATGGACATGGTTTATTTTAAAACATATAATTATATCCCATTGGTTTCCAATTGATGCACCATAGTTTAATAAGTTATAATATATAATACATGTGAAAATAAGGTTCTATTTAGTTTTCTGCATATGCATCGAAATATATGTGTGTCTGTGGTGGCAGACTATAAGAGTGTTTGCATGGGGGCTGGAGAGATGTCTCAGTGGTTAAGAGCATTGCCTGCTCTTCCAAAGGTTCTGAGTTCAATTCCCAGCAACCACATGGTGGCTCACAACCATCTGTAATGAGGTCTGGTGCCCTCTTCTGGCCTGCAGACATACACACAGACAGAATATTGTATAAAATAAATAAATAGATATTTTTTAAAAAAGAGTGTTTGCATGTTGTTAAAGACATAACTTAAGATAGTGTGCAGTATTTTTATAAATAATTTAGTTTCCCATATAAAGCTGCAATAATAACTCTTATTGTATAAATTATGACCAGAATCCCATAGTTAGGGAAAATAATCTGCTTAAAATATGAAGAACTTTTTTACTCAAATACATCAGAATACTTGTAGCTGTTATCATTTGGTAAATGCTCTCTTGACTCTAAATTATTTTTACAAATATGAAACTGCCAGAGAGATTGCTAATCTTCATGCTAGTGGGTAGACACTGATGAAAATAACTTTAGAAAACCCAGTGAACTGCAAAAAAATAAACAAAAAGTAAAAATTGCATAGTATTAGCAAGACCAAACCTCCTCAACAATGCATTATTTCATGATGTCATACATAGTTTTAATAAAACACAAAGTACTATAGTGAAAATATACATATTTATCTATAGACAGAATTTGGGTCGAGAACATCACATTGCATTTGCTAAGAAGCTGATTGAAACTGAAATAATCATCACACACAAACATTAGGTTATGACTAGGAGCCAGTGTCTGTAAAAGTAGGAAAGTCCTGAAGATGAATTCACCCCTAGTCTCCCGTGGGAAGGCAACCTGCATATTATTTGAGATTTCTGACCCCCCAGAGCTGCAAGTTATTAAATTTATAGTTCTTGAAAACAGTAAATTGCGGTAATTTGTTTTATCAGCAACAGTAAGCATTTCGTCCCCAGTGTGCTGTGCTGTAATCAAGAATTCCATAGCTCGCTTCTCCGTACTAGAGCTTGGTAGGAAATAGAAAGTGATGGTCTGAAAACATTTTCTTGCATCTACTTAACGCTGAAATTTTGTTTCATCCTTTTTTTGAAATCTTCATTCTTCCTCACTTGCCTACATGATTCCACATCAGCTTTCATTTCAATCACTTCCTATCAAAAATGGCACAAGACTTGCAGAAAATCGTATACATATACATATGCATATACATATATTTTTATGTATTAGTTATTTTTCTATTCCTATGATTACACATCATGACCAAGACAACTTATAGATAAAAGTGCATTTTGGACTTAGAGCATTAGGGCCCATGGTGGCAGGGATAGCAGTTGGCAGACATGGTGGCTGGGGGCTGGAAACTGACAGCTCACATCTCAAACCACAACCAGGACAGAGAGAGAACTAACTAGGAATGTCTTGAAGCTTTTGAAACTTCAAAGCCTCACTTCTGTGATGCATTCCTCCCATAAGGCTTCATCTCCTAAACTTTCTCAAACAGTGCCAAAGACTGGGAACCAAGAAGTCAAATGCCTGAATCTTACAGAGGACATCTCATTCAAATCTCGACACTTTGCATTTTTTTCTGAGGTAATGAATTTGATAAACATACACATATATAGATAAATCAGACATTAAAAAGCTTGTTACTTGAAGCTATGATCCCCAAGGTAGGAGTGAGCAATATTCCTTGAGCATCACAAATACAGTGTAAGTAGGCCAGCAAGATGACTCAGTATATAAATGCACTTGAAAACAAGCCTGATGACCTGAGTTCCAGCTCCCATCCCCACATAGTGGAAAGAGAAAACTATAAGTTGTCTTGAAGCTTCCACATACATGGCATGACACATGCACAAGCACACACGCACACACACACAAATAAATAAAAATGAAATTAGAAGTCAGTCAAATTGTCTAGAGTAAATTTTCACCTTTATTACTCAAGGGGATAGAATTATGGCTTGTATTCTTGGAAGGGTTTAGATGCTTCAGCCCAAAACTCAGAAAACAATTTTAGTTAGAGATGTACATAGAAGAAAGGCCGGGCTCTCAGCTTAGTCAAATTCCGCCTTGGTGATAAGGAAAATTAGAGTCAGAAACACTGACACATTGCCCTGGTTTTAGCAAGCAGATAGTGCTCACATTATTCCGACGGCATGGAGAAGGAAAGGGTGCAGAGAGATCAGAAATATTGCAATACTGTTCTAACTTTTAGATAGGTAAAGATATCCCAGAAAGGAAATGTGTCTACTCTGTGGTCATTCCAATTTTAATTTTTATAACCTCTATTCACTTTCTCATATGTAGGATGGATGTGAAAATGCACTTTTAAAAATAATATCCTGATATTCGTGTTAGTTTCTCACTTGGTGACCTTGTCTCTTACTCAGGTATTTCTTGGTAGTAGTTAGAGCTCTTCATGTTATTGGATGACATAATCTTTTTCCCCAAGATCTTTTGCTTGTAGTTGGTTTCCAACATCTTCCCAGAGGCGCTCAGAATATCTGCTTCCTTTTGGTCTTCTGAACAGTACTATGCTAAGTCAGTGTCTAAAGGGAACAATGAAAATGTCCCATGTAGCTTTTTAATGAATCATAACTGCTGAATAAGTCTCATCCATCATTTTGCAAATATCACCTGGATTAATGTTTCCTGAAGTGTCTTCTGCCCACACTGAAGCTGCTTCTATCAATCATTGTAACTCAATCTCCCTGTAGTGTATTCCCCACAGATCAAATTTTATGTGCAAGCAAAATATAATCTTACTTTTCAGGAGTCTGAACTTTAAAGCATTTTTTTCTTTTTTTTATGTGTAGGTGTGTATCTATGTTTACTTGAGTGTGTGTGTGTGTGTGTGTGTGTGTGTGTGTTTGTGTGAATGCATGTAGCAAGAGAGAGAAAAAGAGAGACCTGCACATGGAAATCCAAGGTTAATGTTAGGAATCTTGCTGGATTGCTCCACCATCTTATTGAAGTCAAGGTCTCTCGGTCAAAACTAGACTTCACAAAGTCTCACCAGCCAACTTGCTCTGGATATTCTTGTCTTTGCTTACCAAGGCTGGAATTACAGGTGGGCAAACACGCCTACCTAACCTTTACATGGGCTCTGTGGTTATGAACTAGTCTTCTCATTTTTGTGCAAGTGCTTTAGGTCCTGAGTTATCTCCCCACCTCCTCACTTGAACTTTGTAGAATGTCAGAAAAGATAATTTCTGGAAGAGTTTTAATGGGTCTTAATTTTTATTGCCATGTGGTGGCATTCATTGCAAGAACAGCTGTGAAAATGCCTGCTTACTAGCTCAGAGATTTGGTGGTCTGAAGTTTAGAAATAGTGTTCTCGGTTCCCTGTTTGGGGTTCTACAAGGTAAAAACCCATGTGGAAAGCTGCAGTTCTCATCTGGGTTCACAGCACTTTCTTTCTTTTTTTTTTTTTTAGATTTTGTAATTTTATTTTATTTTTTTTCCGTTTATTTATTAAAGATTTCTGTCTCTTCCCCTCCACTGCCTTCCATTTCCCTCCCCCTCCCCCAATCAAGTTCCCCTCCCTTGTCAGCCCATAGAGCTATCAGGGTTCCCTGCCCTGTGGGAAGTCCAAGGACCACCCACCTCCATCCAGGTCTAGTAAGGTGAGCATCCAAACTGCCTAGACTCCCACAAAGCCAGTATGTGCAGTAGGATCAAAAACCCATTGCCATTGTTCTTGAGTTCTCATCAGGCGATGAAAGGAGACAGAGTCAGAGACACACTTTGGAACACGGGACAGAAATCTCAAGGTCCAAATCAGGAGCAGAAAGAGAGAGAGTACAAGCATGGAACTCAGGACCGCGAGGGGTGCACCCACACACTGAGACAATGGGGATGTTCTATTGGGAACTCACCAAGGCCAGCTGGCCTGGGTCTGAAAAAACCTAAGATAAAACCGGACTCGATGAACATAGCGGACAATGAGGACTATTGAGAACTCTCAGCACTTTCTTAAAACTGTACTGGTTGACTGTAGACATCACCTTCTGTGATTGCAGATTGGAATCTCCAGGGTCTCTCTCACGGTTCACAAGGACCATATCATCCCTTTTTATTCATGAGTTCTCATATAAATGTCTGATTTCTCCCAAACTAGCAAGCAAACATTTTATTTCCTATCCTCTAACAAGCCACTGAGAAATCTCAGCTTTGAAAGGTTTCAATTAGGTTAAAACCTTTTAAATAATGGCCCTCTAGTGTTCTTTCATTAGCATTGCTATTGTCCATTTGCCTATTGTTTGTTTTCAGAAAGGATTACTCTACAGAATCCACAATGGCCTTAAACTCATCTTTCTACCTCAGCATTGGAAATATTTACATTATAGGTGAGAACCACCACACCCAACTGATAATCTTTTGTTTAAAGTTAACTCCACAATATAACTGGAATAATCATAGGAATCTTAATTGTACCATATTCACAATTCTGACATTATGCTGTGTGGAATACCAAGAACTTAAGCTATGAAAGGCACTATAGAATTCTACATGGAAAATACTGTGAATTTCTAATGGGAGAAAAACTTGTTTTTACCAATTATTTTCCACTATTTTTAATTGAAGTCCTTTATCTTTCAAAACACTATGTTCATTGAAATGTGATGGAATGTTTAAAGCCCTCTAAAACCCCTAAGAAGTATTTGCAATTTTTTTAAAAAAATCTAAGTAAATTAGGGCAATAATCTGAGTACTAAGAATGAGGCAGATGTGGGCAAGTGTCCGGTTTCTACTTCCAAACTGATAGCAGACTACAGCAGATTAAGAGAGTGGATAGGGAGCCCCTTCTACTAGCTTCCTCCAGGAAATGGCAGCAGTAATTCCTTCCCTTAAAAACCAAGGGGCCCAGAATGGTTTAATAACAGTTGTTGTCAAAGTCCTGGGTTCTGGCTTTTTTTAAATCTATGGACTTTATTTAATTTTAAACACCTCCAATATACAAAAGAGACCAGATTTTACTTTACAGAAAATAATATGTATATATCACCTTTTCACCAACAAATCGTTCTTTAGAGGCCTCAGAATTTATTTCTGTTGCCAGTCACTTCCTTGGCTAAGAACTGCTGGTCTGAGCGTCGTTCTCTTAAGTGCTTATTATAGAAATCACATGGACCAGCACATTGATCAGTAGAATAATAAATTACAGACTTAGGGCACTAGCATCAAACTTGGTGCACTTTAAAAATTGATTATGGGGAAAGATTTATTTTTACTGTTTTGTGCAAGCAATTAATGTGATCTACTTTCCCATTTTATGGTTTTTAGGCTCTTCCATGTCTAATACAATGTTTGTAGCTGGCTTTCTCTTGATACTGAACACACCTTCAGTGACCCAACATTGTTCACTGCCTGTTTTTCTTTTAATGATTCCAAAAACATATCATTTTAATTAATGACTTAGAAACTATTTCCTGTAGCTTCAAATTAGTTTTGGCTTTTTACTTCACACTGACTTTGAATACTTATTCATTTCTTTACCAGCCTTTACTATTTCTTTGCCTTTGGAAATACTTTAATTTTTGTTGGTTTTGTTTTATTATTTTTGTTTTGTTTTTCCCTTCATTCACTTGTATTAGCATCTCTACTCTATCATGCAAGATTTATGGTCAACTTCTTTTCTTAGAAATCCAGTGTGATGCTTTTAAAATAGTGCAGGATTTCCCACCAGGGTTGGTAATGGGCAGTTTCTGAATAATTTAAGTCTTGTCAGTGCTGAAGTTGCTTTTCTTCAGCTTTTGTCACTGAGTGCTCGCATTCTGATGGATACCTTCTGAGTTCCCCTCGCTTTCATTAGGATGTCGAATACGCTCCTGGAAAATTGCTGCCTGGTAATTTGCTGTTCTTCTGAACACTGCACTGAACTAAAACTTCCCCTTGAAGTTCTAAAGGAGGCTTAATCTTAGAAGGTCATTTATCAAATCTAAAATTCTGATACTGACATTTCTCTAATTCAGGTTTCCACAAATTCTTCATGGATGGAGGTGGGGATGCGTCATTACTACCCAGTCTATCTTTGCTTGCTAGTGCTTTTGCCTTTAATCATATACCCATCTGAGTCTCATTACCAGAGTATGTTTCTCTATATTTACTTTTTAAATATATTGTACTTGCTTACCAACATTCCATTTATTTTATTTGTCTGGTATTGTTTTCATCTTGTATGAATCAAGATAAAATATATTTAAACATTAAAATTGGGATGTTAGAGCTTTTATGAAAAATTAATTTATAACATATGGATAGGATTAGGGAAGCAAAAGATAACTCAAGGAGAATTCTAGAAAAGATGAACAGTGGGAATGGTTGTTAGTAGGATGAGACACAGCTATGTGCTGAGCACTGTACAGTGAGCTTTTGTGCAAGATAGAGCTAGCCCATGGTAACACCACAGAGCTGAAATCTTAAAAATAAACAACCTAACCTTTTCCTCCTCCCTCCCTCCCTCCTGTTTCTTTCTTACAACCACCCCTGCATACAAACCAAGGGGAGAGTGGTGGGGCGTGGGAGGTTAACCTCTGAAGCATGCTGTGCCCTTTATCAGCAGGAGGAGAAGAATGGAAGACAGTCTGCAAGGACAAATGGATGAAGTCCTGCAGGATGACATAAGCATTGTATCTCAGTTCCTTCTTTAAAATCACAGCTTAAGAATAGCTTAGGACACCAATCGATTAATTTTCCCGAAGCCCGACTCTGAAGAAACACTCAGTATCCTCTTAGTCTTCCGAGTGTTCCACACCATCTTGACTTCTAAAAGTTGTTTGGAAATATTCTTACATTAAGATACAATTTGGTTCCTCTTCCTTCGGAGCCTCACACAAAACTCACAGGATGAAATGTCATACCAGCTTAACCACAGTTCCAAGAGGAATAAGAATTTAAATATTAAAAAAATAGCAATGAACACAGTGTGATGACACACTCCTACAATCTGAGCCCTCAGACTGCTAAAGGAGAAAGATCATCAAATTCAAGGCCAACCCGAGCTATATACCAAGGTTTTGCCACCAAGAGAAATAGAAGAGGAGAGAATATTAATGAAATTAAATTCAGTCAAACTTTGAATATGAATATGATCAATTACAGGAAATTATCAAAGACTTAATAAAAAAAAAACATAGTCAAAAGAATTTCTTGTCAAGCTGGGCATGGTGGTGCATGCTTTTAATCACAGTATTCAGGAGGCAGGAGCAGGCAGATCACTGAGTTCCAGGCCAGCCTGGTCTACAGAGTGAGTTCCAGTACAGCCCGAGTTCCACAGAGAATTCATGTCTTGAAAGAAAACAAACAAACCAAAACAAATAACAAAAAAAGTTCTACCATCTGACATTTTGAAGCAAGACACCACTGTAGTAATATGGGCGGCGGCGGGGCTGCATCCCCAACACCCCAGCCGCCTGCCCAGCTAGCTTTACCCGAAATAATTACACGGACACTGTATTCATTTAAACACTGCTTGGCTCATTTCTACCTAGCATCTTCTAGGCTAACTCTCCCACCTGGACTAGCCCATTTCTTATCATCTGTATAGCACCGGGCTTACCGGGAAGATTCTAGCCTAAGTCCATCCTGGGTCGGAGCTTCATAGCGTGCGTCTTCCCTGGAGCAGGTAGCATGGCGTCTCTGCTGAGGTGTCTGCTCCGGAGAGGAGAGCTGTCAAGTCTGACCTCACTTCCTCTTCCTCCCAGCGTTTTGTCCTGTTTACTCCTCCCACCTATCTCCTAACCAATGAGAGCCAAGCAGTTTCTTTTAATTTAACCAATGACCTTCCTCCATCAACACCACCATGTCTTTCTAGTGTTAAATGACCAAATTCTGTCAACTTCCTTTGTTTTTATAAGCACTGATACTATAATATTATATCTGTTCTTTGTTCCTAAGAGTTTACAGAGAGAAAGGAATGTAGGAAATTAATCCCTCTCATCTTAAATCTCTAATCTCTCTTCTCAAAAGTAATATTTTATAGGTCAGCCTTGCTATGCTTTCATACCTATTACAATCTTGCCTGCTCATTCTTATGTTTTTCAGTTCTGTATTATTTGAGATGTAAAAAGTCTCCATTAAAATAAAAATTCTTAGAATAGTTTACATAAGTGTCTGAAATCCCCATCATTAGAGACATGTTTTATTTTCAGAAAGTTCCTACTAAATGAGTTAGATTATGTACAGAAATCACACATTGATGCCCTCACTAATCAGTATCAGAAACATCAGATGAAAAAGGCCATTTGTCCCAGATAGACAGTTTTGTTTAAAATAGCAAAAGGTTTGAATTTTACATGATGCAGTTCAATCTAAGGATTATATTCCTTGTTATGAGTAAGCAGCAGAGAGACACAGAAAAAAAAGGAAGGGAGGGAGGGAAGAAGCAAGGAAGGAAGAAAGGAAGGAAGAAAGGAAGGAAGGAAGGAAGGAAGGAAGGAAGGAAGGAAGGAAGGAAGGAAGGAAGGAATCTACCCAGAGCTGAGAAGTACCCTCTTATCTGAACACAGTCCTTCTGTGCCTTCTGAGGTCAGCAAGCTTTTAAGCAGTGTTTGATGAGTGCACACACCAATGGATTTGTAGAGGCAAAGACTCTCGAGAAGTAGAGAACGACAGGCAAGGTCTAGAAAGTCAACAGTGAAGCTGTAGGGTGGCAGCCTAGGAAACACAAGTGTTTTCTCTCTAACTCGCCTCACTAGCAGCAGAACACACTCTGATTTTTCTCTTTTGGTTTGATCATACATTTTCACTGTACAAGGTGATACTATGATCTTTCTAGTGATGTTGGACAATTTAGTTATCACAGCATCACCCCATGAATTAGGTTCTATGACTGTTTCCATTTATAAATGAGGATAAACTTCTAGAGCCCCTAAGTAATTTACCCCAAGATTAAACACTGGTAAGTGAGAGACCCAGAAGTTAACCCTTGAGGAGCTTTAGCTTGTCATCTACACTACCGCCTCTAGGGATGTAGGGGATACAACTGCCACTCAGAAAAGTGCATCACATCATGTCATCCTGCATCTTCTCCACAGTCTCGGTGAACAGCTGGACCACAGCGGTCAGTCTCCTGTCCGTCCACAAAGATGGTAGGCTGCACAATAAATACAGATACAAACTAGACACGAAGCAGCACTAAATGTGGTCCCCTGCCTTTGCTGCCTTGGAAACACACATCCAAGGCAAGATGAAGCACCGTAACGTAACTGCTGCCATCAGTCATCTGCTGCGGGCACGCGCTTCTTACATCCTTAGGGAACAGGGAACATCTGTAGCACCCACACGGCCCAAGGCCTGGTGTCAAAGCCTGACTGGGACGGGGTGCTTCTCAACAAGGTTAGTTATGCAGAACACCCCTAATAGGGATTTCACCACAATTCTCTCACATGTGTTGATCTATTCAGTAAAAACTATGTAGGCATATAAGGGAAGTTTAGACTCTAACTTACTTAGTTTAAACAGGGTAGGATATTTTATTGGCTTATTTGAAAACACGAGAAGGTCAAGATACAAAATAAAACAATTATTAACACTTCAATTTTGCTTTTTGATTTTTCTCATTTTATTACATTTGTTCCTAACATACCTAAGGAACTTAATGGTAACCCAAGTATGGTCTTCTCCCCTTGCTGGGGACTCTCAGCTGAAGCCAGAGGTTATCAGTGATGCGTTTGCTATTTTTCAATATACCCCTTTGCAGTAAGGGATAAAGAAGAGAATCCCAAGGCTGTGTGCTAGAACAGAGCTGCAGGGAAATATGGAGCTCTGTGAGACTTAGGCCACACCCAGCACCCATGAGGAAGTGGGAAGGAGCCTCTTTGTGCTGTGAAATACATCAGCATGGGTCAAGCCTTGCTGATAAAATCTGGACTCTCACACAGAACTGTGTGCTTCGGGGAGTTCCTTATTCTTCTCATGCCTGAAGTTTCTTGCAGGGATGGGATTTGTTTCACAGAATTGGTGAAGGTTCTTATGAGGATTCCAAGTGCCATGTTAAAATAAATAAATAAAAATTAAAAGTTTGTGTAACTAGTAGGGAGCAAATACTTGACAAAAGCAGCCATTGTCAAACGGAGAAATACCTGTCATGGGTCAATTCAATTAGCCGTCTGGAATCACTGCCTCCCTAGAACCAAATGGGTAAAATTAAAATGGGATACTCTGCAGTTAGAAAGTGCCTTTTTACTCCCAGGAAGCAGGAGAAAGGAATTCTGCCTATGCTGAAGCACTACAGATGAGATATGTGTGAAAGATAAAGGAGAGGAAATAGGACTTGGAAATCTCTACCCTCATTAGCTCAAACCATGCACTCTGTTTGAGGTCACCATAATTTTTCACTGCTTATGCTTTTCCTCGGCCAGAACACCTCCCCTCCAAATTTCTCCCTGTGGTCATAATTGAGGATGCAGTCTGAATGATGTTTTCTGTGTGAACTTCCCTTATCTCTAAGAGGAATTACATGCCTGTCTCAGATACTTACTTCTAAGAAGTGAGGCTTCTTTTAAAAAAAAAAAAGGAACCCCTGTTTTTAGGCAAATGCATTATTTCTAACCATATCCTCACTCCTAAACCCATGTTTTTGAACATGTTTGTAGCACTTCCAACTTGTAAAGCAGTAGTTAATAAACCGTAACCAACTTCGGCATAGGTACTTGCATATTTACACATTCTAAGAGATTCTAGCTTTATTTTGTTACTTTTGTTTCTGTTCTATTGTTGCAAGCACAAGAAAACAAAACACAAATGCAAAGCAGAATAGTCTTTCAATAATCACAAAAACTCAATGGACAGAGCTCACCACATAAGGTCAGTTGGCAATCACATATGTAGAGTGGGTGCATGCTCCCTGGTTCTTCCTTATATTCTGGCCATGATACCTGTGCACATACTGTGATGTGCGCCTTTGCTTATATTCTTAGTCAGTTCAGATTTAAAGCAACCTGCCTTAACAACCTGACAGTTTGGTGGGATGGCCAGAAGAATGTTCTTTGTCTAAAGTAGTTTTAATTTAATAAATATTTATTTAAGTAGAAAAATAAAAGCACTTAACATTTATGAAGTCATCACAAACATGCCCTAAATTTTCTCGTCATTAATATAGGCATGGCTTTGCAGAAGAATGAAAACAGCATTGAGCATCAGTCCCAGCTCGTTCCCACACTTGTCTTATCTACTATACCAGGAATATATAAAACTTCCAGATGAAATGGAGACAAAGTACGTGGTAATATGAATAGTTCGTCCTAATAGATAATCATAGCCGTCAATGAAAGAAAATAGGATGTTTTCTTTCTATTTCAACCATCAAATCATTTATTCTAGGCTAATCACTAATGATGTAAATTGATATTTTTCAGTAATCAGATTTGCAAGTTGATTATTAAAAAGGGCTTAACACCTGAACTTAAATCTTGGTAGAAAATTTATCAGCGTCTAGGCATAATTCAACAAACAATTATAAATTCCCATATACTCAGCCCCAAAAAAGAGGAGGAAATGATAGGTGATTAAACACAATGAAAGACATTTCTTTACATAGTTTATGCCTAGTTCATCCAATTTCTAATGGATTCTTGAATTACCGCTTTCACGGGATAAAACTTGATCCCTGTGATGAGATACAAATTGGGCGTAGGACTCAAAAAGACTATACTATAAACTTAAAACAAGCTAACGAGAAATTCTCTGGTGCTATATACAACTAATATGGTGTAATCTAATGTGACAATATGATTTAACTGGATTTTTGAGAGCTTGGACAAGAATCATTACCAAGCAAAATATATCAAACAGGTGCAGAGCATTTGGCATCATCTGTCCTCTCCTGACCCAGTGTTTTTCTCTCTATAGATTGCTCTCTTCCAAGAGCACCTTAGTGATCTTTGATATTTACTGGCTTCCCTGTGAAAGGCTGTATGTGAACAAGAGGGCATTACACAATTCAATGTTTTCCAATGACATTGAGGACAGCTAGACTTTAACCACAAATATATCTAAAATAGAATTTGAGGGCTAAGGATGTAGTTCAAGCATAGAGCCCTGGCCCAGTATTTGTGAGACACAGAAATAGAGTCACAACAATGTTTCACAAAAGGAAAGAGAGAGAGAGAGAGAGAGAGAGAGAGAGAGAGAGAGAGAGAGAGAGAGAGAAAGGAGAAGAGAGGAGAGGAGAGGAGAGGAGACGAGAGGAGAGGAGAGGAGAAAGGAGAGTTGAAGATTTCCTTGTTTAGAATGTATCTAAACCTATAAACTTCTAAATCTCTAATATAAATAATGGATGTCAAGCATCTACTATAGAAGGGTGTTTGCTATACAGAAATCTCTTCCTAGAATCATCTCCACATCTTTGGAAGACACGGATGCTGGAGAGAGAATGAACCAGGTGGTGTTTGGCTCTTCCTGAAGAAAGGTGAACAAACATCTATTCACCTGAGATAGGATAGCAATGTCAGACCAGAGAAAAGATTCCACCTGAGTCTGGCTTAATGAGCCAGTGAGTTTCCTGTGGTTCCATCAAAGCGTTGGAGCGAGGAAGACTCAAGGACTGTGCATCACTGAAAAAGGAATGAATGAAAACTCATGAATGCTGCCTCTCTGAAGGTCCCCACAGGAGCTTACAGGCAGCCACTCTCCCAGTACTTATTACTAGAATATCTTTGGGGAAGAATCTTATGAATCTTGTAAGTTTTAGGAACTTCCTTAACCTCTGGGTTTTATTTCCTGTGGTTTACAAGCCTTCCTTTTCCTTCCAAGTTTCATAAATTCTATTCCAAAAGAGAAAGTTTCAATTCCAGAGATGTCACTTCCCAATTCCCAGTCATGTCAGAATTCAAACCTTTGATTCTGTTACTTACTTGAAAGACTTCTCTGTGGTGGTAGCTATGGAAGGATACAGGCGTCAGGCTAGAACATGCTCATTCCTAAAAGGCCCCAAGGCAGAACCATTTGACTTCCAAGAGAAAAGGCTTGGAACCTAATCTATCTAAGCCAAGGACATTGTAGAAACATGAAAGCCTGAGAAAAGAAGTGAGAGGGTTTAATTTTCAGCAAAGTGCTACAAAGGATAAAAATCTTTTTTTGTGTACACCTGATTTGAAAATCCTGAAATTCCGAGTTTTACCATAACAAAGAACTCAGGAGAATAGCATTTTGCCCAAGTTGTCATAAGGGACAAAGTGTCCCAATATCACAAGAGAAGAAAATGATATGCATAGCTGCCTTCATATTTGGGACGATGGCAAACGACATTATTGTCTGTTATTATGTTTTCCTGAGCCAGTAATGATATTAAAGCTTTCAAATCCATCAGTACAGTGTCTGGAACACAATAAATATTAGAGGTCAACATGAGCATCCTACCTAAAATGTGCTTTCAAGTGTTAACCAAAGTGTCTGTAAAAAATTCAAAATATTTCACACATTGCTGTTGCATATCAAATGTTAAAAGTATGTTCTCGTAGTCACCTAATATATTGTGTACATTCGGGGACAATTTACAAAGTAAGGAAGAATCTAAGAACTAAAGCAGGTTCTCATCACTACAAAATGCAAGGGCCCTGCCTTGGACATTAGCTGATGGAAGGTCCATCTTCTGGGAAGTCAGCACCCTCATCTAATAGCTCTCTAATGCACCTGCTCAGCAAAGCTAAGGGATTGAGTTGATGAGTTCGTATCTGAAATCCCTTAGGAAATAAATGTCTCCAATGCACCAGTCAACCTTTGGAAGATGCTTCTCTCTGGTTTTCAACAGAGAAAATTACTTCTCCATGTCAGTTAATAACAAAAGCGTTCCTTTATATTTCGCTTCTTATATGCCAACTTCTTGCTGAGTGCTTTGAATGCATGATCTCATTTTGTCTTACCAATAACATTGTGCATATTCCACTGTCTCTTTCATTGCCCTCTTTACGGATGGGCAGTGCAATTCTTGGAGGCATTTATTAATAGACCTGTGTAAGGTCCTTTGTCAAATGACAAAAGTCAGATAAATGATAGTTCTACATCTGTACAGGGCTACAATGTCAAAAATCATACAACCCTGTCATTTTGAGTATTTAAAATTACTTAAGAAGCCATAATTAAACACAAGTTATTTTTCTGATACATGAGACACTTATCACATAGCAGAAGCAGAACTTGAATGTTATATAAGCAAGCTTATATAACATAGACAAATTTTCCATAATTTTTTAAAGCTGGCAGGCAATGAATAGGTAATATTTATTTAGAAAGGTCTGAAAAGACAATTGTAGTTCCTTGTCACTCCAGTAGGGACAGAGACCATCTATATTTGTTCATGATTGCACCCATTTATGTTGGGGAACGAATACATTTATTATGTTAAACAGCTTTTCTTAAAGCAAAGGTATCACTAGACATACTGACTTCTGGGGTGCATTCTTATTTAAAATGCACCTACAAAAGGCATATTTTTATTAACTCATGTGAGTCCCTCCTGTTTGTTTTCAGCACGCTCTCTGAGAGTTAGCAAGGTGATTGGGAAAATAAGAAAAATGACCACCGGTCTACTGATAGCTCCATACCTCCCACAGTAGTCGAGTCAGACTCAATCCATCAGAGCAAACATACTGTATGGGCTCACTTGAACTGACTGCTTCATTTATTTTTGCTGCTATGATGTCGGGTAAGAGTTATTTAATGGCCTTTCTAAATGTTCCTCTGTCTCTTTAATCAAATATATAGCTCCTACATCTTTGAACTTATGTTTTCTCTGTGGCCTCACTAATAGCTACGGCAGGCCGTGTAGAAGTTCTCTGTACAGTGAAGAATTGCTTCATGAGATGCTCCCCTCCTCAGAACAGCTTGTCACTTCCTTAACACCAACAGACTAAATTTCTAAAACACCAAGACAGGATCTCCCACAACCCTCCTTCATCTTTTCTGGGTAATAACATTATTCTAGCGTGCGGTTAGTCAGTGTAGACTTAATACACACAATAACCCTTTACTCCTTCCTGATTCTGTAAGCATTCTTAATTAAATGTACAGTGTCCCCAAAAGAAATATATAAAGAAGACATAAAAATATAAAGAGGAGGTGACTGTGATTGAAGTACGCTATGAACTTAGAGTAAAATGTCAAAATCTTCACATGGCCATGCCTTTATTGCACTAACATTCCAGAGTCATCATTTTCCCTCTTAATTTGCACAGTGGGTTCACACTGTCAGCCCAAGTCATTACAATGCACCCCATCTTCATCTGTTTCAGCCACACTGTCATCTCCCTGGCTTCCCCAGGTTGAGGTTATTCTGTACATACTGCTAAAACAAAATAACACAGATCTGTACTTACATAATAGAATCTTCCTCCTTACTGTTCACAAAGCTGGCAGTTTGGGTTTGCAAATGGTTATCCTTTATTATGTACTTAAATATTCTCCGATGCCATTTATTATCTCTGTATTTATTAGGGAATTCACTGAACTAGAATTCCACTTATAACCATATTTTACTCCTTGAAAGGACTAGCTCCAAACAGTCACACCATGGCCTCAGTGCAGCACGTAGATTCTGAAGAGACACAGTTCCGTCTACAGTGGGGCCCCTATATGTGTTGTTGACCTTTCCCTGACTTTTCTCCTTAATGGTCACTTATTTCCTTGCTTCTTTACTAAAATGTGCTTTCTTCAGCAAGGTCTTTCCCACTGAGTAAAAAGCTTTAACTTTCTCCTACCCATGGTCCTCACTGGCCATTTTCTTTGCGTTGATATGGCATGCTTCTTACCCCACAGAGAAAGAAGGCAGAAGAAAAGCTCAATAGTGTAGCAGGTTCAGAAGCAGATATCTTGTGTCTGTTGACTCCAGATCCTGTTTTAAAGCTACAGGCTACTGCCCACTTGGTCACTAATGCTCCATTGTCCCACTCATGAGTCCTCTTCTGTGGACAACTTTATGTGGACTATCTCACCATCAGGAAGAAGGAGGAGGAGCAACTATCAACTCAACAAATATTTATGGCACTCCCATGGTGTGCTGAGGTGTGTCTGGAGTGGGACACAGCATTGCTCTTTTCTTCTTCAGATGTTGTGTTGAATTCTGAAATGGATCATAGATAGGGATGAACAAAATATTGATATATGGGAGACCAAATGACATCACATAAACTCTCCAAATATTAATTTATTCTAGTTCTGTTCCAGTACTCCAACACATGACCCTTTTTTTGGGGTCACACCTTGTACAGTGGGGACATTGATATTTGGAAAGAGTTCAAAATGGTTTTGGGGATGTCTGAAATGTCCTGACGACAAAACCAAACATTTCTTCTCATGGAGGCTTCATGAGAGCTGTCAATTAGGTTTCTTTAACTTACAAGATTTTTAAAAATTCCCTAGATGGCGATAATCAATTAAGTCATTCTCCGGTCAATAAGTAATTAGTGATTTTCACAAGTCTCCTTTTTGAAATGGAAACACTTGTATTCTTTCACCTTTGAGTGGACACGCCAGGAGAGAGCAGTGAAACACTCTCAGTGAAAGAAGGAAAATGGGTGTTGCATACAGAAAGTCAAGCACCAATTCCATTTGTTTTCACGTTTTTCTACCTAATTCTACCATCAGTCATTAGTGACCAGATGCTTTCTTCTCGTGTGGGAAGAGCATTCCCCTTCAATTTTCTAACACGTCTTTTTATTCAAAATTAACAGCCCTGCCTTTTAGATGAGGCCTTTTCCTTCCCTAGAGATTGCTGTGTTTTATTTTTATTCTAGAGCCAGCCTTTAATGACATTTTTTAATCTTCAAAGGCCTTCCAGTCTACTAGAGAGAAAGAAATAAAAGATTCCAAGTATTTGCTAAATTGATTAGTTCAGAAAAGAATATTCTCTATTTGGTGTCCCAAAGATAAAAATTGTGATTCCAACTCTAAGAATGGTAGAAGGTTAGAGAAAAATGCATACAGAGTCTGAGCAGTTATCTTGAGGTAATAGTCAGGGTTCTCTAGAGGAACAAAACTATATATCTCTAGCAATACCTATATGTATTATTAGATTTTTTTTAGAGTGACTATATGTGGTCCAGATAGTCTAGCAATGACTGTCTACCTTGAGAAGTCCAAGGATCCAGTAATCAGTAGTTGTTCAGTCCACGAAGCTGGATATCTCAGCTAGTCTTCAGTATATGCTGGAATCCCAAAGAAAGAGGCTAGTGAAGGAATGGACTTGCTAAGGCAAGCAAGCAAAGAACAAGAGCTTCCCACTTTGATGCCCGTTATATAGGTTGCCGGGAGAAGGGATGGCCTAGATTAAAGGTGGATCTTCCCGCTTCAAATCACTTAAGAAAATTCTCTCACAATTGGACCCAGACACTTGGGTTTTAGTTAATTCCAGATGCAGCCAAGTTGACAGCTAAAAATAGCTATCACACTTGCCCTCTGAAGATCCGGCAACAATAGGCAAAGATAATAGCTCACATTATTGAATTTTGCTTCTAAGTGTTCTCTGTGTGCCCAGAAACTGTTGTATACTATGAAGTTTGCAATATGATGAAAATGCTGTTTATTTTGTCTGTCATCATCCCCTGAACTTTAGTCACAGGGGATAATCAAGTGCTATTTGGGTGGGGGTTTGACAGGCATGTCGTTTTATGGATTGCTTTCAGCCGTTGGACTTCTGTTGACTTTTTATTGTACAAACAGATCTAAAGATACAACATCTGACCTGCATTAAACAGTCAGCGGTGTGCTTGAGTAGCTCCCAGTAAGCTGGTTTCTATTTGCTTCCCTTGGAGTATAAAGTGAGAGGGAGGAAAGGTTGTATAGGACAGCAGTTGTCACTTGGCTGGCTTGTTGGCCTTCTGTGGGATTGGCAGATGTTCAGAGTTGACATGGCCTTTCCCAGAAAGAAGGATGTGCTGTTCAGAGGCTATGTTGAGCTTACCTACATTTAGCTGCCTTTTCCTGCATGTTTTCCCCCCAATTCAGATGGTCCTTATTGTCAAAGGACTTGCCTCCTTCCTTTTCCTCTGAAGTTCACTCATCCCTAGATCCATGAAGTTCTTAGTCCAATGCATAGGTTCAGGTGAGTAGACATCACCCACACCACTGTCCTGTCCGTTACTCAGCCATGGTGTGACTGGCTCTGTGGAAGAAGAGATGTTGCAAACTCTTTGCCCTCTATTACTGCAGAATTGGGGCCCCATGCCCACAACCTGGCTACTCTACATTTCATTATCTTTCAAACACCAGCCTCTACTTCAATTTAAGAATTACCTTTCATTAGGGAGTACATTTCAAGGGTCCTCAACTCACAATTTATATAAGGACCTAGATGTAAAGTTCCTGAGATGGGATACTCACTGTCAGCTTTCCCAATTAAATCTCTTCCTCAGTCCTTTCTATCACTCTCTTCCCCATCTCCAGGTGCTTTATGTCCTTGGAATAACAGTTGGATGGCTTTGTAAATCAGTAGAGAATTGGAGCTTAGTCTCATCATGGTTCTTGATGCACTGTCTAGGTTTTTCCAACTAGCTACAAACTGAGAACCCTGGGAAGAAAAAAACTCAGTTTAAAAACTTTGCCCTTTCCATTATGCCCTATGGGTATGACTGTAAGATATTATCTTTGTTGTTAATTAAGGGAGAAGGGCCCAGGCCTCTCTAGGCAGGGTGTGATCACTAAATAGCATGTGCTGTGGGATGTAAGGAGGTAGCTGAAAATGAGTCTGGAAGCAAGCCAGTAAGCAGCGTTCTGCTAGGGACTCTTCTTTATTTGGTCCCTGCTTCATGTTCCTGCTTGAATGATTTCCTGGCTCCCCTCTGTGATGGACATGCAAGTGTAAGCTAAAATAAAATCTCTTCTTCCCAAGTTGTTTTTGGTCATGCTGTTTATCACAGCAATAGAAATCAAATGAGAATAGACCTGACCTATTAGAACATCATGTTAGCGTGGTATAAAGAATTCTATCCTAATCCCTGGCTGCACAGGTATTCATTCATTTGATTCCAAGAACAAGGATAGACAAAAAATAATTATTTACAGGATACAGATAAGTAAAGTATGAACTGAGCTGAGCCATTTAGTAGAGCTAGCAGGTTGCTCAGAAAATAAAAGAGTGGAACAGGGTTTCAGAGACACACATTCCAGTGGCAAAGCTAGCACTCTCCAACAAGAGGAGCTGCCATGTTTTGTATAGGTACCATGTGCAGAGGAAATCAGTAAACACTGAACAAGGCAAAAATAAGAAAAATATCTCAAAATAGAATTAGACCTTTCTTGAGTTTAAGTAACTTTAAATAGCCTAATGTAAACAAATTTGGATAGAATTATTTTAAAACAATCCAATGTACTTTGTAGAAATGTAGAAATATACAACATTTTTTTCTAGCAAGAAAATATAGCTTTAATATCTTTTCTAGCTACGAATCTGTGCTAGAACTGTGTGGAGTTCATCCATTAGTAGAACAGTTCAAAAGAATCTTCTGTTGTCAGATGTAGTTCATGCAGTTTATTCATTCTTGAATGCATCCAAACAGCTTCATGGCCACAGTTCTATGAAATATTTCTTAAAGAATTGCATGTTTGCTAATGTCTCATGATGCCTATTGGCAAGAGGGACTAATGTTGGCTCTGAAGCCCTGATGGCCCACAGTCTTGATCCCACTCCCACTTCACTGTGTGTTCCTTCATGATCATTATGGGGTCTTGCTCATCTATCCTCTGCCTCTGAAGTGCCTCTGGAGTAGGGCTACAAACTTTCTCTATACCTATCGACCCCAATGACTTCCAAATTCATAACTCTGGTTTAGACTAATACCTAAACTCAACTTTACTGCTGTGCCTTATGTTTATCTTCTCCACTTAGATATCCAAGCAATTTCAGAGTTACCATATTCAAACACCTATGAATATACAAAATCTTCAAGACCACTTCTTGCCTCACCCTGTTTCGGTTTAAGAAATAGTAAGTCATTCTTCTAGCTCAACACATGGTGAACTCCACCTAAGCACTTTCACCCACACGACCCTGGTATAAACTATTATACTCACGCCAGTTTTCTGACAGTGTTTTCCACAATGCTTTATTTGCTCTCATCCTAGCCTTCTCAGCAAGCTATTGCTTGCATGCTCATGAGTATGATAGTTTTAAATCAAATGAAGCAATCTGTGCATGAAATGCCCCAGCACTTTTCCAACAGAGAGAAGTTCTCAGTTGGTGTGCCATTTTGTATCTCCCTTGACCTACCCTCCACACCCCAGACTTTGTAGTCACCATGTTGGTATAGTTACTCGGGCTTCCCTGATGTTCCTTGTATGCACAAGATGCCCTGTGAGTACACATTACAGACACAAAAAAATACTTTCAAAGAAGTTTGTGCAGAAAAATCATGGCCTTTCATTGCATTTCATAATACAGCTGAGTATAAGCCACTGGTTTATGAATAAAGAGGTAATTGTTGTATTATTGAAAGGACTGTGCTTTTCTTGACTAATAGCAAGAGTTTAAAAGTTTTAAATTCTGAAAAATTTATTAAAATAATCACGGTTTCTGACAAGTAGCCTTTTCCACTTTGGAAAGGTTTTCACTCAGGAAACAAAAATATGGAAATGAACCCAAGTCTAACCAGTATTAGTGCAGCATAATTGCATACCTAACTGTATAAATAATGGATAATGTTATTGTAAATATTCTGCCTCTTAACAAACACTATTAATTTCATTTCAATACACGATGCACTTTAACAAGGTTTAAATTCTTTCTTGATTTAATGCTATTTAAATACATTGAATAAGTCTTTCTTTTCTTCATTGTTAAAGTAGTGCTTCACAGATTGTGTTTCTGTTCCTTTTGCTTCTACCACTTCATTCAGGGGAAAAAAATATTAACAATCACAGAATGATGACTCTGACAGGTATGTTGCTTTACTCAACAGTGCTTGGAGGTTGCAGAATTATGCAAGCTAAAATACATTCCATATATGCTCCTCCTTGGTATTCTGTGTCTCCCCTTTCACTGTGTGCCTTCCAGAGGCTACACAAGATTGATGGATATGTCAACTCCCCAAACTAAAACTGGAAAGCATGTAAGTGTGAGTCTTCAGTTGACTGTAGAAAGGATATATTATTTAATGGAAGCATGTAGGAAGCAATAGTGGTAAGCAATAAATCTCATATTAATTATACATATGCAATGAGATGTGGAGCTGATATGCATGCATTGAACTGTTTTCCTGGAACACAATGATTATGTGCTTTTCAGTACTCAACAGTAAATTTCAAGCATTTGTACGGAAAGGTATGGTTTTCCTTTTATTAGTCAATACAAAACAGCTCTGTTCTATTATAAGCTTATTAGATCCTCATCCTTGCATCTTTTATTTATTGATTTCTCAAAGATCTAGTTTATGTTTCTGCTTCACAATCAGCAGTATACCTCAAATGTTGAAAGATTTCAAACTGCTGAATAACAAATCTGTGAATTCACAATTATATTCTAAATGGTGTAGGAAATATCATTGTAAGTGGTAAAATCAATATGTATTTTGACTCATTAGGAAAGTGCATGATGGCTGTTTCTCACGTCTCTTCAGATTCTGTTTAACCAGTTTGCATTGTGATGCCTGGCCCATGGCACGTCTATATTTAGTTCTAATGGAGCACTCTTAAATTGCTTATTTTGTGTTTACTAAAGTTGGCCTGTTTGTTACCATGGAAACTTGACAAGAGCTCTAGCTAACTATTTTATTAGATGAATTGAAGATACAGCTGAAGACTGGAAGTGCAGCAAATCATTCTTAAAGCATGTTTTTTAGCATCTGTGCAGTGTGGGCTACTGATCTATATTTGACATTTTCTTAGGGTCTCTTCCATTTGATATTTTATTAGGGTCGATTCCATTTCAAATATGGAAGGATATCAATATTTATAAATCTAAATTGTAACTAAGACTTTGGTATCTCTAAGATAAAAAGAGTAAGTACTCTAAGTGGGTATTTGTAACTACTATCTGTAGAAATTAGAGACCATTGAAACAATTTACCACATGGCAAATAGCTGTCCGGCCGCACATTCCTCAAAGCTCTGCATCCTCCACCTACAGTGGTCTCAGAAGCAGCTTCTGTTCTCAACTCTGATAGTATTAGCCATGATACGGGACTCTGTAGGAAGGAAAAGGCTTTATTGACTGCTGATTTTACTTGCAACAGAATTTGCAACGCCTCTTCAGATGTCAGCAATCTGTAATTCTTGAAGATGCTCGGGTTCTTGGTTCAAACCTTCTGCTATCTGCCCGCACCTTTGTCCCTTCTTTCCAGATGGCCATCATTTTCTCACAATTCATCAAAATATCTCATCAACCTTGCCTTCATACACCCCTCCCTATTTTGTCACTGAAACATAATTCTTGGGCTAATATCAAAAAAAGCAAGAATAATCATAATACACGTTACTATCTGAGAGATTAAGATTGCTTTCTGAAGTTTTTCACATTTACATTTGGCTGAAACAAATGCATAGTTCTAAAGTTTAATCTCACTTTTACTGAGTAGAACAAATCCTCAGAAGATAGGGATTGAAGGGTATAGCAAGAAGGCCGCTTGTTGGTTCCTGGCTGCTCAACCCCAAAATAATCACACAGAAATTGTATGAATTAAATCACTGCTTGGCCCATTAGCTCTAGCTTCTTATTGGTTAACTTTTACATATTAATTTAACCAATTTCTATTTATCTGTGTATCACCACATGGCAGTGGCTTATAGGCAAAGTTTTAGCATGTCTGTATCTGGCGGTGGCTCCATGGCTTCTCTCTGACTCTGCACTTCTTTCTCCCAGCATACAGCCTAGTTCAGTTCTTTCCTGTCATAGGCTTAAAGCAGTTCTTTATTCATTAACCAATAAAAGCAACACATAGACAGAAAGACCTCCCACACCAGAAAGGAACTGTTTGAGGATTACTAGTTGTCAGCACCAAGGAATCAGACAGAAGGCAAATAGTTTAAAGAAACTCAGCTTCTCAACTGTATTTCATAGATCATGAATGGCAAAGATTGTGTTGATGGATTCACAGAGGTAACTAATGGCAATACAGAAAACAATAATGCAATAATATAGATATTTTCCTATGTTCTAAACAATTAAAACCAAATAAAATATTGTCATTTGGATGCTTGCATTTTTCTCATTTATTGCAGCACATTTAAGATAAACAGTAATTGATTGGGCCTAGGAAACTAAGAAAAATATATAATTTTTAATTTCAAAATCATGGTTATATAAAAGGAATATCTCTTCACTCTTTATACAAGTATATTTCTCATAGACATAGACTTAATACAAATATGTAGGGCATGGATGAATATGTTTTCTAGAATCTTAAAAATACTTTTCTATACTAGTTGTTAAAGTTATTGGTAAGAGCTGATAGGATTTGATATTGTGTTTTACCACAATATAGTAACTGAATTACACTCTCAACTTTTTATGTGTATCTATAAAGTAAATACATATGCAATAAATTATGGGAAAATTAAATTATTTTATTGATTGTCAGTGGTCATTTAAGATAAGTTTTTATAGGAATGCATTTCAATTTTGTCTTTACTGATAGTTCACAGAGAAGGTATATGTTTGATCTAACACTCATTTTTTTTCCTCCCCTTAGGCTCCACTTTCATTTGTAACACTCACATAATCCCAGTGAAGAACCAAGAGGGTGTGGCTATGATGTTCATCATTAATTTTGAGTATGTGACAGATGAAGATAGTGCTGCCTCCCCAGAGAGGGTAAACCCAATCTTACCAGTCAAATCTGTAAACCGTAAGTACAAGGCCCATGTCCATAAAGTCCGAATACTCTGCAGCTGCTGTAGGCTTTTGCATGAGTCAGTTCCCACATAGAAAATATTGCTACTTTATTTCAGATAGCCATAGCCGATGCTACTCTACAGAATTTATCATCTACTTTGACAGTCATGTATCTCAGGTATTCCATGATGCTAATGCCTTTGGTTTTTTTCTTCTGGACAGGGTCATACTATGTATTTTTGAGTGGCCTCTGAACTTAGTAGGTAGTCTAGGTTGGCCCCAAACTGACTGCATCTGCTTCCACAGTACTGAGATTCAAGGCATACTCCACCATGCTAGTCACTTTACCAATACTTTACTGAACAACGAAAAACACTTAGGCTGTTTACAAATATTAGGTATTAGAAATCATACTTCACATTAGGTAAACAAAAATTGTAATGATTGACAAGATATTAGCTTATAAAATAAAAAAAATAGTTTCATTTCAGTTAACTTAAAATAATGGGCCAATAAACTCATAAAAGATGCTTTAAAAAGAACTAATACTTCATATAAATAACTTTGTATTGGTAAAATAAAGCAGTTCACACTGTTAGAAGATATTCGGTTCACTTCATTTACTGATTTTTTTCAACTCAGTCTCCTGTACCTTAATCTATGACACATGAATCCTTTTCTCTTCTCTTGCTGCATTTTAAGCTACATTTAATATTTGTTTTCATTGTGTCATTCCATCCATATGGCACTTGTTTCTTGATGCTCACTAAGAAGCATCAAGAAATGCTTTTGATTACAGTTCCAGTGGGAATGCATGTTTATCAAAAATTGATTGTTTTTTCACAGTGATAGCATTCCGTGTTGACCTATTCCATCTAGTTGTGTTAGTGTCTGGTTGTTTCAGTCTGCATGTCTTCCTTCTTATATTTGGTAACATAACTACTTTTCTAATAGTTGTCTAAATAGTTGTCTAATCATTTACGAGATGTCATTTATCTGCAATTATACAATTTGTTGACTTTATAGATTAGGTCCTTCATTCATCCTCATCATACAGTGAATTTTGATTCCTTACATTGAGGGAGAAGAAAATTAGCTCAAAGGTCTTTTTCTGACCTTCCCGCCATACAATTTTAGTCAATAATATATTTCTTTGAGCTTGTCATTGTGTTGTTAAATATCATTAATAGTATGCTACTTGACTTTTTAGTGTGGATTGTATTATTAGATTTCTATATCTTGTCAACAAACTTAATCTGTCTTATGATTTTTCTCCCCAACCCCTGCCCCTTGATGTCATTGTACAGTCTGTCAGTTTTGGAACATTTTTATATTTTTCAATTTTGTTTTAAATTTCTTTTTTTTTTTAATTGAGAAAAGGAAAAAAAAAGTTTCTGCCACCACCCAGCCTCCCATTTCCCTCCCCCTCCTCCCCCCCTCCCCCCTCCCCCCACTCCTCTCCCCTTGTTTTAAATTTCTAATAAAACAGAATCAGTATTCACACAGATCTCCTCAGTTTCTCCAACATAACATACTAAATTAAACTTATTCTTGCAAAGTGTTTTAGAACACTTTCTTATTCAACAGGGTAGTGGTTTGAATGGAAACTGTCCACCCTAGTCTCAGGCATGTGAATACTTAGTCCCCAGTTGGTAATAGTATTCGGGAAAATTTTGGGGTATGGATACGCTGGGTTATGTATGTCATGGAGGATGAGCTTTAGAGTTTAAAATCTCAGGTCATTTCTAGGTTAATGTCTCTGCTTTGTACCTGTGGTTTAAGATTTAAGCTTGCTACTCCAGCTGCCATGTCTGTTTCTTCTCCACCACGGCAAACTCTTATCCCATGAGAACCATGAGCCTGAATAAACTGTTCCTTCTATAAGTTGTCTTGGTCATGGTTTTTTTTTATCATAGCAGTAGAGAAGTGACAAATAAAAACATGGTTCTTCTGTAGCCTCAATGCGTGAAGGCCAGCATTGGTAGATAATAACAATTTGGATATTATCTTGCATTTGCATTGGCCTGTGACTCCAACAGACTCTCCATTCTTTCCTTCCATTAAGTGTTGCTGACAAGGAGTCTAATGCTAGTCTCCTTGACCATACTAGTGGTTTGGGCCATCGGGCCGTTTTCATCTCACACGTCCTATTTCTTCTCCAGTGTGCACACTCCTCTGCAAGGGTACTCTTCAGAGTACAGTTCATAATTCCAAGATTAGTGCCTCCTCTTTCCTTACATAGCTTTTTTAGCTCTGTTCTCTGATCCATCCTGTGCTCTCCTCACCAAATTCTGTTGTTCTAGGTGAACATTTCTAGGTGTAGATGAAATAGAAGCCTGATGCTATTCTTGTAACAATGCTGTATGCCCAGATTATGCGTGCTTTGATTTGACATCTTCCTATTGATTTATTTGGTTGAGAGAAGATTCATATGAAAACTGGTCTTTATATATCTGGTATTTCTAATGGACATTGGAAAACATCACAAAAATGTTGATAACAGAAATTTAAAACTCCTATACTTTATGTACATCAAATAACAACATACATGAAATAAAAATTATGCTCCCAAAGCATATGCTGCCTAACATGTCCAAATCTTGAAGTGGTATATACTTACAAATAGAAGCCAGAGACTGACATTGATAATGTTGTCTGTGTCCCTCTACCTTGTTTTGAGATCAGGCCTCCCACTCGAACTGGGTCTTACTGATTCAGATAGACTGGAGAGTCTCCTGTCTGCCTCCCTGGTGCTGAGATTCTAGGCATGCACTACTGCAGCCGGTTTTGTGTTTATTGAAGCTTTATCATTATGTATGTGTGTTTATGTGCACTGGTGGATGTGTGTGGGTGCATGTCCAGATACAGATGTATATGTACGTGTGAGACCCTGAAGTTGATATCACGTGTCTTCCCCAATTGCTTTCCTCTTTATTTTTTTTTTAACTCAGTAAACTTGGAGTTCATCAGTTCTGGCAACACTTGCTAGCCAGCTTGCCCTATAGATCTTCTGTCTCTGTCTCTTGAGTGTTAAGACCACTGTGGCCACCACGTCCATGTGTTTCTCACATGGGTTCTGGAATCAGAAGTACACAGCAAACCCTTTATTCCCAAAGCCATTTCCCGAGCTCTCTTATCCAGCTTTTTCACATGGGCTTTTGGGGGTGAAACTCAAGTCAACGTTCACATGTGTGCGGTTTGCTAGATAAGCCTTCATCACATGTGCAACCTTTTGACATTAAGACACAAAACTGTTATCTACAAAGTTCAAGCTTAACAATCATATAATGAATTTTTTTTTTAGATTTCACACACACAAAACACAAAAACAACTTTATGCTTTATGGCAGGTTGTGTTTTTGTATGGGTGTTTTTCTCATTACCTGTAAGCATACACCTAGGTTTAATACTAAATCAAACAATTAAGCATTTTTTATAGTATCAATTACTTCATGTGCCAAGCCTAAATAGCAGTAGAAATTAAATTTCTCCTAAAGCAAAGGTGGAACAAATATAGTAATGTAATATAATGACAATATCCTGAATTTTCCCTCCGAAAAATACATTTGAGGAAATTTCTTGAAAAATCTGTAATTTATAAATCTTACAAAATATGAAACATAATTTTGTTATGAAACAAAATTAAATTACTATAAAAAAATTCTGGTCACAAACATTGTAGCTTTGAAGTGATACCCACTTCAATTTTGATATGTTCTCTTCTTGTCAAGTTCAGTCACTACAGGATGGTCGATGAGAGTGAACCTCAGTGGCATCTGCCTCTCTCTGCCTTGAACCTTTGTGAATATTTATAAATATCTGTAAATATTTGTTTGTCCACAGAGGGAATGCCTAGTTTATTTTCTTAACCATCTTCTCAATTGCTTCATTTTACCCATGTGATAGTGTCTGGTGTGGCCCTTCATCTTAATGAAAGAAAGAAATAAACAGTGTGCCCACACGATAGCAGAGGATGGAATTTAGAGGGAAAAAAAAGGAGAATGCATTCATTTAAAACTGAAATACAAATGTTGAATTGATACCTTGGTTTCCTAAAGAGAAAGAAATCGAAACGCATGCTCCCAGAATATGAACACAGTCTATGGCATTTGAAATTTAGTTGGACTGGCATCTCATGGGAAAGTCCTGACAAGGCCAGTAGAGATTCTACTCCTTAATTTGTGAATATGTGTGGCTCCCCTATGGTGTATCTGTCACTCACACAGGAAATCACTGGAGAGAGTAAAAAATATGCAGATACAATTGTTTCCATGGCTTTTCAAACTCTTATTATTTACAGCCAGTCTAGTGGCTTAGCTTTCTGTCAGAATTTGAAGAATTGATTGTTAAATCAAGCAGAAAAGTTTAAAAGACCCAAATTTTGCTTGATAACATTTCACATTATGTCTCATCTCTGACAAAATGTGCTGATTTATTTCTTTGAGAATAAAATTTTACTGTCAGTACAAAATAATGGCTTTGGCTCTTTCAAACATCTTTTGGTAGAGAGCCAGAAAAAAATACAAAAAGGGGGGTGAAGGAATAGGAAGAAGAGATGGAGGAAAAGAAAGAGGAATGGAGGAAGGGAGGGAGGAAGAGGGAGAGAGAAGGTGAAATTTTAATACATTTCTTTGGAAAAACATATTGTTACGGAAAGTCAACCAAAGATGTCCACTGAAACACAGTTTATAGCCAATTGAAAGTCTTCATTCCAACCCGCTGGGAATATACACAGATATTAAGGACTTAAGCATAGCACTGAGTATTTAGAGAAAGGAACTTTTAAAAGCAAACTCTATCATGATATCTTGCTTGGCGGCAGCAGCTGCAGGGAGAGGTTTTGCTTTAGCAAGCAGTTTAACAGAAGCTAAGATAAGCAGTTAGCTGGAGATGGAGGTTTGCACAAGCAGGCAGTTTATCAAAAGCCAGGCAAGTTAGCTGGGGCATCTTTACCTCAGGTTCCTAGAATAGAGTTGAATAATCTCCCTTTGGATTCTCCATCAAGGAGGTCAAATTCTAGTTAAACCTAAAATGGCTGCAGCAAGAACACAAGAAGGTAAAACCTTTGCACTGTCTTGCCCTGTTACAATGCTAACCCTTAACAGATATATTGCTTTGAAGTCTACAATCCAGTTGAAAGCTTGTGGGTAAATTAAACTAGTCATAAATAAAGTTTGGTTACACTGATTTATATGTGTGTGTGTGTGTATGTATGTGTGTGTATGATAAATACTTTAAACCTGATATTTTTCTCTAGTCAATGCTTAATCTCTTATGAAAATATGGTATGTATACCTCTGAGAGAAAGAATGAAAGAGAGGGACAAAAGGTGAAGATTGCCCATTTATTATTTATTAGAGATACATCTTTCTGTAAATTACTTGTCTCCCAAAAATGTCACCAACCTGAGCAAAAAAAAATGAGACATGTGCATATTTTTAACTATTAAATTATGATGACTAAGGAAAAGAATATTAAATGAATTATAAAAAAGAGAAACTATAAAAGGGAAAACTTGCTGTGTATTGAATGGAATAATAAACAATCTCAGTAAAAATATTAGCTTTAGAACATGGAACCCAACACAAGAAAAGTAAGCATATTATTCAGAAAAGTAATTTTTTTCACAATATTATCTGTGAGAGTTACAAGACCAGATAAAAATAAATGACTTATGTCCCCCTAAATGGAACACGTTCATAAGGAAGTGTTATTATTAATGGGTACAACTATCAAATTAGTAAATACTATACAATGAATCCATTTAACTAACTAATGTAAATATTAATACAATACAAACTCAGTATTTTATTGCTACTTTATATAAAATATTCTTAAAAATGGAAATAATAGAGTTTGCTAGGATTTTCTTGAGAACAATGGGGAAACCTAAATTGAACAAAATTCTTGATTGTGATAGTTAATCTCAATTTTCTATTTGCTATGAATCAAAGTCCTCTAGGAGATAAGCCTTAGGCATGTCTGGGGCATGTTGTCCCTCTGTTATCTAGATTAGGTTCACTGAGGTGAGAGGACCTGACCACCGTGGGTGGCGCCATTCCCTGGGATGGGATCTGTACTACCTACAAGGAGAAAATGAGTAAGCACATGCTCTCCGTGCTGTCTGCTTTTTGACTATGGATCACCCATGTAAGACTGCACCCTTGAGCAGTGGGCCAGAATGAACCTTCTCATCCTCAACTCACTTTCCTCAGGGCCTTTTGTCATAGCAACAGGAAAATAAACTAAGATAATATCCAAACAGAAAATTAATGCATATATTTTCATCTTGTTTGACCTACTATAAAAGTTTCTCTAACATTTCTCTCACTAAACAAATCTCATTAATAACATTTTTACTCCTTAATCAATGTAAATTGCTTTGAGTCTCAATTTAAACCTACATCACTTACTGTCAAAAGTTCAGGATATATTGAGTTTACACTATAATTTGGGGATTTTTCCAATAAGCTACAAGCTTTAACTAAGTTTTATTCAATTTTAGAAAAATTATTTCATCAAGCTATTGATTGACTATATATATATATTTGAGATACTCTTTCCTTTTCAGATTTTCTCCCATTTCCCTTAACTAGTACTTCCAAACTCCAACCTCCGGTAGAGTGGTTATGACTCTGGCCTCAAGTCCATTCCTGTGTTACACTGCAGAAACCTTTTCTTCCTGTGCCCACAGTAGGGGTGAAGGAGGGCATTGGGTGGAAATTCCTCAGTAACTACATGCCACCTTTGGCTGACAAATCCTAAGGGAAACATATGCATCCCTTAAGGGTCTATACTCTCCTGTTCCTTCAAAATCCATCTTTCTCAGTGTCTCCCTCCCATGCCAGTGTTTTCCTCTGGCTCCTTCCTCTGTTGCTCATACTCAAGCTGCTGAGAATAAATAGCCTGCATTTCAACAGACACATTTTGTTTATATCACATCATATTTTTTTAAAGTTTTAATTAGTGGAATTTGTTGCCAGCATTTAAAATTTTGATATTGCACATTAAAATTAGGATATCTGGCACTCTCACTCTCTCTGTGTCTTGAGTATCTAGTTACACACTCCAAATGTTTGTTCTAAGTCGGCACAGAATACTAGCGACCCCTTTTTGCCAAGGCCTGTGCTATTCCATTAACTGTGCTCAGTACATGCTTCCATAAGTTTTGTGTACACTTGGGTTTCTTGGTTTCTATTATTTGTCTCTGTCTGTAGCTGTTTGAACCGCACGTGTTTCCTTCCTTCCACTCGTTCCTTCATCCCACAGAGAGGCATAATTGAGCTTTCTCAATTCATTCTCTAGACTGTTCTATACAGAGGTGAGTTAGATCACTTCTTGCCTT
This sequence comes from Microtus pennsylvanicus, assembly GCF_037038515.1. Taxonomy (NCBI): domain Eukaryota; kingdom Metazoa; phylum Chordata; class Mammalia; order Rodentia; family Cricetidae; genus Microtus; species Microtus pennsylvanicus. The sequence continues at coordinate 18,460,328 of NC_134587.1, forward strand.
TATTTTTACTTCTAGGCTACTACACTCACTGCGTCTTTAAAATGCACTGTTATTTCAGCAGTATTTGCTCTCTGCCTCCTCGTTCCCTTTCCTCCTTCCCCATTCCTCAAGTTCCCACTCTCCCTCTCTCTGAGTCTCTTATCAGTGCTGCGGTCCCATCTTGGTGCTAACACAAGCTATATAAGTTCCTACCAAAGTCACACTCCAAAACTCCCTCTGGTTCTACCCCTAAATACTCTTTACCTTCCAGGAGCTACTTTTAGCATTTCCCCTCCTTAGATAGGAGTCATCATGATTCATCCTGCTTGGACAGTTTCATCAGTTACCGCAGCTTCAGGCCTTTCCACAAATCCGTATTTTGGGTCACAGTTTCCTTAGTCCTTTCTCATCACTTAAAGCCTGATGTATTCATTGGCCCATTGGGTGAACTCTTTGGAATATATTAGTACTTCTGGAACATCCACCCTTTCAAGTTAGATGTGTCTTAAAATCTCTAGCCCCTCTCACTTAGACTTCTTCGATTATCATGGTTCACTAACCAAGTCATCCAAGCCAAAATATAGCATGCTATGCTTCTCCTTCCATTGAATCCTCTCATCTCCCATCAAAAAGGTGGACTAAGTATTTCCATCACTTCCTTCAATAGCTTCCTTATATTGCACTATAATTATCCTACTTAGAACTTCAACACATCTTATTTGAGCTGATGTAATGGTCTCATAATTTTAATTCCCTCCTTCATCCTTTTTCTCCAATATTACATAAAATACTGCTCCGCCCAGATTACAGAAGTCCACTATTTCTATCCTTTGTGATATGCTTTTGTTGCCTAAAACATAAAATTCCAAATTTTGTGTATATGCAATACGAAGATCTAAGTCAGCGTGACTTCCTTTATTTTGTTAGATTCATCTTCTATAGCTTCTAGTGTTTAGTAGAGTTTCACTAGAAAAGTCCTTTGTTATGTATTGTCTAGCAGAATGTTGTCATTTTTTGTAGCATATTTATTTCAACACTGTTGTAACTGACATAGTTTCTATGTGATTATTTGGGTCTGGGTTGCCAGGAAATGAAAGAGCGGTCTCCTTCTACAGGCAACATGCTTGAAATTCTAGTTTTTCGTCTGTATGTCAGAACTACTGACTCAGAAACACAGAAATTCAGTACTCTGTTTATATTAAACTTGGTGTCATCCTGGTACTGTGATCTAAGCTAAATAATACTCAAATAATATGATTTTAAGTGAAATAAAATATAAGTCATCTCATAAAATAATGTCAAATCTCTATAGAGGTTTATTCTAACAATAACTTTCAGAAAAAGATTTCTTCATTTAATCTTGTTTAAAAGAACCCATTGTCTTTAAAAAGATTAAAATTGTATCTTTTGGGGAGAATTTTTACTATTATTCTTACTAAAATAAAAGTTTGAATTATCCTAAAAGCTTCAACTGAAACTAAATTTATACATACAAAATAACATTTGATAATTTAGGCCATTATCTGTCTAATTTAAACCATTATAACCGATTCATATGTTTTGAACTCACTCAAGATAATTATCACATAAAACATACATTTGTCTCAGCAGCTATATTACCTCTTCAAACTTGTATCTGTTCTCTGATCCCAAGCAAGGAAGAAACAAAGAAATGTTCCATGTAGTTCTTTGCAGAAGAGCCATCACCACGCTTCTACTATTCTCCATTGGAGCTGAAAGTCATTCTTTAATTCAAAGATGAGAGGCTGCCGTGGTAATACAGAATTCCCTAATCAGCACACATTACTATAGAAACGGTCTGCTATTGAACAGAATTTAATTAAAGGTTTCACAATGTAACTAATGTTTACTTTCATCCTTCCTTTGAAAGTCTTTTTCTTTAAGGATTAAATTTGATATAGAAAAAGGAACCATGACATTGTTGCAACAACAAATAGGGAAAACGTTCAGTCAAATTTATGTCATAGTTTCCCCATTATACGAGTAAAGAACATATATCTAAGATCAATTGAAATGCTTGTTATTGGGGGGAAAAGTATGTACTTTGCTAATAAGGGATGTTGATCAGCACCCAGGTCAGAATAAGCATAGCCGGTCCCCCTTGTAAGCATCTTGTGGAATATTTTGTTACCTAGCAACATGAAAATCAGGGACACTCTCTAGCCTTCCAGCATTTGGGAAACTGGACCATTTCTCATTAATGCTTTGAACATTCTGTTTAGAGCTCCCATCAGCATGATGGCTGCATGATCATCCAGAATCTTAAGATGTTATCACATCCAGGAGACCTGAATTGATTCTTTAACTTGGCATTTGGAGAGAGGAAACTATATATACCCGAGAGAAACTTAATAATAGTATGGTAAAATCATGCATTTATTGACTTAGTGGTTATTTCAAGCACATGGAGATGTAATTAGGCATATGTAATGTTGGTGCATTATACTCGTTCCCTGTCTCCTTAGTGAATGAGTGGTTAAAAGCAGTCAATCTTGTTACCCTGTCTTTTTGCTTATCTCCCTCGTCCAAATCTCTGCTTGCTGCCTCCTTTGCTGTCATGATGATGTGGCCAGACTGGAAGCAGGGCTTCTCAGACACCAGCAGCAATCTTTAACAAGTTCAGAGGAGTGTGCTGCTGCTACTGCTGTTGCTGCTGCTGCAACTGTTCTCATGCTGGGATACAGCCCTAGCTGATCCCTGACCTTCACACAGCATTCTGCAACTCACATCACTTCAAGATCCCAATTGTTCCATTGCTCACTGCTCCCTTCCTTTGTGCAATCTTGCTTTTTCTCTGCATCAACTGCTCTTAAGTTGTATCATTGGAGACTTAGGCTTATATGTCTCTACTGATCACATCTGCTCCTTCAAGGAGCCCCATATTTAGCTTCAACTTTGCTGCCTGCCAGTGGACTCCAAGGAGTTTTATTCTGTTCTGTTTTGTTTTGTTTTGTTTTATAGCTCCCAAACTACACTGGCTACACTGGTCCATTTATAATTCAGTACTCTTGATAGCCAGTTGATCAGAGCTAAGTCCACATTGGATGTTATTTTTCAGAACTAAAGGTGGCTCTTTTTCTCATTCTTTGTACAAGACACTATGCTCCTGACTGTAATAGCAAAATTACTTTAAGTATGAATTGTTACACACACCAAACTGCCTCTCAGTAGGTCTGCAGATACTGCTTATAGGTAGGAGTAGGCTTTCCCAAAGGCTGTAGCCAGAGACTGGGTGATGTAGAGATACAAGAGGCTTCAAATAAGCAGCAGAGAGTTTAAGATCACCTCACAATCCTGAAATCTTGAGTCTTCTTGTACAAGGAAGACAGGGCAGATTTAGAAACGCCGTAAGGCCTGAGAGCAACCCCTTCTTTCTTTCCTTCCTTCCTTCCTTCCTTCCTTCCTTCCTTCCTTCCTTCCTTCCCTCCTCCTCCCTCCCTTTCCCTTCCTTCTCCTCTCTCTCTCTCTCTCTCTCTCTCTCTCTCTCTCTCTCTCTCTCTCTTTCTCTCTCTCTCTCTCTCTCTCTCTGATACAGGGCTTCTCTATGAAACCCCAGCTGTCCTGGAACTCCATCTGTAGACCAGTGGCCTCGAACTCACAGAAATATACTTGCCTCTGGTGTTAAGGCTTGCACCACCATTGCCCTGCAAGCCTGTTTTCAAACCTTCACTAAAAGAAAAGCTGGCAGGCTTCCCTAGTCTCTCTGCTCCAGTTCCCTCCACACTCATTGTCCTTGCCACACCTAAGGATAGCTCCATTTACATAACAATTCACACTTAAAGATCTCTCCTCTTGGTACAAGACTCAACCAGGAACAACTAGGCAAGTTTTAAGCGAATTTAGTAAAGTTCTTAGACCATCAATGTTCTATAATTTTGTAAAATTATAATAAATGGAATGAAGCAAACGAAAACTTGCAGTTGTAAGAAAATTAATGATTAAAAGCTAGGTGAACATCTTTTGTACGAATATTCATTTTTCCCCAAGAAAGACCACTTCTAATGTACATAGCTACCAGCACTTGTTATTTAAATTCTGTATTAAAGCAAAGTTAGATTCATAGAAGTAATTTATCAATATTTATCCTTATCTGACAATGTATAAGAGTTGTGAAGAAATGTTGAGCTTTTTTTCCTATTTCAGGTTTACTATTTTAGCAGACATGAGACTAAATAAAATCTAATTATCCAAGTAAGAAAGTAAACTTAATAAAACCTGAAGACTTAGCAAGACATTTTGCAGAGTTAAAAGGCACAGCAGCGCTACACTTACCTACGTTTTAAATTCCATGCCTTAGGGAAGTATAGCAGCGCACAAATTTCTCAATGTGCATTCTTTCCGCGTGAACTACACGGAGACAACTAAATCCGGAATGCAATACAACATGGTCATGTTAACCTAGTGGTGCGGAAAAGACCATCTGGACCACCTTGGCTGCAAATAACTACAGGAGCAAAATAAACGCCCGTGTGGTCATTAGTTTAAGAGCTACTGGATGTTCTTTGGGGGGGGAGGGTTAATGTAACTGATAAAAAATGAGTAAAAGTAGGCATTGCCCTTCAATGCATTGTAATAAAACTTGCAAAATTGATTTGTAAACTGTAACTCAATCTCATGTGCATTAAGCACTAATCAAATGGCTTTGATGCAGCTCACTGATTTTGAGCTTAGCAATTGACTTGAGCATATAAAACTGTTAGTAGAAACATGTAAAAAAATGCTTTCAAAACACTTATAGTTTTGCACTGATATCTAATCTTATTTGTGCAGATTGGTTGCTCTCGTCTTTGCATATTAATCCACAATATGTTTAATATACTTGTCTTGTGTCATCGCACTTTACTAGAGAAATAAATCCTATTTCCATTACTTTGAGCATTATTAACTCCTAGACTACTAGTGCGACACTGGCATAATAAATTAGCCTGCTTCATTCTAAATTGTTCTCCAACGAGCATTTTATCTATCTGTATTTTCCTAGATGATGCAAGACAAGAAAACACTTCTGTGTAAACTCAGCAATCAGAACGGAAGCAATGTAAACCCTCACTAAAAGGCTGAAATTGGTAATAAGGGTTGTTTCAGGTGTATGGGGCATGATATAGAGCTCCCGTGATGTGGTTAGTTCCACTCAATTGCGAAGTGCATAGAAGTCAATACAGTTCCAGGAGGCTAAGATTACATAAGTATGAAGATCAGAGTAATTACATATTTTAATCCGAACTAAGCACATTATCAACTCAGTTTATTATGTGTTTGTATAACTCCATTGCCATGCTCGGGCATTTTGTCTAAACTGAGGCAAAATCAACAAGGTCTTCCTTACAAGGGTGTAAAGAAGTGTTAATTGGGAAATCACTGAGTCTATTATTACGTTATGCAGTGAAAACTGTGAAGAACTGTCAGCGTGTTTCAGAGGGAAGGAAGAACCTCTCTGAAGCAACTCTTCTGGGCTATAACCTGCAGGAGCAATTAAGTAGACAAAAGGCAATGATCTAACAGAAGTGAGCCCAGAATCTGAAAGAAGCATGGGAGTCCAAAGGAATATAAACGACATCATGGCTGGATTCTAGAGTCCAAGGAGAGGAATTAAAGATGGGGTAGAGATTACATGTCTTCACTCTCTAAGTAAGAATTTACGAAGAGAAGTGAGAGTAGTCTACTTTGTCCAGCGTGAATGTTTGAGAACATAAAACTCATTGTCTTTGGGAGGTGAACAAGAAACACTGTTACTGTCGCAAGTATAACAAGTAACCAGCGTTCTATACCAAGGGGTCAGCTGGGCCATTAGACTGAGGGAAAAGGTGTAAACATAAAAAACATGATGGGAAAAGTGAAATGAATGCAATCAAGAGGTTGATAGTAATGGGTTCTAGAAGATGAGGCCAGAGAACAGTACTGAGGATGTCCCTCAAGCCTCGGATTTAACCAACTAGATGGATTACAGTGCCATTTGCTCTGAAAAATAGCTGAGTTTGAAGGCTAGATCAGGAGATTGGAATGTGGACTAAGAATCTGAGATAACTTGTAACTTTTTAAGAGGGAATGTTGCCAGTTTTAGATACACAAGTTTGGAACTCAGAGTAAAAATCTGGACTGGAGACATAAATTTACAGTATTTGGGTTAAGAATAGGATTAAAAATAAATAGACAGATAACATCATTCGCTATGCATGTTTCCAAAATGGAGAAAAGATGCTGAGTTTAGAGTAAGGTTCTCTTGTGTTTTAGAATCTATCTTCAACGGATTGAGAAGTCCATGCACAAAAAACAACAGTGTCCATGTTGATTAGTTTCCATGACTTTTATAGAAGAAAATAAGGTGGAAAACATTTGACATTATAACTTTTCAAAACTACCAGATGGATTGATTCCCCCTTTTTTACCACTCAGACTGAACTTACAATACTATTAAAGACAAAACTACAAGGGTATCAAGCCCATTTCATGTACTATTTTGTTACCATCAATACTTTTACCACTCCATGTACACCCCACATAGACCCACTCATTCCTGTGTGTGTCCCTTGATACAAGACATAGGTTCTTTCTTTTCCTGTTTAAATTATGTGTTTTTACTGAATACATGTTTTTAATCTGTTATAAACTAAAGGTTTCTGTCATGTAAATAAAGTTTTCATTTCATTGAGCTGTTTTATAATTATCAAAAGCAGGATACATATATATATATATATACATATATATATATATATATATCTTATTATACTCAGAAAACTTTTTTACAATATTTCTCATTAAAGCAGAATTAATTAAATACAGATAGTTATTTTTATAGTATCAAGTATAGCAGTTCTTTTGTATGATATTTCAATATGAGTTTATTGTTTTTATTAGTTTTAAAATATGTATTCACAGTGTGAAAACACTCTTTTCTGTCTTCCTTTGTAGGGAAACTCTTTGGGTTCAAATTTCCCGGGCTAAGAGTTCTAACATACAGAAAGCAGTCCTTGCCACAGGAAGACCCGGATGTGGTAGTCATTGATTCCTCCAAACACAGCGATGACTCTGTGGCCATGAAACACTTCAAGTCTCCCACGAAAGAAAGTTGCAGTCCCTCTGAAGCAGATGACACAAAGGCCTTGATACAGCCTAGCCAGTGTTCCCCCTTAGTGAACATATCCGGACCTCTGGACCATTCCTCTCCCAAAAGGCAATGGGACCGCCTCTACCCTGACATGCTGCAGTCAAGTTCCCAACTAACACACTCCAGATCAAGGGAAAGCCTCTGCAGCATCCGGAGAGCATCTTCAGTTCACGATATAGAAGGCTTCAGTGTCCATCCCAAGAACATATTTAGAGATCGACATGCCAGTGAAGGTATGTTTGATTATTCTTTTTAAACATGGAAACATTCTTTTGGTTGGGTGATGGAAGTTTATGTTTGCATTGTTTCAAAATTGAACAGTAATCTGCTTTTTCAAAGAAGAAATATGATTAAAAGCTATTAAGAACGCGGATCTTGCATTAAGCATCTTTTCTCATTTCCTCTTTGAACCCCAGTGAGTAACTTGGTTTCTTCTGGCTTCTTTATCGGTGCTTCTGAAATAGTATAACCATTATCAGCCCGCTTCCTGGGGTGTTAATTAATTAGTGCTTAATTTAAGATGTGATTAGGTGGTGAATTCCTTTATCTTAAGCATAATTAATTTTGTTGAATTTAGTAGCTGATCAGACCCTGAACGAAAGAACAGCGTGCCCTCACAGGACTGTTACTGGCCATCAGAGGTGGGAGGCAGGTGGGAAGGAGAGGATAGGTTAGTGGGAAAACTCACTGGGCAACTTGGAAAGCAGGGTGAGACTTTATTCTCTCCCTAGCCTCTTGGCTCACATTCCTAAGGCAGCCAGTGTGGACAGTATGCTTTGAGAGCCACCACAGATACCATCCATCTTTAGCCTGATAATAGGTAACATGGACCAGTTAGGATGCCTGAGGCAGTGTAAGTGTTTGACACACATACATTAAGTCTCAGTTAAACCTCAGAGCAACTCTCACAGGTTAGGAGCCAGTTTGAATCTCCCTTTATGGGTAAGTCACCAACTGCCACAGGGCAAGGACTGCTTCCGTCGTTCATACTGCAGAAGACTTCAATATAAGTGAAGACCAGGAGTCTGAGAGTCAGTAGCAGGCCCGATACTCTTCTCCATTCCTTGTAGAATTAGATTCTTGAAAGGTCCCTTTTTCCAGATCCTCACCCAGGAGAGGTGAGTTCAGTATTTTCTGACTGAGTGAAACCTGTGTAACTGGATGTTTGAGCAACGACTCCTGTGGACGAGTCACAATAAATTCAGTAGTGTTTCAAATAAACAGCATATGCTTTAGTTGGTCCCTACCAGTTACTATGCTCATCTTTAACAAGCACACAGAATCGTCAGGGTTTTCTCCTAGGAAACTGAGTTTATGATAATAAATTTGAAAAGCCAACATCTCAGACTCAGCTCATCCTGCATCCTTCCCCTGTGCTTCTCTGGAACTTCTCAGTATTGTGTTGTGTATCCAGTTTTATAACTTATGTTTGTCATTTTCCTCTCAGGTGGCCTCCACAGAGTACAGTTACTAAGACAGTTATAGGAAAGTGTGATGGTATTTCATAGATTTCTCAGTACAGGATCTGTGTATAGATGCTTGATGATGGGCTCACTCTCAATTTTCCTCCCCTCTTTGGGCTGAGCCCTTTTGGGCAGTATTTCTCTCCTACCAATACCGCAGTCAGTGTGTGCCACAGCCTGATAAACTCACAGGGCATTCAACTGCAGTACTTCAACCTTGAAATGATCTTACCTAAAAGACAGTGATGAGCATTAAAGGAACTACCATCCCCGGGGCCGTATAATTCTATATATATTTGAGAAACTGAGCATGCATAACAATAGATGGAAAACCCTCACAGTTGATTTTAGTTTTATAAACCCTTGAAATTGATTAAGATATAAAATTATAGAAGCTCAAGAGTTAGAGCTGCGATGTCCTCATTCCAACACAGAACTGTGCTCTTAAGTGCTCTATTCTTAGAGTTCTGTAAATATTAATAGCATATTTCTAGGTGATATTTACATAATCTTCTGATTTATGTCTATTGTAAAGTACCTTGGAATTTTTCTTCCTAAGGCACATGTTACAGACAACTGAGTCTTTTTGTGATCTGTTCTAAATTAACACTATAAAAATTCAGTAAAAATGTAGTATTATAAAAAGGAAAATAAAAGATAGACATGGAAAATACAAACCTTAATTAGTTTATCATTATATTCAGTGAATTTAGTCTGCCAAAATACTACAAAGGAGTCTAAGTATTCTATGTTCTGCACATTCATATTGTCGGTAATAAGGATGTCACAGTGGATATGTGACTTCAGACTAATAAATGTATAGTATTGTACTTTAACTTCAGACCAAATTTAGCCAAAAACCAATCAACTAATTAAATACAACCACTGATGGGCATAGAAGAAATAGCAAAGAACTGTTGACTCACTTTAGTCTTCAAACTTCTCATTCTTCCTCAGTGTCAAAGCTTCACTCTGCTAACTTTGTTCCCATTTGTCTTTATAGGATCTGGGCTTAGCAAGTACACATGTGTATATGCGCACATGTGCATGGTCATGTATGTGGGGGGTGCATGCATGTGCGTTCTATAGTGAGCATTTTATTAGCAGTGTTCAGCAGTGTTGGGGATCAAACCCAGCACCATTTATGATTTTTTTTCTAACTATTGGGAAAGCAGTTACTAATTTGCTAATGACTGCAGAATATTCTCTATGTAGAAGAAAACTGTCCCACGGTCCTATTTTAAAAATGACTTGTTAAAAGAGATGAAAAAGTTGCCACTGAAAGTCACATTTTATGCACATAGTATTGACAAGGCCATGTCTTCTCTAACAATTTCATAAACCACAATATTGGAATTACTTTTAACATAAGCTTAGAGACAATTATGGTCTATCTCAAGATTTTAGATATGCATGGTGATAAGATAGATGGCAATAAATACATAAATTTATCAAATCTTGAACACATTTGAAGGGTTTGTTATGACTTCATTTATTTTAAGCTTGTGTATTTCAGAGCTGGTAATACATATTAATACATATTTTTAGTACCACATAGAAAACATTTAGATTTCTACTCTCAAAATAAATCTGAAAACACTATGCCAAGATTTGAAAACACCTGCTTTAATATAAGCAAATGTATAAATATTCTAGGTTTTATGCTACATAGAAAAAATGCAAAATCTTTTTATACAATAAAGTGTTCAGTGATATGTTGCAATTATTTTTTTGCCTAAGAATGACTCATTAAAGACTGATATTTTTAAAGCATACAGTAAAGAACAGTTGAGGGTAAAGGGAGAGCTAACAAAAGTATCCTAAATAATTCAAATATGTATTATTCCATTCTCTTAGAAACTTCTGTCCATACTAACATTCCTAGGTTTAAGTATATGGAAAAAAACTTGACATACAAAATGTTGTATGGTTTCCTTTGTTACAAGCTACAGCTGAGGAGACATCAAGATTGGCTTTTGACAAGGTTGTAAATTACCACAATTACCAGCAACTGTGCAGATCTTTCGCTAAAATGCTGTAATTATAAAATCTGTTACTTACAATTTGTTTAAATTAAGTGATGCATTTCAGTTATTTGTGATGTTTATTATAACTGATATTTCAGTTCGTGCATTTCTCCTGATTAATGATTTATAATATTCACCTCAACCAAAATTCCATTTTCTGTATTTACATCCTGGTTTCTCTGATTGTTTCTACTAAGCTAGTTTGGTGTGCTAAACATAATTTTAGTCTTCTGTTTTATATCTCTCTCTCTTTTATCCTTATATGCTCAAAACAGACAATGGTCGCAATGTCAAAGGTAACGTATAAACTCAAATTCGCCATCTGATGCTTAAAGTGCCCTTTACTTGGCATGTTAACTTGCCTGCTGTATGCCCTGTTGATGCCACACCTCCATGCTGCCCTCAGCTAGTCCAGGTGCCTGGTGGAGACATCATGGCTTGGTTTTGCTGGAGACATGATTACTTTCTCTGCTGTGCCATCAAAGTGATGATGAACACCTTTTTATCCTGAACAAAAGGATGTGAGATTGACGGTGAACACTTCCTAGACATTTGGAAAGAAACAAGTGTCAAGATGAATAGATTCCAGTATAAAAGAAGCACATAAACTGTTGCAGGGGCTCTGTCTTTTCTTGAGTACAAGATTAAATAGAATGATCAAAGCTCTATGACAGCATCACTTCACTTGTTCCTCTTTTGTTTCCTTAAAACTAGTTTCACGTTCCTGGATGGCAGGGGGTATGGTTTTAAGCTTACTGTAGTAGTATACTGTACTTGCATGAGAGTCATTTTCTACTTTTTCTCTATTATACTTCAATCATTTTAAAAATGTATTCTATATTATTCTAATCACTGGCATGGTTTACAGCTACCACAGGGTAATATTTAACCGGGAGATACTCTGGATAAATTTGGGTTTGGCTAAAATTTGAAATCCAATTCTGCTTTGGCTATCTTATCACAATAGATGCAAGGGATCAAAACTTTTGGCGTGGTGTTTGCCCATGCATGCTGCTGTGGCTGTGGAAATGATGTCAGTGATGCATCTCGTGCATGTTTGTTGCATGAACATGTCTCCACCAGTAACCATCATTCCTCAGAACTTACTGTCTGGGCCTCTTCTTTGCATCACTGGTACTCTGACCACTGTGCAGTTTTGTGTAATTGACATCTTAATTGCTTCCATAATTGATTCAGAACTGCTGTTGCTGATGAATGAGCAGTACTAGACACTGTAGGTGTTATGTGATCAAAATCCCAGGATAATCTGTAAATCAACGAGATTGTAGGAGTGTTTCCTTTGCCTTTCCTACTATTTTGTAAGCACTTCAAGGAAGATCTGTACAAGATACCTCCAATAGTGGGATGGGCTTTTTGTTGTTGTTGTTGTTCCTTTGTTTTGTTTTGTTTATCTACATAGTTATTCTAGTTGGGCATGGTAGTTTTAGTTGACAATTCAGAATGAATCCTCAGAAAGAATGTAAAGATCTATTGCCTGCTTGGTCCTTGGAAATACTACTAGTACTTAAGATGAGTAAATGCATAGACATTGATTTTTCTGTGGATGTTTTGGTTTTTTGTTTTTGTTTTTTTTTTGAAAGTCAAAGTGAGAAATGAATCTAGTTTGTTTAGATTATGTCCAAATTTGGCTGGCTTTAGCTCCTAAACTAATTGTCCAGTAATAAGGATATATAATTCATGGGTAGATCACCCATATGTGTGAGCCTTAATCAGATCCCAAGCACCCAAATCAAGAAAGGGAAAAAAAAGAAAGTAAGGGAGGAAGGAAAAGAGAAAGAACCTACCCTTCATCTATTGTCAAAAAAAATTTATTTTAATTTCATCAACTACTCCATCAAACCAACCTTTATCCGTATTCCCTGTGTTTTAGGTAGAAATCCCAATTGCTTGATTGAAGTTCATTTTTGGTTGTTTTTTTTTTTGTGTGTGTGTGTGTATGTGTGCATATATTTCAGATGCACATCAGTTTTACAACTGCCATTTTCATAAAACTACAAATAGATACTGGATGGTCCATCAAGTGTGCTTATAAAACAAATTAATACTGACTCTAAGCCATAATAAATAAAATATTAAATAAAAGAGAAGTACATTTCTACCCTGCTTTGAACACAAAACGTATCATCCACTTAGACCAGAAATCATTTCCCCACAAAAGAGCATAAAAAACCTGGTAACACAGACAAAGGATTTGCAGGTTTGTCTGAGTGGTCCCCTTAAAGCTCAGGTGCCGCCTAATTCCTTGGCACAAGGAGTACTGACATCTTTATTTTCAGAAAAGGCCATGCGTTTACTATCTTGGGAAGTCTGTTTTAGTTCCTGTTCCACAGAGAACCAGCATTGGCTTAAATCCTTTCTCCTTCCATCTGTCCCCAGTGGACAGAGATATATTCTCTGGCATCAAGGACTCTAAGCATAAAAATCTTACCAGCAGAAGACAGTAGGCTGGCACTCAGCCTTTCCTTCCAAAACTAAATACACAGACCCATTCTTCAGATCAATTCTGCTTCCTTTCAATAAGTTTCTTTGTCACTCTAACACTTTAAACAACAGTTACGTGCTATTTTTAGAAACTGTAATCCCTGAAGGAGAAGGAGTAAAGCAACTTTTAACAAATGGCATAACGTATGTAGATAATATGATTCGAGGCCCTATCTCTAGAGCTTCAGAAGGGTTTCTACTGGTACTTCAGTCACTCAATTATCACTTCACACCTAGTAGTTTGTCCATGTGTCCTGCATTCTAAGTCATAGATACATTGCTCCTCTCTTCCTATTTAGTAAGTCCTTGAAAATGTTGTGCCCTATGTTGCTTCCTAAAACAACAGATTTTTATTTCATGTTGACCACTTTCCAACTAGAACACGATACTATCTTGAGTCAGAAACCAAAACTGCTCTCAAGATTGCTAAGAGCAATCACTTCCACTGTAGCCAGGAAACCTATCAGGTACAAAAATAATGACAGACAGAGAGAAAGAGACAGAGAGAGAAAAAGACAGAGACAGACAGGAGAGAGAGAGAGAGAGAGAGAGAGAGAGAGAGAGAGAGAGAGAGAGAGAGAGAGAGAGAGAGGAGAGAGATCTAACAGAACTTGTTTCTCATACTTTGTATTGGCCTTTATCCAGATGCCTATGATCTTACCAAGATTTGCAAATTGATTCTTAGTGGTGACAATTTGTCTGGCAAATTATATGTCACGCAGAGGAACAGAATTTGTAGACACTGAATGCAAGTAACTTGATGAGTGTTTCTGTCTTTTTCTGAGCGCTACAGCACTTTTTGGCTGATGCCTATTCGCAGGGTTCTTTGGCAAAGCGTCATTGCCAATGCTACGCTGGCATTTTTGCTAATGTTAATATAGATTAGTTGTATGTTTCATTACATTTAACAAATGTAATTCAATGCCCTAAGAAATACTGTACATGTCCAACAAGATAGCAAAGTAAAGGCCCTGGCTGCCAGAAAATGAAAGCCTGACAACCTGAGTTTGATTCCAAGAAACCTTGTTCAACTATGTAAAGGAAGAACCCATGCCATGAAACCACCCTATGATGTACATATGCATATGCCTTGACATTTGTGCCCATAAATACAAATCACACACATACACAAACATACACACACAACAATAATAATAAAGCATTTTCTTACTCCTGATAAAATTTAGACAGTCTCATTTTAAGTATTTTCAAATCTGAAATTCTTCTTAGTTATTGCTGGATCTCTATGTATAGTTGGAAAACGTAGCTTATTTTATAACTTCATCAGGTACTGGTGCTAAAATCTACCCAACTTTTGCTGTAGCCTCCCTGGTCACCTCCTTTCCGTTTCCTCATCACACATTGGCATACTCACGTTGTTATCCCTCACGTTGCTATCCCTCACAGAACGTCAGTCTCCTGGTACACTTGAGTAAGTCCCCTCAACTGAATTGATCATGTTCCCTTATTTCTGCCTGCTCCTTCTCTGTAAATTCATTTACTTTGTTTTTCAGGCTAATCTCCTTTCTTTCATTAGAATCCCAAATTCCATCTGTTCATGATCATTGTCAGTGAGGCTGCCTATCAACTCTAAGTCCTCAGCCAAGGCCTCTCTGAATGTAGACCTAGGAGGTAGGAAACCTTGTACTTTGACTTCTGGTCTTTGACTTGTACCTTTTTGACCTCATCTCCTGTCAGCTTAGTTTAGAATTGGTGAAAAAGAATATTATTAATCCCTGCCTTAAAGCATTGGGAATATATTCCACTGGAATTTATATAGATTTCTGAAAAGACTGTAGCTTGCAAAGTCTAAAAGACTTCTAGGTGTAAATATTTGATTCAAAGTCAAGAGAAAGAAGAACACCACTTTCTGTTCTACAGGAGAAAAGATGCTTGGGATGCCCTATCTGTGTAAGGGTGCATAATTTATTTTAAATATACTGTTATGCTGAATTCAATAAATATATTCACACAAAAGAAAGTTTTCTTTAACTCTTTCAGACTAAAAATCTAAAAAAAAAAAAAAACAGAATGAAATGACAATGTAGGAGATTTCTTTTTCCCCTAGTAAATGAGAGAAGGTAAAATAAGGACTGTAGGGATGTTGCCAATCCAGGGGTGTGTGGGTAAGACAGTTTTTCAAAGAGTTTCTCAGCTTCAGTTCGAAGAGTCCGTTTCTCAGCTAGTATTTTGTTTTAATCACTTGACCTCCCTGCAATGGAATTCAGAGATAATTAAGCATTCCTGAAATAATAGCATGGTCCTCTAACTTACTATAAAGGGCTCACAAAGGCAAAGCAGTTTATAATCAGATAATACGAATATTACTATGCTAGTTTATATATATATAAATATGCTGAGGACATAATCCTAGTAACAGTAGAAAAAGTTGATTTCCAAGAAATTAAGGACATGATTGAATGCCCCATCGAAAAATAGTAAAGTGGGTGAGAAATCATGAGATTTAATAAATTTCTAAATGTGTTAAATACTCAAAATAATACTAAGAGAACATGAAAGGGAAATTAGGAAGTGTGATATTCTCACAAGCGAGCTTTCCTTCCCTTAAACATTCTTTCAGACTACTTCTTTATGTGATAAGATGTAATAACATTGACTTGCACAGAAGACAGACACATTGCTAAATGTTAATGTATAATTTCATCAAGGTGTACCTTGCAGACCACATGCTTTGTTAAGAATGAGTAGTGCTTGGTAGATAAATTCACAGGTAAAATCACTTACAGCTCAAGAGTGTTGGCCCAAGCTCCATCCCCTCACATTAGAAGAAGAAAACTAAGAACTTGTTCTATGGCCTCTACATGTACTTCTCAGTAATCATAGCATACACACACACGCACACATACACTATAATTATAACTATAGCTAATTTCAGAAGGTGATCAGAAATAACCATAAGGGCAATAAAACTACACTAACATATTTTGCCTAGCTATTAACATCCTAGATCAGCTGTGAAGACAAGTTCCTACAAAAGTACAACATAAAGAAGGATGATCTGGTCATAAATTCAAAAGGCGAACTGTAACGATTTAATACAACTTCGCTGTATGACTGAATGTTATCACTTACATTTCTTATTCATATCCTTAAGTGCAGATAAATTATCCAGGCAAAAAAAAATACAGCATTTCTGTGGGAAGGAAAACAACAGTGTCTACAAAGTCCGAAATCCTAGATGTGTTACAAATTTTAACAAATGTGCCTAAAATTGAGGCCAAAAAATATACAAAACTGGAAAACCCCATCTGAAGTACGCTTTTTATTATGTTTTTTAATGTTTTTTAAAGACTTCAGGCACCAATACTGGAGCGCTAATTGGAGGCACCAGCAGATGATGGTGGTGGTAGAGCAAGTTCAGATAACGAGACAGGCAAAAGCAACTGAAAGGGAGTCTTCCCCACCCACCCCCACTCTCCCAGTCAAAAATACACTGTGTAATACTCACGGCCTCAGGAAATTGAAACAGTTCTTCATGATGCTAAATTTTAAGATCTATAACATAGAATAAGCAACACATAAGAACTCCAGACTATTTCTTGACATCATAAATAGCAGATAGTAGATTCGTCTGTAAAGAAAATGGCTCTGCTTAGGCTCCTCGTCTTCCACAAGGGAACCAGGGTGCTTGGTCTCTTTCCAGCTGTGTTTGTAGGAACAGAGTGTTGAAGGTGTTTGGCAACTTCCAATTCAGACATGCTCTGTCTCCTGACTACGGTTATGTCTAGTTTAAGCTGTGTTTGCCATAGCAACATGCTTATATACTTTAGTTACAGGATATTTTAATGTAACTGAAAATAAAATGGAAAGAAAGATATCAAGATCCCAAAAAGAATCCTGAGAATCTCAACAGAGAACACCAGTATACACCACACACACACACACACACACACACAAGACACTTAGTCATTTTCAACATCATCTAGGCATGAATCTCGTAGAAACTCCATGGATCATCTCATGTCTGTAGTAGAACACCTGAAGAAAGTAACTAGCTTGTCCCTTCTCTGTGACATGTCAAAGAGAGGAATGTAAACCCAGGCTGTGTAAAGGCACAAATGTCAAGACCAACATGATTTTAACTAGGTCAATGCTTCCCTAAGTCACCCCCAGAATAGGAAACAAAATCTATAGGAATACTTGAGGTAGAATCCAGCCAGCAGCAGGGCATACGGGGGTTTTTTGTTTATTTTGTTGTTTAGTTTTGTTTCTCTCTTTTTTTTTCAGCCTTTAATAAAAGAAGCCAGTTCACGATAGAAGTTGGCATTCGTACTTCTAGTACCAAAATTTTCCCTTTGATTCTCACATGTCCTCCTTTGTGGCAAAAGGTGTTCACACATAAACTGACTGCACTTAGTCATGGGACTCACACAGTCATGGATCATTAGCCAGGCATCCAAGACCATCTTTTCTTTTATTTTTTCTATTTCTTCTGATATTATTTTTACAAATACTTTCCAATCTTTCTAGGGCCTTTTAATCATATCAAGTCAAGTCTGCTGGGGTCCACATCGGATTCAAACCTCAACAAATACAGCACCATCAACAAGATTCCTCAGCTCACTCTGAACTTTTCCGATGTCAAAACTGAAAAAAAGAATACATCCCCTCCCTCTTCAGATAAAACTATTATTGCACCCAAGGTCAAAGAACGGACACACAATGTGACAGAGAAAGTAACCCAGGTAGGACATTGCTTTGCTATACTTTACAACTACTAGGGGGTTATTTATTTTCCATAACGAATACATTTATCTCTGATGAATAACGGTAAGACGTTTATCTCAATGCCTTGAGATATTGAAAAACTCCTAAGGAAAAATTAACAAAACTACTGCAGTGATTTTTGCCTCTTACTAGACTGGGCAAAACTGAACTAACTTGACATTGTTTATTGCTCAGAAGTAATTATGCCGCCATTTATCATTCTTGAACATTTATTGACTTGCTGTCCACCCTGACAATATAAAGCATTTTTTAAAGAAATGGATCAGATGTGATTAACGGAACTTTAGAGGTCTAACGGGGAATTATTCCTGTGTCCTCCCCTTTTGCACTTACTCCACTAAATTGAGCTGTATGCGTGTTGAAAGAAAGAAGGGGTGTCTGAGATGACAAAATCTTAGAGCGAAACAAAGCATCTCACAGCGACAATATTTTATCATTTTTCAAATAAATATTGCAACCTGAATTGTGATAAAAAAGACACAGTTCAAAAGTCTTCCCTCAAAGAATAAATAAAGATGATTTGTATTTGTTATGTCAAAATAACCACCTAAGCAGTCCCTAGCTTTTGCTTACAGTGCATTTACCATGTTAGGGATTCACGGCTCTAAAATTTGTCAAGAAAGCAATTCCTCTAATACAACTTTGTTTGGCAGCAAGTGTTTGTATAAACAACCCACAATTTCAGAGGAAGGTAAGTTTAGCCTGAACCCCTATTGGAAGGACTGAAAAAATTAGAATTAATAAAAAAAAAAACGTTTTCTGAGTAGTAATTACCACCGGTAGAACTGCATTGCTATCTGCCCAGAACCTCTTGTATAAGATACATATGACAGAACTGTGCATATTAGGGCTTATGTGACCAACTTATATTTGTTGGAAATGATAAAATATGTTTGCCATTTATGATAGCATCCCTAGAATATACCTTTGTATTTTTATGTAAGAAGGCACACTACTATTGGTCTTTCCCTCTTCTTAACTAGCATAAGTCAATATAATAGAATTAAATAAATATTTTATTATTATTCATATCAACTGATATCATCTTGGTAGCTTTGAATTTTACTTACAACTTCTATCTTTATCTTAAAAATTTCTTTATAAGCAGCAACTAACATGTAGCTCTAGAAATTAAGATAAGAGATGGAAGTAACCTTAGCAATTTTAGGGGCATGGCTATAAAGTGGCATGAGGAAGTGAAGCTTGGAACACAGCAAGCATGATGGGAACTGTCCAAGAACCATAGCAGCGTATATGGACAACATGGGATAGTTCTATACTGGCACTTTATTATTTTCATGCCAATTTATCATTTACATGCCAAAGTAAACAAGGTAAAGATCAAATACAAAACAAACAACCAGCAATATTAGGTCTAATTTTGCATTAAAGTACTCTGAGACTATGCCAAGTTTCCTAGCCATAAGTGTCTTTGACATTTACATATTCATTTGATGCAACTTCTTTTGTCAAACAGTCACTAAAATTAATGTGGTAATGCTCTAAAACTTTTAACTATAAAAAAAACTAAATACGCTAGTTTTGTCCTTAGTCTCTTATACACATTGAATTAGAATGTGTAGCTATTTTTCTCTCCAGCGAGATGAGTTTCTTTACAGCAGAAAGCCTATTGTTAGTCACTCAATTATCCATTCTCTCATGCAGTTGTTTGTTCATTCAACAAGAATTTGCTGAGAGGATATACGATGTATTATCCTAGAAATGTAGACTTAAAGGAAATGCCTTTACCTTGGAGACACGAAGGAAATAGACAAGTAGATTACAGAGGTATTACAAGGCAGTTGAAAAGATTATACTATCAGGGCAGACAAGATACAGAGGGTTCTAAAAAAGGAAACCTTACCTGTGCTGGGATGAAGGGATGGCAATTAGGTAATGTAGCCTCTTAGGCTAGTTACGAAGCTTGAGAAATTGCCAGTGTTTTAGAATAAGAATCTGGAATTTGCAGTATGTGAGGAAACTACAGAATGAACAACAATTGCAGTGTCGCTAGTGTTTCTTGTAATATATGACACAGCTGAGGAGAGAGCAGACTCCACACAGTCTCCTGGCCAAGCTTTCTTCTACTTGACTTAGCTCATCACGAAAGGAAAATAAGTTCCTCAGAGTCCCCTACTCCTCTTAGTGCTCACAGGTATTTATCTACTGGTAAATATCTTCCATCTTCCAGCATTCCTATGAGTCCCAGAGCAAAAGGACCCTGGTCAGCCCTTTTGGGTTTTGTGATCATCCTTGTAGTAATAGTGTAGTTCTTTGATGAAAACAACCCAAGAAAGTGTAGTGGATTAGAAAGGACTCTGCTGAAGTTCATTAGAAGGCTATAGACAAGTATTCAAATTAACAGCATCGCTGCCACTGAAGTGGACATAAACACAATTATGTTAAATGCTGAATAAATCCTAGATTACAGAAGTATAAAACCCACAGTTTTAGGAGGAGGCTGCTTGTTTGTTTCCTGGCTGCCCAGACCCGAAAAAAAAAGTCATACAGAATTAATTACAACACTTCTTGGCCTATTATCTCAGGCTTCTTATTGGCTAGCTCTTATATCTTGAATTAACCCATTTCTATTATTTTATGTATTGTTACAAGGTCATGATCTACAGGCAAGGTTCCTGCGAGCTGAGTGTCTATCTTCTTGCTTGTTCATTTCCCAGCTGCTCAGACATGAAATAATGACCCAGAAACTCTATTAATTACAACACTGCTTGGCCTATTATCTTAGGCTTCTTATTGGCTAGCTCTTATATCTTGAATTAACCCATTTCTATTATTTTATATTTAACCACAAGGCTTGTGGTTTACCAGAAAGGTTCCGAGGCTACATAGTGTCTCTCTGACTCTGACATCTTCCTCCCAGTATTCAGTTTAGTTTTCCTGCCTAGCACTATTCTGCCCTGTCATAGGCCCAAGCAGCTTTTCTATTCATTAACCAATAAAAGCAACACATAGACAGAAGGGCTTCCCACATCACAGAGTCAATGGTTTAATACTAAAACATAAAATAGAATTCCATGAGGGAATAATGCCCAGTATGACAATAGAAGGTGCTATGAACTAGATGGAGGAACACTATATAACAGTATAGAATGATACCATTGACAAGAGTCGTGTGATAAATACTATAATATCACTTTGGGGAACTAAAGGGAGTCTCTATTTCCCTTCAACTCAAAGTTGGTCTGATGGTGTCTATTGTTCATGAATAATTTTTGACAAGTTTCATGGAACTCTGAACAGACACTATCAGGGAATAAGTTGCAAGCTGCTGCTAAACAAATGAGAGCAGGCCCACCTAGAGAACAACGAAATTTACTATTAATCTACAAGAATTTTTCTGTAGATTTACTGAGGAAAGCATTCAAGAAATTAGATTTAACAAAAGACTTAGGCAACAATATAAAGTAATTCATCAATGTTTATAAGCCCATGTATTCACCAACAGCATGCCTTTAATCCCAGCACTGGGGAGGCAGAGGCAGGCAGGTCTCTGTGAATTCCTGGTTAGCCTAGTCTATATAGTAAATTACAGGGCAGTTGGTGGGTCTATGTGCATTCAAAGCTAGCCTGATCTACATAGTGATTCCAGGACAGCCAGGGCTATGTAAAGAGGACCTGACTCAAAACAAGAAAAAAAAAAAGAAGAATCCATATAATACTTAAATCATCTATGTAGATTTTAAGCCAAAGTAGATTTCTAATCTTCAACACTCATTGTAAGTATGTTAGTGGCATGAAAATAGAATTATGGTAAATTTAATAAGAGCTGACAATGACTGTGTACTGTTTAAGAGATTCTGTGATAAAGTGTTTTATGGCTGACCAAGTTTAATCTACATAACTAGTTGGCAATATTATTATACCCATTCCTTCCCACCTAAGGTTGCCTGACGTCACACGTGGATGCCTCAGTTTCTAAACCACACTCCATGAATCTACTAGTTCCCCATTTGCATGCTGAATCTTCTCAGAAGGCATCACAGCAACAGGATATGCCTGAAGCCTGTCTTTATGGTTGAATGTCATACTCAGAAAAACATTAAGTATTCAGAGAAGTGAGGCTACAGAAACAGGAACAAAGCAGAGAGTTCTTTCTCCTAGTCTTCCACACATCTTGACAAAGAAACTTCATTTCCATCATCACTGTTGAAGTTCATGTCTAGCTATTTATGCTAGGTTTAGATGAGGACCATGGGATTTAGGGTTCTGTTTGTGTGTGACAAATTACCAAAAAAGTGAAAAGACCATGATCTTAGTAACAGAAATACTAACTCAACGATGATAGCATCTACTTTTTATTGAAATTTATACAATGCAAATTTATTTATAAGCTCTTCACAGTCAACCAAAAACTTCAAAGCAACTATCTATAAGAGTATTATTTATAGTAGAGGAATTTTAGTTCAAAAGTAATATTAAAATATTTAACATTATCAACTTGTGATTAGCTATACAAAATTTCTTAAAATATTTGACATATTCCTTCAAATACTATAAATATGAAATATTCATCAGTGATTTTTTTAAAATTTTCCACACGAAATACAAATTAAAAATGATTTTATATAGAGCACTATTTTTCAATAATGCTGTTAAGTTAAAATTGCACACAATGAGAGATTTTAATTTACAACACTATTTTAACTAATGATTCTTCATTTTTGATGTTACAAAATAAAAGATTCATAATACTTCTGCCACATGAATAATGTACTTCTTTTCTAAACTTCATTTTGTATCTAAACTGATTTAAACATCATGCAAGCTTCAATAGAACTGAACAGATCGTCTTGAACTGCCAGAAATAGCAATAATCAAAATATTATAAATTAAATTTGAAATGCAACAGAGGAGGAAAAATTGCTTCTGAATACTAGCAATTGATAGGACATTTGTTTTGTATCCATTATCTTCCCGCTATTTATAGAATACCATCAACTTTGGCTGAGCAAGATAGAAATGCCATCCAGTATTTTCTCTATATTCTGAGCATGGTTTATAAATTACTGGTATAAATGCAAATTGAAAAGAAAACAGTATATCTGGACTTTTCAAGAAAGCATAAAGTACCCTGAACACAGGTTCAGCAGCTGTGAGTACTTAACTGTAAGCCAGTGCCAGCTGCTGTAGCTGCAATGCTTTGCTTTGCCTTTGAGTTACTACAAAGCTTTGAAACTGAAGATACTAGATTATGATTTCAAGCTTTTTCTCATATAGTCAATATAGTCTACAGTATAAATGATGATAATAAGAGTATCACTTAGGATTAAAAAAAGTAAGTATCTTATTAACAATTATCTTCTGTAAGTATGTACTATACTGCATTTACATTTAATATAAATAAACCTGTTATCTTTAGAAAATAAGTATAAAAATTTTTAAAGCACAAAATTAATTTTGTCTATTTTCACTAAATCATATATATGTATAGGTGTATATATGTATGTCTAAGTATGGATGTGTGTGTATATATATTATATATGCCTAATATCACATATAGTCTAACAAAATAGGCCTTTGTTTTTCTAAAAGTACTTTATTTATTTCAATAATCACCCTTCAGCACAATTTTGATGCTGCAGCAACACTGGAAGCGACTGAATAAGAGCCACAGCTTTTGGTGAAGGATTCATGAATACCTGCTTAAAGCAACCACCTGTTTGATTTTATATATTCACATATTTAAAGAGGAGAAAAGAAAAAGAATGCTGTCTTTTTTAGAAGTGGGGTGTATATATATGAGTGGTCAGGAGAGACAGGTAAAAATAATTTAGCTTAGGGTTCACAGCAATAGCATGGTTACCATAGCAACTGAGGCACAGAAGAATGTGGCTGTATTGCCAAGATGGTTTCGTTTTTCCATCCCTGTCCACCCTCCGGTTAGCCAGAGCTTTGAGATAAAAGTCAAGAGCTGGAACAGGCAGGAAATGCAGAGGTAAAGTTCTTCGATCATTTTCCCTTGTAAACTAGGGGTTTGGACAAGCACATTTCAAAGGGAACTACCTAATAAGAGCAGAAGCGCAGTAAGAAGCGGTAGATTTTTTGTGCTTCGTGGGATGAAAATTAAGCTAAAAAAAATATCAGCAATGAACCTCCACAGCATATGTGGTATTTTCACAAAAATTATCTAAGGTCTTGAAATGTGTTACTGTGGTCTTCTCTTCCTTGAGCTAAGGTGTGGAATACATTTAAAAAGAAATCTAAATTAGGAGACTAAAACAAAATAAACTAGAAAACCTTACTGGTGATCTTGGTATCAATACCCTTTCCTCCCGGTCCTTTCTCTCTCTATTGTGAAGACCTTGTTTCCAAGGGAAAGTATATAGTTAGATCACAAAACTCTCTAAAATTTAATTGTTTCTAAAAAAAATCATTAAATATTTGGTAATTTAAAATCCACAAGAATTTTATTTAATGGTGATATGAGTCTAAGGACTCCTGATTCTCCACTGTCTTTATCTCCTTTGTAACATCCACTTCCGTATCATTAAAATCAGACAAACTTGGAAACATGGGTAGAATCCCACCTTTCACCCTGCAGTTGAAGCTGAAAAGAGAATCTGACACGGTCCTGTATTTTCTAAATCTTCACTTGTTTTGAGAAGTTGCATCTTCATGTGGTTTTTATGGAAGAGGACGAACTACACAATCCTGTGAAATTCCTCTTATAACACCTTTGAATAAAAAGGAAAAGCCCGTCAGTCTCATTTCAGTAACCTTGGATTGGCCTCTCTTGATTTCCCGGGGGCAGCTTTAGAGCAGTGGGTGCCCGCAGTCCATCTTAGACGCAGCTTCCAACCAGGATAACGGCCTATGCCTATACTCTGGTGTGTTCTCAGCGACATTAGTCTCACATTCTTTGCATAAACAAAGAAACAGAAACAATTCTTTTTCTGTCTTTAATATTCCTGTTGCAGGCCCATGTGTGTTTGAGACCTATTTCTTTAGTATCTGATAAGTAGAAAGGGAGAAAGAAATATGACATACAGAGTGATGGGTAAAGGAAAGAATCTAAACCCCTTTAAGAGTGGACCTTGATGAAAGCTGGCTTGCGGACTTCAGAAGCGGAAGAGATGACCTTTACTTCTCTGCCCACTTCTCGGTCAATGCTAAGGGCTGGCATTATCAAAGGTGTCACATTAGTGTCCCCAGCAGAGGTGAACAGGTTGTGGACTGAAGTATTTTCTCTTCCAATTTGTGTCCTCTCCCATTTTGTGGTCCCAGCAGAGGTGGACGGATGGTGGACGGAGGTATTTTCTCTTCCAATTTGTGTCCTCTCCCTTTGGGTTGCTCTACCATTTATTTTCTAATGCGGCAAAAAGACAAAAGGCAAAATAGCCGCTAGCCAAGTCTACTCCTTTGTGCCTGTGGATCTCGGCTACATGTGAAATGCAGGCCACATGACAGGTCCCCACACCACATCAGAAGCAAGTCCTTAATTTTCAGGACAGAATTACTAAAACTGAGTCATATTGAGGGAACAGAATCCGAAGAGGAATAAAAATGAATGCAATAAAAAACGACTTCAATGCTCCTTCTTGGCTGCCAGCTGTCACTTCAACTGAACCACCTGCTCTAGAGAGGTAATCTGTCATGTATACATTATGCCCATACCTATCTCCGTTATTCATGAAGTTGTATTGAAAACTAGTGGTTTCTGACCCCTAAATTTTCCCACTTTCAAACCCCCAAAGTACTTAAAAATCTGTTTGCTCACCCCTTCCTCCTTACCTCTCTCCCTCTCATCAGGTATTACTAACTCACTTGGTCTTTTAAATAAAGACTTTTTCTTCTCCCCTGTTTCCGTCTGTACACTTGAATGAGCGCCTCCGGATGGACACTCTGATGACTTTAGATTTAGTAAATAAGTCACATGGCCGTGAGAGTTCAGTATAGTCAACAGTGATGACTTTAGATTTAGTAAATAAGCCACATGGACGTGAGAGTTCAGTATAGTTAACAGTGATGACTTTAGATTTAGTCAATAAGCCACATGGCCATGAGAGTTCAGTATAGTTAACAGTGATGACTTTAGATTTAGTAAATAAGCCACATGGCCGTGAGAGTTCAGTATAGTTAACAGTGATGACTTTAGATTTAGTAAATAAGCCACATGGCCGTGAGAGTTCAGTATAGTTAACAGTGATGACTTTAGATTTAGTAAATAAGCCACATGGACAAGAGAGTTCAGTATAGTTAACAGGAAAAATAGCTAGCAAAGCATGAGTATGACTTCTTCCCGGTCAGCAAAGTGATGACATTGCCCACTTATTGATTGCAGCTTTGTGTTGTGATCTGTTTTCTGTGATGTGATTTTTTTTTCAGGTTTCTAGTTTTATTTGTCAGACCTCCTCATTCTAATCCACACTTAAGAGGTCAGGGGACTAAAGCTTCAACCAAGTCGTATGAAAAAGAAACGAGTCAGTGTCACATTTTATATTTGGTTTCTAGACTGAACATAAATAGGCCCCTGACAGTGTTCATAAGATTCAGAGCATCCTCCTAACTCTAATTCTATTCTTCAAAGCAGATATCCATTTGAAACAAAACTACTCCCGAGAATCACTGGGGAAGGGAGGAGCAAGGTCATGAAAGGCACAGATGCAAACTTCGTTTGAGGACCTCGGTTCCATTTGGAATCCCCACAGCTTTCTGTTTAAGTTCAAGGACAGAAACACCATTCTTTTTTTTTCTTTTCCATTCAGAGATCTTTTCCATCACATCTCACTGCCAAGAGAGAATCTCCCCACATCCTATAAATTAGAGTAGTTCTAGCAGTTGGGTTATGGCTGTTCCTCTGGCTCCTTTTTCATGTGGTCACCACAGCAATTTTGGATGAATTCTGTGTCTGTGGTGGTAATCTTGATTGCCAGCTTGATGGGATTTAGAATCCTCATAAAAACAAATCTCTGGTTGTGTCAGTAGGGAGTTTAGTTGGGAGACCCAGTCTGGGTGTGCGCAATACCATCAATGGACTGGGGTCTTAGAACGAATGAGAAGAAGAAATCTAACTGAGCACCAGAACTCATTTCTTGCTGCTTCTTGACTGGACATACAAGACAAGCCACCAACACTGTGTGGCCATGCTCTCCCTGCCATAAAGGATTGTGTCTTCAAACTGTGAGCCAAGAACATCCTTCCTTAGGTTGCTTTCGTCAGGTATTTGTCCCAAGCATGCACAAAATTACAAATACATTGTCCTCTTAATAATAAAATCATGCAGTCCTCAGTGCCAATAAACAGCCTGGAGTCAAAGGTACAGAGAATAAGGACTGTGTTAATACCCCTGACACGGCTGTTCTCAGTACCCTATATATCTGTGCATTCTCTTCTCTCTCTCTCTCTCTCTCTCTCTCTCTCTCTCTCTCTCCCCGTGTGTGTGTGTGTGTGTGTGTGTGTGTGTGTGTGTGTGTGTGTGTTAAGGGAGCTGATTTGTTTAGGTTTTTCGATCTAAATAAACGTGTATATCTGTAATTTTGTGCTTTCATGTATCCAGATATTCTAGACCAAAACTGATTCTGATCAACAGGTATTTATTTTTACAATAAATTTTGAGTCAAGGAAACACTCAGAATCTCACATCCGAGAATAAAATTTACTTCCCGGAAGTCTGGTGCTAACTGTATTTTGTGTGCCATTCAGTGACAAGACAGTTTTAACTCCTGTAGTTTTTCTTTCCTCTAACCGGGCTCTCTCAAGAGTATGTTGGCCGTCTAACCTTATTCCTCCTAGCACCAATAATGCGCAGGGGCTAAATGCACAGGTGCTTGCACCAATGAGTTATTCTCGCTAACTGCAAGGGAGCAGGCAAACAGGCATTTTTAACTATTTATTTTTACTTTACATTTTACTATCGGCCTCAAAATAGGTAAGAAAATTAACTTTATGAAAAAGCATAGCTTTAAAAAAACACATTCTTAAAAATTAGGGAGTTATTACTTTTTAAGGGAATATTTACAGATAGAAGAATCTGTAAATTTGTGCTGACAAGTTCTACTGCAGGCCTACTATAATTTACAATAACAAGTTCTACTGCAGGCCTACTATAATTTACAATAACAAGTTCTACTGCAGGCCTACTATAATTTACAAAAGGAAATGCAACATTCAGAATTAAAAAGGAAACGAGGAAAACGTGAATGTGTGTTCATTGAAAGAAACTTTTGTTTAACTTATTTTTATGATTTTTGCCAATGAGTTATACCATATTACATAGCCCCTCTTTCATATTACCTGAAATTAAAATTCACATTTTAAAATCATATACCAAAACAAAAGTATACGTACATACTGGAAGAGATAGCTTAGAACTTGATTTAGCTTGTGTATTTTCTTGCCAACAGCATCTTCAAGAGATAATTTGCAAACTGTTGAAATAATGGATTTGAAATAACTTCTTTAAATATTCCAAATATATTTAATATCACATCTGTTTCCCACCCACTAGAAATATTAAATTAGTTGACTGAAAGAAATATAAAATTCAAGAATGAAATTTGAGATCACAGATGGGAAATGTGCCATTTATTCTATAACATTATACTTTCATTTCCTTACTTTATGAAAACTCAATTCCTTAGTAATAAGATCCCACCTCTATCCTCAGCATCAGAGTATAAATCCTGAACACAGCTTCTGCTACATAACAGTTCCAGGAATTTTCAGTTACAACAGGTGAAAATTAACCTACTAATAGCAGGGATATAATTAAATTCAGCTGGCACTTAGCATTCAGACTCTGTCCCTGACAGCATCAGGCATAGATGTTAAAATGTGTAGTGAAACTGCTCTAGAGATATAGCTATCCGGTAGAGGAAGGAAAGGCTCCAAATTAATCTGTAAAGGTTAGGAGAACATTCTTCTGAAACGCTTTCAATTTCTCAGGGTTCAGTAGCCCTAGGAAACGGCACACATCAGTAATATCATTCTCTTCTCTTGCGCTGGCTTAATGGGTAGCCTGGGTGACCTGATGCGCCTTGAATCTGGCTCAACCAGCAAACTTAATGTGGCTGTTTAAAAGTGCTAGCATTGTTTGGGGTCCTTATTCCCAGCACAATGTTTTTTTTTTTAAGTTTTATTTTAGCAGGCTAACTCCTTTGTTTAAACTTGAACTGTTGCCCACTGAAACCCTCTTTAATAGTTTACCTAAAATTAGTGTTCCTCACTCCCCAAAACCCCTTTTTCCTGGAAAACAAACAAATACACACATACGGAAGAGGACCTTGATCTGTCTCACCTCGGAGTATTGTTCCCTTACCCAGGCTGTCTCTCTTGCCTGTCACTGTATTCTGGCTCCTTCCTCATCAGCGAACATTTGGGGTGATCCAACAGTCTCCCTTGAGTCCGTTTGTCCCGCTGTGATATGCTACGACCTAGAGGTTTGTTTATTCTAAAGTTGACAGCAGCAACACCCTCATGTCCGTCAAATCCCGCCTGTTCCTGAGGTCTGCATCCAATATTGCCATTCGGCGAGCTTCACAGTTTCTACCAAATGTCCAATGACAACTTGGTTTTGTGTGACAGGAAAACTTATATCCATCCATAATATGTTGTGTCTACTTGTAGATAGATGGCTAGAGGATGGTGATGGGAAATAAACAGGTATGCGGGTGGGTTCATATAGGTAACTTACCTGTATGTATATGCATGCTGAGTTATTTCCATTTCTTTCCCTTGAGAGATAGGATTATAATTGGGGGAAACTTTATTCATTTGGCACCATCTTTTCTTAATTACTAAATATATTGAGATTATAATCTAGTTACATTCATCCTTCCCTTCCCTCCCTCTAATGGTTCTCAGCACTTGGGTCATGAGCCCTTCGGTTGCAGGGGCCACATATGAGATATCCTGTATATCAGATATTTACATAACGATTCATAACAGTAACAAAATTACAGTTACAAAGTATCGGTGATATAATTGTATGGTTGTGGGTCACCACAACATGAGGAACTGTATTAAAGGGTCACAGAATTAGGAATGTTAGAACCACTGTCCTAAAACCTTTCATATTCTCTCTCCCCTACTCTCCTTGGAGTTTAAGGTCTCTTTTTACAATAATTGCTATTACATGCACACACAAACACTCAGACACACACGTTCCTAAATATAACTTGTTATATGTATAATGCTACATACATGTAAATATATGTATATATATATATGTTTTCATTATATGTATATATGTGTGTGTGTTTGTGTATGTGTGTGTGTTTTCAGGGCTGACCATTTGACACTGGACTACCAATTGATATACACTTCTCTGGAGAAAACCAACTCTCCTGTACCAGGTTTCCTCAATTGTCCTTGTGTAGAGTTTAGAGCTTGTGAAAACCTCTGTCCAGTTTGGTATTATGTTTTTTTAACATATGGCCCAAACAACTCAACATAGTGCTCACTTATAAATGAATAATTAAAGTAGATATAGTGTCATAGTGCATAGTATACTCTTGGCAATCACAGAAAAATATAACGATGGACTAGTAGAATCACATTTCCATTTACATAATCTTTACTAAATTCCTACTAAATTGCAAGTAGATCTAATAAGAGACCTATAAGTTGATTCACCTGATCACTTCATTCTGTCCTTGTCTTCTTATTTTCACCAGTGGGGGGGTGCCATAAAATTAGGGCAGATGCTGTTCTTTATAAGTATCTTAGATAAATCTATTCTGAGGGAATAATAGAAGGACTAAGACTGTGGCGTCTTTTGTTGTCAAATGTACGATACGAGCTTGACAACTTTCTTCGCTCATTGTTCATTCTTTCTTTTCCTAAATCCCTAAGCTGCAAGCCAGGTATGTTTTCTTCCCTGTTAGAGATAGTCAATAAATCACTGGTTTGAGTTCCTGAGCAAAATGGATTCTAGCTCTCTACTCTCGCATTGGAGTGTTTCATTATAAATGTTGGTTACAGTGGTGTGGCAAACCACTGCCATCGAGTTGACTAGACTACAACAGAAAGGCAAAGGCAAAGATAATACTTCCACAGACAGAGGGGACTCATGAACAGATAGAAAAATTTAATTGAGTCTGGCATGCCAGAGGAAGTAGTATTCACAATGAGCCATGAAAAGTCAAAGAAAATGGAAGGTACCTGCACAGTGTCATCCTCGGCGGGGAGACTTCAAAGCAGATAACAGCACAGAGATTTTCAGACGGAGTGACTGGCGGTAACTGTGGAAAGGGTAGCAAAAGACACAGGCTCTTTTTTGAACCCAGTTTCTAATTCTGGCCTCCTGCTTTCTTCTCTGGTGCCCTTAGCAAGTCCTTGCTCTACAAGATAACACATTCTTCCACGTTGGTTCTGCTCTTTAAAGCATTCCATCCTAAAGGTGGCCTCTTGAGAGGTTATTTAAATGTTTTAAAGTAGTCTAAGAAACTGTCAGTATACTTTCTATTTCTCTTTATGTCACTAATTCTTTGAGGATTTCATATCATTTGATGACATTCAACCTCCAACTCCTCCAAGACCCATTCCCTACCTACTAATTCTCATGTCTTCATTTTTGTTTTTTAGTTTTTGAGGGGTTTTGTTGTTGTTGTTGTTGTTTTGGTTTGGTTTGGTTTTTTTGTTATTGTTGTTTGTTTGTTTCAAGCCTGGGTTTCTCTGTAGCTTTGGAGCCTGTCCTGGAACTAGCTCCTGTAGAGCAGGCTGGCCCCGAGCTCACAGAGATCAGCCTGCCTCTGTCTCATGAGTGCTGGGATTAAAGGAGTGCACTACCAACACCTGGCTTTGTTTTTGCTTTTTAAAGCCCATCCAGTTCAATTTGCTCTTTCCCTCATTTTTCAGCCACCGCTTGCCAATAGCTCCTTAGCCACGAAAGGGACCTCATACGCAACTTCTTCCTCCATTCTGGGATTTTGTTTGACTTCCCATTGTAATAAAAACCCGCCTTTTCCTAAGGCTGCTAATTTGATTGAAGCATTTCATATAAAAAAAAAAACCTGCATCAAAAATAGAATTCTATTCTTGGTGGGATGTATCTGCATCAAGAAGGAGAAACTCATTAACTCAACTGAAGGTTTTTATTCATGGAAACATATAAAAAGGGAGGAAGGGGAGCCGATTGAAAGTGAAAGATAAAGTTTAGAAAAAAGTTTCCTGGTTCTATTGACAGGCCCTTGGGTTCTCTGTCTCTCTGCCTTCTTCAGGTCTTTCAATACCACAGATAAATTTCCTTTTCTTTACCTTCAGCAGTTAAGGATTCAGTCAGTCAGTCTTCTCTGAAAAGCGAGTATTACTCAAAATTCAAAGACATTTATGAACGTGTTGGACTTTCTATGTTTACTAGACAATGAAACATTTACAATGCTCTAATGATTAAGTAAACTAAGGAAATGCATATATAGCATAGATATCTATTTAAATTAATAGTATTTCAATATGCTTTAGGTTTAAAAAACAGAATTCCTATTTTAAGTAAAGAGAAGTCAGTTTTCACCACATAATTTAGTGTCTGCCTTCAACTACAGGTTTTCTTTCTTTTCCTAATGTTTTAAAATAGTTTCATGAAAACCTTGGGAAACGTTGGGATCCTTTACAAGATAAATCTCCACAGAGTCTCTGGTTACCTTTTCAAAACCTTCCAATACAATCCTGGATGATATTGTCATGGAGTTGAAATTAAACTAAATTCCTACACTTATTCTGCAGATCTGTGAGTCAAGGCAAACAGGCAGAAGGAGAAGGGCCTGACAAGTCCTCATTAAAAGCACACCAGGCTGAAGAGAAAAGTCACTTCCCTTGAGTTCTTGGCATCCAATCATACTCTCCAGCGATCTAGTCATCATCACAACACACACACACACACACACACACACACACACACACACACACACTGGGAGAGCGGGGGCAGGGAGAGATCCCTGCATTAACATTGTTAGCATTTTATGGAAAGAAGGAACCATGATTGACAAAATACCCTGTAGGAAAGTCTGTGAGGCATTATCTTGATCAACAGTAATGTGGGAGGGCACAGCCTACTGGGGTGGTTCCACCCCTTGGTAGCTGGTCCTGAGAGATATAAAGATGTAGGATGAGCAAGCTGTAGAGGAGAAAGTCAGAAATGAGCAATCTCAACAGTCTCTGCTTAGTTTCTGCCTCTAGGTCCCTGCCTGATCTCTGTCCTGACTCCGATGAATGATAGACCGTAACCTTCAAGGTGAAATGAACCCTTCCCTCATCAAGCTGCTTTGGCTGTGGGTTTTGTCACAGCTATAAGGGGCAAAGCAGGACAACTTCTCATTTATAAAAGTTGAAAAAGGAGCAACATTATTCAAGTCGTGTTGAAGTTTTGAAAGTTAATTATTGTCTGGGTTGAACCATTAGTCCTTCTTTAGGTACTGCCCCTTACTCTCATAAAATAAATGAATATGCTTACTTGAAACCCAGAAGAGCTTATTAAGTTCATAAAACATCCACCTCAAAAGAGCCTTCCAAGTCCAATAATTTCAACAGCATAATCACAGCTGACCACTATGTATGGGTACTGCTTAGCCAACAAATAATGGGCTATGTTTGTTTTCAGATATTAGTTCAATTTATCAGAAAGCATTTGATATGAATTCAAGAGATTGAGTACATGTTTCTATCATGAAAAAGAGGTCTTGTGGGGGCTTCATTCTGCTAATCCTGCCAGAATGGGCTCCACTCAGCCAGGAGAAGAATTTTCCAATAGTTTAGCCATTGCACTCACAAAAATGTAGAGTGTACTTCTTCTTTCCCCATCCTTGTGGTTTCTGTGACCAGATCTGAGGCTTTTAAAATAAAAGTTCCCCCACGTGTTTTATTTGTATCAGATCAACTTCTATTTCAAAAGCCCCAGAAAAGCCCTGGGAGCCACAATGATTAACGACCTGTTCTAGGATTTAAACTGCTTTCTAAACTGTGATACCTTCCAGAACACAAAAGAAAGGCTGAAGTAGGTCAGGAGCTTAAACTGCCCAAGGGCCTACCTCATGCCAGTTGCAGGCAGAGGGTGAGAAATGAAATTAGTTCCAGAAACTTCAATGGATCGTGATTCACTGGTTTAATATTGGATGGGAAGGGTAAGAACATACAGCCGTGATAAAACCTCAACGCTCAGCTCATTCAGAATTCTGTAATGTCAAATCTGTATTAATTCAGGTGGCGACTTGGCCTGAGAACATGCTGTACATTCTGATAAGTAGATGATACTGAGTTAGAGCAAGAGAGAGGTCACTGAGTGCCATAGAAGCTAGCCTCGACTAAACTTTAACTTGGGAGCTAGGGTGCAGAATATTCATGATCACACAAGACTTTCGCTGAGTTGGTGGCTCTATGTTCTTGTCTTCATTTGAAAGAATGAAGTTTGTGGGCCACACAGAGGAGAACTGAGAAAGAAGTTTTGTTGTAGGATTATAGCTGGAAGATGAAAATAGAGAGAGAGATGCCCAAGATTTTTCAGAGAAGTGAGTCCTGGGATGCGGGTAGAGTTGAGCTGCTGGTGAGGGGCTTTTCCTAAGACTTAACGACAGGAACGGCAGGGATGCAGGAGAAAGTGAGTTGGTCAGTCTTCTCAAGCCATCCATGTGGTGTCCAGGTGTTTTGGTTTCTGTCACATCTTCACACACTCACAAACACACATACACACATTTGAGCTCTAATGCTCATCTCGGTTGTGTGAAAGGAGAGGAAATTCTATGTCAAGCCAGAGCAAGAACCCGAGCCCCTTCTCGCACCCTTGGCCTCTAGTCAGAGCTGAACTAAGGACATTTCTGACAAGAATCACGTTCCCTATCCCTAAATGTCTGCTGTAGGAAGTCTTACAGTCAGTGGTTACCCGCCCACTGGGGCGTGGCCTCTTATACTATATATACACTATGTATATATACTATGTAGAGCGTGCATCCGGCCTCTTTTCCGGCTGCCAGATTCAGTTTCTGATCTTCATTCAAGCACAGGATTCTGATTTGTGAGTCTACCCCTAAATAAATAACAATCTATTTCTCAATTCTGAGCTAGTGTGGGATTTCTTTTAAGCGTCCATCCACAAATGGCCGGACTACTTTCTATCTCCTGTTCTCATCAGTGTGTGTTTGAAGAGGGAGAACTTATAAACTACGCTAGAGGAAAGTTAATTATGAGATCAGAGACCAAGATATCTTCCAGGATTGCCTTACCAGAGTCAGAGTATGCTGATGACAAATTGATATCAAACCCTATGTCAGTAGATGGTATCTGAATCTACGAGGAGCTTACCAGTGAGGAACACATGATCCTCTACATTCTAAAACAGGACCTAGCGTCTTACTGGAAGGTTCATTCCAGATGTCTACATACTACTATCAAGATGATTAAAAAGAAAGCGAGAGTTTGTAACTGGTACAAAGAGAAGGGCATAGTTTCTTACAGAAGCCTAGTTTTCCCGTCAGAGGAACAATTCACGAGTCCCCGCCCAGGGCATACATCTGGTATCACGTCTAGGTACCCTCACCATTGCCATATCCAGCCTAGCACATCTTAAATACTGGCTCCTAAAGGATGCTTCCTTCTCCTGAGGCAAAGTCACACAGCGGCACACTGTCTGCTCTTCTACTGCTCCTTTAACTCTAAAATTTCCAGCACAGTTATGAGGTCTCTGTGGTCAGGCTGAGACTGTCTTCAGGCTGAGTCAGAGGTAACAAAAATCTGTAGACTATCAAGAATGACCCTAGTTTTCAAGTTAACAGTTGCATGGGATCAGGTATTTCTTTGCTGTTTCGAATACAATTTTGTTTTTTGTTTTTTGTTTTTTTTTTAATCAGGTACATTAGTACCACTGAGGGATGATGTTTATGTGCCCATTCAAGTTCTAGGCATCTTATTTCCACCCAAGGTGCCAAACTCGTAGATAAATCTGATGGTCTGCTTCAAACCCACGAGCATTTTTATTGCTATAATAAAGGGCTGTTACAAATGTGATGTTTTGTGCATAAAATCATTTGAACATCTTAGAATCTGTGTTTTTCCCAGAGGTGAGAATGGGCTATTATCCTGTGTATCTTCAAACCTGCAAATCTTCCCTGGAAAGACACTCTCTTCTCAACTCACAAGGAAAAGAAACACCGTGTTTCACCATCATGACTTAGTCAGAATCATAATGGGGTTAACAATTGTCTCATCGATTATTTCAAGATTAGCTATGCTTAAAGAGTTCTAAACGTGTATTTAATAGAGCGCACTAATGAACCTATGCTATTAACGATAAAGAGCGAATGATAGATTGCTTAGTAAAGTGGAAGTAATTTTCAATGAACTGGGAAGAAAGTCTTTCATTAGTTCAAGATTCATAACTTTTATTTTAAATATACATAACATTGAAAATATAAAATCCGCTTTAAAAGATTAACTCATTTTAGCATCTGTATTCATAAAAAGGAAGATGATGGCTCTCAGATAATGAAGTTTTTTGAATTACTGAGTGGATTAAAGTGCTGAGGGATTATTGGACAGTAATTCCAAGAAAATATTAATATTTTGATACAGCCTTTGATATCACAAATATGCTTCACAAAATGAATACTGAGAGTTTGTTCTATGTATAGAGTTCCAGTATAATTTGGATCAGAAAGCTTAAGGGTATTATTTCAACAAGTTACACTCAAATGACTAAGGATTGATAAATCGAGTTTCGTTAATGGGCAGCAATCTCCCTCATGAGATACAGTACTCCAAAGACTTTTTCCAGATCTGGGGTGTTCAGCCCCGGCTTCCAGGCTACCTCACTGAAGGCAAACTGCTCCCCCACAAAGGGTCTTCTCCAGTTGCAGCTCTTTTGGGGTTAATGTATTCTTGGTGGAATTATCTCCCTCATTGATTGCTGCCCTGGGAGTTTTAGTGTTCATACAAACTAACAAACGTCCACCAGGCAAGCACCAGCAATGCCCAGCTGGCTCTTTGTCCCCCACGAGACATTTTCTCAGTTAGAGCCTCGTAATTGTTTAGCGCAGCTGCTCCCATTTCCAGGGTGCCAGCTCATCTGAGCCAACTGTATGCACACAGCCATGACTCATGAGGCTGAGAAAGCACACATCAGCGGTGGGTGGGGGACTTCAAGGACTCCATTTTAAAATTGCCTTCTTCTTTGTCTGCGACTTGAGGGGAAAAATCACAGTGAAAGGTGCTTATTTAAGCAGTATAAATATCCTATATACTCATGAATTTCGGCTATAGGAGCGCATTGAAACCTCGCTGTTTTTGAAAGTGCTTGTTGTATACATCTCAGCAGTTACTTAACTCTACTGTATGTGTTACAATAACAACTATATTGTAAGAACTGTAGTTTCCTACACACACACACACACACACACACACAGAGAGAGAGAGAGAGAGAGAGAGAGAGAGAGAGATACAGGATAAAGAATCAACCTAATATTCAGACTGCAGAACGATCAGGTAGAGAATAGATACAGAAGCCTGAATGACTGACTTCATGCTGTGATCGCTGGCCTGAGGGTTTGCTACACAGTTTCCAAAAATATTCCAGAAATACTAGAAATACATCTTTGCAGGGGGAAAATAAAGATTATTACTCTGAGGCGATTTGATTTCATTAGGGCTTTATTGTCAATTAGAGATGGCAATCTCATCCGGGATATTACTTTCTTCAGTAGTATGTACGTGGTATAATTAGACAGTGTCATCCAACTGCACATACACAAAACTGTCTCCAGGGACCTCTAGTGTATATGATGGAATGATAACTTTGACACATCAAACACTGTTGTTGAGAAAGAAATTAGCCTCCATCTTAATGTCTGGAGCAATAAGTATATGCGACTTTACATCACTGTGGGTCAGGAACTAAGGACAGATTTCCTCGGGTGCCTGTGGCT
The DNA here is from genome assembly GCF_037038515.1 of Microtus pennsylvanicus. Taxonomy (NCBI): domain Eukaryota; kingdom Metazoa; phylum Chordata; class Mammalia; order Rodentia; family Cricetidae; genus Microtus; species Microtus pennsylvanicus. The sequence continues at coordinate 18,498,039 of NC_134587.1, forward strand.
CACTGCAGGTCTGTTGCAAGGCTGAAAAACATGTCTGTAAGTCAGGGCATCATTAAAGTGCCTATTGGTCATGACTACAGGTATCTCTAGGATGAGCTAGGAAACAATCTGTTTCCATGAACACATCTAGGAATATAGGACTCAGAAATATTCTAAGTTGTCCTTGAGATTTCTACCAGGACTCCCTCTTGCCGCTTTTTTTTTGTTCCTCTTGGAGGCAGAGATGGAGTAAGTGAGTATACGCGATACAAAGACACTGTCTGTTTGCCCTAGTATTAGAAGTAACACCCATACTTTGTAACACATTCTATCACTAGGGTCACTTCTATAAATGCAGCCTACGTTCTTGAGGACACAGTCACAAAAGGTTTGAGTATTAAGAAGCAGAAATCATTGGTGACCACTTGAGAGACTGCCTGCCATGTGGAGGGAGGGTGCTAGCATTTCTCCCCAGAAATATGAAACTCTCACATCAAGTTATTTTCAGGATCACTATTTTTGACACATTGCAATAACACTACTTTCATTCTGATATAGTGGTCCTTAGCAACTGAAAATCTGGATATGTAACAATTAACTGTCCACCAAAAAAATGTTTCTTATTATTACGGCATATGATACCATTTACATACACTATATAGATATAATATTAAATTATTAAATAGTCTTCAACTTTTTATCGTGTGTGTGAATGATTGCACATGGGACAAATGGATGGACAGAGCAGGCTTGTGAAAGTTAAGAGGAAGTTGTGGAAGTTCCATAGGATATTAACCTATGGCATTTGGGTCTCTCCTCCCTTCGTGTGGGTTAAAGGGCTCAAATTCAGATGAATGTCAGACCTGGATGTCCAGCCCCCTTGCTTGTTGAGCCTTCTTGCTGGTCCTAAATGGCCTTTAACATATTGGGCTTTAAAACCATGCATTGTAAGTTCTAACCATGGTTCTGTCATTCATTTTATGACCCTGGAATGTTTATTCAACACATGGACATTCAGTTTCTTCACTGAAAACTAAAACTTGATAGAATTGCTGTAGAAACTGAGAAAAAAGTAATGCTGGGTATAGCTCTTTACAACACAGTGCCTAGCTCTTACAAAGAATCCGTAACACTGTTACTATAGGTTCCTCATTACATTCTGGAACTACTTCATAGGAAACTTTATAACAACAGAAACTAATATTCTGAGTTTACTTTTTAACTAACTCTGATGTTATTTCTTCTAGAAAGCTTTATCCTTAGACTCCTTTATTGCTGGTGTTCTCATAGTGCCTGTAAAGTGTTTTGATTAAATCCTACATCATTTGTTTCCTTCCAAGTCCTCCCCATCATACATACACTGTACATCAAATGCTCTTTTAAAAAAAAGAGAGAGAAATTCTCCCAAATCCATTTAGTGCTGCTTCTATTTACGTAGGTGTAAAACCATCTTCCAGGGCATGTATAGCCTCTCAGAGGCTATACAGGACTCTCCTCCTGTTATCAAGAGCTTCCCAGAGAAGTGTGGGACTTCATCTAGAGTGTTTTCTTGATCTTATGCAGATATTGTGTGTGCAGTCCAAGTCACAGTGAGCTCGTGTGTGCAATGACCTGTGATGTCCCGTAATTACTATTTCGCTGTAGATGTCTATTCCCTGTGGTTCTAACAATGATTTTCCCATTCCCCTTCTGCAATAATCTCTGAACCTTGGAAGGAGGAATGTCAAATGGATGTTCCGTTTAGAGCTGATCCCTCCACAGTCTCTTATTCTGTGCATGTTGGTCAGCTGTGGGTCTCTATATCAATTTCCAGAGAAGCTTCTGTAATGACAACTGAGATGCTTAAATCTCTAGGCGTAATGATAAGAATTTAGAGGTCAATTTATTAACAGAACGAAAGTATTCAATTCTCCCATAGGTCATATGACTTAACTAGCTATGAAATTTTCACCCAGTTAGGCTGCATAGGTTATATCTTGTAGAATAGGCTTTAGATGGAATCAGAGAGTGGGTACTCACAACATTCATGCTACAATTACAACAGCATCTTTTTCTGAAACTGTTATTTGAAGAACTCCAATGTATCCTTAATTCAAGAAATCATTGTCCTTTAAGAAGGCTCTACACACCCACAGTTCTGGACCAGGGGACTCTTCTCAGTCTTCCCCAGCCACTGTGACTAATTCTATCATGGTAATAAGCACATTTATTTTCTGTTTCTTAACTTACTTCAAATGCTCTTTAATTACCTTGTAGGCCTTACTAAAACATGTGTGTTTTGAAAGTCAAAGTGAATGTTTTATTTCTGTAGTCATGGAACCTAGCTGAGTGATAGCATGGAGTCGTTTTCAATAACTATGAGTTGAACAGTCTAATGAGTGACTGATTTGAGAGATATTGATACACATTCTTCTCTACTTGATTCTACCAGAGGTAGAAGCCACTGGAAACCAAGAATCTTGATTTGGAAGAAGCGTTTTTCTCCTATTTGTTTGGAAAGCCAGCTGCTTGAACAAGATTTGTTTAGATCAGAGACCATGCATTTTACACAAGTAGTTCTTAAGATACAATTTAGATGAAAGTCAGTATTTTACTGACTTCCTGTTATTTTGTGTTTTGAAGTTTATAACTTCGTAATAACTACATCATTTCACAAACCTATCTATTGCTCACAGCCATCCTCACAAACCTGTTTTCAAGGTTTGCTTTTTCTGCCTGTTCTCCAACATTTCCACACAAAAATGTGTCTAGCCATGCATGTATACATATAAATTCATCTATTGTCACCCTAAAATATAATAACACATCAGAGTAAGTATATTGATTTGTTACTGTCACTTGCTAAAATTCATATTTCCATGCATTTTTTTATATTCTGAAGGCAGAGAGTAGGAAGCCAGCCTTTGGAAAAGCTTTTGAACCTGTGTTTGCACATTAAAAGTACCTTAGGATGATGACCCTTGATACTGAACATTCTAGGTTACAAAACTCTAAGAAAAAATCTCTCTTGTTTATAAGTCACTTAGCAACCCCAAAAGACTGAAACTTGTGCATAAATGTTCATTTTCTGCTGTTGAGCTTGCAGGGTAGATTGCCATGAATTCAGTCAACACGGTTTTCACAGTCTTTAGTTTAAAAATCACTCTCAACTTCTCAGAGGCATGATAACTTCTGCTCACATCCCCAACAACTAACAGTACGCTCTCTTCTCTAGGCCTAATATAGAATACTTTAGTCTGAATCTTTTTTTCTTCCCATATCACGTTAATTCCCATAACAACATCTTCCACTGTCATGGGGGAAAAAAAGCAAAATTTATCCTAAAGACAAATAGAATTATTTGGAAATAACATATGATAATAATAAGCCTCACTCCACCAGGGGGGATGTAAGCAGAAACCAATAGACTGATGAGTTTTTCCATTTAGTAGCAATGCTTTCTCCTTTAACATCCTTTATTACTTGTATTTAACTGACATTTGATATGTTTGAACCACTGCTACTCATTTCAGAAAACATTGTTTAAAATATCAATATTGAACTAACTTGCTATTCCTTTGCTCTAAAAAAATTGAACAACCAAAAATCAATGGAGCACAGTTTATGTTAGCCAGTTAATCCTGGGTATGAAGTCTGCCCTAGAATGTGTTTAATAGACCCAGGATCACTCCATTGACTAAATTTAATGGTCTTTCTCTCCCAGAATCTACCATTTCTGACTAGCTTCCTGCCTGTAGGCGGGACTTCCTCCTGCCGTGCGGGGATATTTGTCTAGCATGAGTTTATGCCAGTCTTGTGCACACTGTCACAGCCTCTGTGAGTTTGTATGTGCTTGTGGACTGTTGTATCGGGAAAATGCTGTTTCTTTGAAGTCATCCACTACCTCTGGGTCTCACGATCTTTCCATCCCCGCGTCCACACAGATCCCTGCACATTGAAGAGGGATATTATATGTGTCCACTTAGGACTTAATATTAAAGATCTCTTATTTGCTACATATTAACCAGTTGTGGGTTTGCATGCTAATTACTACCGACTGCATGATGAAACTAATATAATGAGGGTTTAGTGATGCACTAATCTATAGGAATAGTAATGTGTTATTAGAACCTATTATGGCGTTCATTTACCATAATAAGAGTAGTAGGTTTTCCTGTAGGGAAAGAGTAGTAGGTTTTCCCATGCTTACCTAGCTTCAGTTCCTGGTTTCATTGATGGTGTCAAATACAAGTTACATCTCATGAAGCAAGTCTTACATCTAACCAAAAGGTGCTTAATTACTCTTATAGCATGCACAAATATTCAAATTGTGGCACCACACAGTTGCAGCAGTGGGCGTATATTACAAGCAGGTTGTTTTGTTGTAGTAATATGGGCTGCGGGGCTGCGTCCCCAACACCCCAGCCACCTGCTCGGCTAGCTTTTGCCCCGAAATAATTACACACAAACCGTATTCATTTAAACACTGCTTTGGCCCATTTCTATCTAGCCTCTTCTAGGCTATTTCTCACATATTAATTTAGCCCATTTCTAATCATCTGTGTAGCGCCCCTAGGTGCGCTTACCAGGAAGATTCTAGCCTATGTCCATCCTGGGTTGGAGCTTCATTGCTTGCGTCTGCCTGGGAGCTGGGAGCATGGTGTCTCTCTGAAGGCGTCTGCTCCTGAGAGGAGAGCTGTCGAGTCTGAGCTCACTTCCTCTTCCTCTCAGTGTTTTGTTCTGTCTACTCCTCCCACTATCTTCTAACCAATGAAATGGGCCAAGGCAGTTCCTTTATTAGCCAATGACCTTCCTCCATCATTTTGTAGATTGTGGTATGATGATTTCCTCCTCCGGTGGCATGTACAGTACCTTCAAGCGCTATGAACAGTATCCAGTCAGGACAAAGCTTCCAGTTGAGGACCATGTAGTTTTTTCCATGTCCCATGATGATAAGATTGTGATACCTTCAACAATAGGGTCTCACCATCAGGTTGTGGAGGGTAACCTCTACCATTAGCCACAGCCTATGTTTGAAGGATGTCTATAGGATCCCATTACCTAGCAACTCAAAATTTTACTTGAGTATGAAATCCAGAAATTTGGGGAAACAGTTTAAGATGCCAATGTAGAATGGAGTCTCTTAAATACTTTCATGTGAAAGGCCTAATATAATTTATCAAAGAGACTGAATTAGTAAGAACTATTAAAGATATGAGATACACTAAAAGATATCACCTCTATTTGACATTTGAAATTTGAAAGGTTCCAAAAGAAATAATCCAGGTATTTTGCTATTCATTTGTGTTCAATAGAAAATTAAAATGATAATTTCAAATACAAAGGTGTGTTTGAAAAAAAATCTAGAATATTTTATATACTGGTAAGACACAAAAGCTACAATGAAGAAATCAAGAATTATACACACTTAATGAGTTGGCTGTTACTGAGAAAATTGTGCTTCCCATGGGGAGGCACATGGTGGCTTGATTTCCGTTTGTTCCTTGGATGTATGATGTTCTGGTGTGTTTTAGTTAGATATTTTCACATTCATGCTTCCACCTAGGAGAAATAGGAAATCTTAAAAGTTTTCTTTTTTGCAAAAATATCAAAGCTAAATTATTACTGATGAGCCATAAGATATAATATCAGCCAAAATGAAATTTGTGACTATTTTGAATCAAGAAAAATGACCTCCTATGAAGTTATTCCTGAGAAGTGATGTGAACAACTGGATGCTAATGTCTATTCATACAAAGTCCCTGCTTCTTTACCGGGTCTTCTAAATAAGCTAAAATACCATCTTTATTTCTCTTCATTTACATTAGATTATGCATGTACTTATTGGTTCAAAGTTACTGCAGAACTCAAAGGTGGTTTTTTTTAATGAATTATATCTGAATTCTTCTGTTTGATTTGAAAAGAAATGTTTTTAAAGGACTGTGTTTGACACCACTAGCTCATTATTACCTCCAGATAACTTTGGGGTATAACTATCTCTAGATTATAATAGAATTGGCCTCATATTTAATTTACAGAATCAACAGGGATTTTAGTAGAATACTCAAAACTTTTCCCTCTCTTGGCAGATCAGTTTCTTAGGGCTTCTATTCCTGTGTTGAGACAGCATGACATAGCAAGTCTTATAAAGGAAAACAATTAATTGGGGCTGGCTTATGGTTTTAGAGGTTTAGTTCATTATCATGATGGCAGGAAGAATCACAGCATGTAGGCAGACATGGTACAAGAGAGGTAACTGAGAGTTCTACATCTGGATCCACCAGTAGCCGAAAGTAACAATGACCCACTGGCCAGGCTTCTGCTTCTGAGACCTCAGAGCCCAGGCCTTAGTGATGTGACAGACCTCCTCTAACAAAGCCACACCTACTCCAAAAAGGTCACACCTATGAATAGTGCCACTCTCTATGGGCCTATGGGGGCCTTTTTAAATAAACTACCACAATCAGAAAATATATAATTAAGAGTAAAGTATTTCTATAGTTTTCTCTTATTGTGCAGTGTTATTCCATGTCTTAAGGTTAAGATATCTATTTAATCATTTCTTTTTAATGTTACTTAGTTTTTGTTAGCTTTTACTTGTATGCTGCTTTTAGTGATCAAGTCTCCCTATTATATTTAAGGAGTATTTTGAATCCTAGAAAGACATTTTTCAAAGAATCTTTTAAACTTAAAATAGTAAAACATCATTTCTTGCATAATGAAACTTACTGAGCCTTCCATGTACTGGAACATTTGGGTCACAGGTTTGTCATCCTGTAGAAAATATTATTCAGTATTTATTACGTGGCTTACAATGGATGTAGAGTGGCTTCAAATATAGAAAATTGAGTACCATGGTTAAAGCTATTTTAAAATCTAGAAAATAACTCTACAACTTAATTCATATTTTTCTTCTGCACCAGTTTGATCTCTGCAAAACCTTTTGTTATGGAATAGAACAAGAGAAAGTGAGGGACAGAGAAAAGGGGGGAGATGAAAAGAAAGGAGGAATACAGACAAAAATAGACAGAAGGGTTAGCATTGAGTTCTCCGAAAGTCATCTATTTTTACTTCTTCTCGTTACACTAGTTGGGCTACTGAGGAACTGACTGTCATTTAGAATTCTTGTTCTTCTGGGTCCACAATACCTAGCAACATAGTATCAAAATACAGGATGGAAAAACTGATGGAAAAGTTTCTCCAAAACAAGGCTAGAAGAAAAGTGAGAGACTTCCAGGAATCTGTTAAGAATAAAAATGACTCGAGTTTTTAGAATAAAATATTCTAAATAAATATATTTAGAATATTCTACAATAAAATATTCTACAATAAAATATTGTAGTTAGAATAAAATATCATAGACTCTTAGCTAATTTCTAGCCATCATATGTGGTCCAACCAAGTAAGACTCATTAACTTCCCGTCAGACAGAAGTCTCCCTGTTGCTAAAGCTGCTCTGTAATGGAATTTGTTCTTTTCTCCTTTGAAGATTTAGCTGGAAGGAAAGGCTACCCTATATTTAGAGAAAACAGTAAGAAGCTTTGATATGCATCTTCGTTACAGGATAATAAAAATGACTAATTAACACATCCATATCAAACCAAATCTCAGCTCATATCTGATAGCAGAGCTTTTGCCTTGGGAATTACCAGAAACCTTTTGTCAATGTGGGAATCATCTATACCTCAGGAAAGATGTCACTCTTGATTTCATTGTGACCTTGAGCTACTACCAGTACTGCTATATTTTGTTGTTATTCTTTGATAATTAAATACAGTATATTTTATCATATTTTCCTTGCTCCCCAACTCCTCCCAGATCCTCTACCCTTCCCTCCCCACCCCAATCTATTTTCTTTCTTACTATTAAAAAAAGAAGGGAAGAAAAGTAAAAAGCCACTAAAAACATGGAATCTGTTTAGTGTTGGTGAACTATATTCCTGAGCATGAGTCCTCCGTTGTGGTGTGTGGTCGGCGAACTCAGTGTCACTCAATTGAAGGAAGCTGATTTCACTCTCACAGTATCTACCGACTGTAAACAGCTTCTTAGCTAGGAGTGGGACTTTGTGTCTGCCTCTCCTCCTCCATTGTGGGACTTTGGCTTGAGCGTGTCCAGGTCCTATGCATGCTGTTGCAGTGTATGTAGGTTCCCATATGCATTGGCTGTGTGTGTATAAAATGCTGTTTCTTTAAAACCATATGCCGCCTCTGGCTCTTAAAAATCTTCCTGTTCCTTCCTCCTTGTAGATCTCTGAGGCTGCAGGAGATAACTGTGATATAAACATCTCACTCAGAGTCAACACTTCAAAGTGTCTCTCTCTCTCTCTCTCTCTCTCTCTCTCTCTCTCTCTCTCTCTCTCTCTCTGTGTGTGTGTGTATATTGTCTGTTGCCATGGTGTGGGTCTCTGTATTAATTACCACCTGTTGCAAGAAGAAACTTCCCTGGCAAGGGTTGAGTGATGCATTGATCTTGTGGTCCCCTCTGATGTTTCTAAATATGTTTATCTTCTTCTTACAGGTTTCCTCCTCTGCAGGCCTCAGCTCTTTCTAATTGAGAGACAGCGTTTCTGTGTCTTTCCTTTCTTTCTCTCTCCTGTCTCTGTTCCTATTTCTGCCTCTTTTGTGAGAATTAAAAATGTGATTGTAGTTCGTAGGCATTCACAGAAAACTATGCTCTAAGTTGGGTGTTTGTAGGGGGAGTATCTATGTGGGTGTGGATGTGAGCACATGTGTGAGGAGGTGCACACACAACATGTGTGCATGTGTGTGTTGAAGTCAGGTGTCTTTTTTAGTGCATTCCCATTATTTTTTGAGACACGTTTTTTCACTGGACTTCATGCTCATCAATTTGGGCAGACTGGCTAGCCAATGAACTATAGGAACCTGAGTTTCTCTATCTGTCCCCAGTGCTAAAATTATAGGAGCATGCCATCATGCCCTTCTTCTTAGTTGGAGTTTTTAATGTTTTATAGGTTATAGATGACTCTGAAAAATCTGATAAGGGAGTGAATATATATCGCCAGAGAAATATATACCTCTATGTAATAAAAACCACATGTTATATACCTTTAAGAACAGAGGTTTTTAGAGTTAGCATAAAGCTAAAACTGATTTATAGCAGACCCCAGACCTATGTGTATCTGAGTTTTACAAAATAAAATAATAATATGTACTCAAGTACACACACACACACACACACACACACACACCTCTACAGGCCAATTTTAAACCAAAAAAGAAAGAAAATGGGGTGCAGACCAAAACAGAGAATTCTCAACAGAAGAATCTAAAATGGCTGAAAGATACTTAAGGAACTGATCAACATCCTTAGCCATAAGAGAAATGCGAATCAAAACAACTCTGAGATTCCATTTTATGCCTGTAAGAATCGCCAAAATCAAAAACACTGCTAGAGAGGATGTGGGGTAAAGGGAACACTGCTCCATTGCTGGTGGGATTACAAACTGGTACAGCCCCTTTGGATGTCAGTGTGGCAATTTCTCAGAAAATTAGGAAACAACCTTCCTCAAGATCCAGCAATACCACTTTGAGGGTATATATCCAAAGGATTCTCAATTGTACCACAAAAACATGTGCTAAACTATATTCATAGCAACATTGTTATAGCCAGAACCTAGAAACAACCTAAATGTCCCTCAACTGAAGAATGGATAAGGAAAATAATGACATCTTGAAATTTGCAGGCAAATGAATGGATCTAGAAAATATCATACTGAGTGAGGTAACCCAGACCCAGAAAGACAAATATATGTACTCACTCAGAAGTGGCTTTTAGGCATAAAAAAAAACAGCCTACAATTCACAATCCCAGAGAACCTAGTCAACAAGGAGGACCCTAAGAGAGACATACATGGATCTAATCTAAATGGGGAGTAGAAAAAGACAAGATCTCCTGAATAAATTGGGAGCGTGGGGACCATGGGAGAGGGTTGAACGGGGGAGGGAGGGGAGCAGAGAAAAATGTATAGCTCAATAAAATCAATAAAAAATAAACCTTGGAAAATCATTAGAACTCAGAATATTGAATGACTGTGCTACTTCGTTTTAGTTTTGTATTTAATTAATGGTCACTTCCTTTGTGACAGCTGTGTCATTTTTGCATATTTCTTACTTGAATATCGGGGCAGTTGTCATTAGAGAATGCCTGCTTCGATGGTAATTACTCAGCTTAGCTCAAATCATTAAACCTTTCCTGGTGCTGTATAATCTATCTGCTTCACTTCGCTACCCAGTACTTTCCCAGTGGATAGAAAGGCAGCCAGACTCTCGGTTAAATAGACATCCCTAGTCAAAGGTAAATAACAGGTGAGCATGCTCCACTAACACTGCATCAGGGTAGTTAATGGCTGCGTGAAGCACTGCCTAATCTTTAGGACAGATTAATCATTCCCTACTGCACTTTTCGAAAGAGAAAGGTAGTTATTAATGCTGGGGTTCACAAAAAAATGTTCAAAGTGGATCTTCATTGAATAAATAGTGTTGTTCCATCTGGGAGATTTTAGTTATATATAACACCAAACTGTGGAAAGTTAAACAAATGGGAACGTGCTAACAAGAAGACAAATGTAGTTGGATAAAAAAAAAAGCTTTAGTGTGTATTAAACTGTATATTTAGTGGGTTACTTGAGGGGGGAGAAAATATAAATATCCTTATGAATATCGTGGAGTCTTAGTTTTATACAGTGACTTGTTACTCTTCTCATCTTTCCTTTATCGTTTAGAAGAAAATTTTTGTAATAGTTCAATTAATCATGTTTTATCTTTCTGAAGTTTGATATTTCTCAAATGTATAGGAAATGATGACTCTCTTAAGGAAATGGAATGGATTGAGTAGCAGATTTTTCTATTTAGTGGACTTGGAGAACTCTCATTACACTGATAAACAAATATTTGCCTACCTAATATTTCATTTTCCAAAACAATAAATCCAAAGCACTTTCATGATTAATTTTGACTTAAAATTTTTGTGTCTATTATTTGCAAAATACATATTTAATGTTATAAAATGCTTTCTCATTTAGACTACTTAAATAATATAAAGGACAATATAAATAATCACATAGTATTCTTAATGTCATTGTTTTGTTTTCTGAAAGAAGATAAATACAATGTGATTAATGAAATAATTTATTGTCACTTTAAAAAAAAAGCTGAGATAAGATTCCAAACATATTTATATAATATATATCATACCTCTTGATAGTCTAGAATTACTTCAAAGTGTTTATAGTAAAATATTTTCAGCATGTTGTAAAATAATGAGATTGGTATTTAGTCACCCAGTTTCAACATAAACTATAGTGAGCATTATAGCATTATACATAACCAGACCTCCTTCCTCTCTTCATGCTTCAGGGCATATTGAAAAAAATCTCTAACATTGTAAAAGACCCATAAACATTTCATCCACAGTTCTAAATTGTAAGACATATTTTTAAAGCATAACTACAGGGCCTGGAGAGATGGCTCAGTAGCAAAGAGAACTGGTTGCTCTTCTTGAAGAACTGTGTCCAGCTCCCATATCTACCTGGAAGCTCATCGTCATCATCGCCATCATCATTTATGCCCCAGCAATGCATAAGCATGCATGTCCAGCCTGTTTATGGTGGTTCTCCAGTGGTTCCTATGCTGGCCCGTCCTAGATGCTTGTGTTATTGTCATACCTAAGGTTCCATAGTCTTCCTTTATCCAGCATTTTTGTGGGGTGGGGGAACTTCCTCTTTGCCTTATCGCATGCACACCTCCAAGTAGTACTATCATAACCACCTATAACTCCTGTTCCAGGTTATCAGATACCCTCTTCTGATTTCTATGAGGTACACAGATATCCATGCAGGCACAATACCCATACACATAGAATAAAACAAAATAAAAATAATTTTAAAATAACTACAGATGGCATTGCACTCAAAAGTAAGAATTGCCCCTAATTTGTCTCTAAAAGGACCCTCACTGATTTTTTTCTCCTCTGTAATCTATGTTTCTTGACAAAAGTTAGGAAATATCCTTTCACTTTCTTAAATTTGAACTAACATGCTTCTGCTCTGACTATGAAAAAAAAATATGTGTCTGGACACTGAGAAGGCTAGAAGTTTCTGTTATTGAAATCAGAGGAGCAAAGAATTGAAGGAGGGAGGGAGAAAAGGAAGGGATAGAGTGAAAGAAAGGGAGATGAGGAAACAGAGAAGAGAGAGAAAACAAACAGAAGAATAAACCCTCTCAGCATATTGGGTGAGTTTGCCCTGCAGTTAGCCATAACAAGGAGTTAATCATGTGAATCTTGGCTTTCTCACAAAGTAAATATCCCTAAACAAACCTCAGTTGTCAGCAAACAGCACAGAAGTCCTGCATTCTAAACCCTGCCTTCATTCACATCTGAAGCACAAAACTATAAATAATTAATATCTACTCTTTTAATTCACAAAACTTTGGCCTAGTTTGTTTTAAGGAGTAGGTAACTAAAGCAATTTCAGTCCAAATTAAAATTTCTCCATGTGGTGTACAAATACTTTGCTATTATTGGTATGTCTAAGCCATGATGTGAATTACCCTACAATTCTAAACCGTGATGAAAATGCTTTATATATGATAATTAAAACTTCCCTGTTTTATTATCCAATTCATTAAAGAGATATGTTGATATGATGACATGACATGACATGACATGACATAATACTTCTGCATAGAGTGGTGATTTGGGCATATATTACTATCATTGTGAAAAATCTGAGATCTGAAGAGATTAATGCCTTAGCATAAAAAATTTAATACCTAATACTTAAATTCATGTCTTCAGATTTCTGGAAACATTCCTTCCCTTATTCCTATCTCAGTTGTGCCTTCAGAGATTTATAGCACAGGTCACACTAATTTAGATGTTTTAGGATTGGAGCTATGCGTATTCTTGGGAAACATTTATATCTCAACTGTACCCTGCTACATCTCTGATGCCTGGTCCCTCAAATCTCCTCTTAATATGTCTCTCTTGATGTACCAAAGACTTCAATGAGCTCTGATCTCTGATCGGGGCCTTATTTTCACCAGCATTTTATTACCAGATACATTTTTCTCAAGCTAAGTATGATCATGTTTCCTGACTAGCAAAACCTAACACTCTTCAAACTGATTACCATAGCGATGAATTCGTTCTGAATATCTTATTCTGTCTCTCTGTGATATTTAAGTCAGTACAATAATCTTCTGAATCATGAAAACAATGACCTTCCAATACAGAATTAATACCCACCTGACTTCAATCCCAACTCATTTGGATTTATAGTAATAATTCATGATATTAAAATATGTCATTAAACAGAATTTATTGAAATTCTTTTACTAATAAAGTTGCATGATGATTGAGTAATCACATGATTCACACATAGCCATGCACAAGTTAAAAACCTGTAAATTAAATTAACATTTGATCTCATACCATCAAAATGCACCCCACTGTACATAACAAATTGCACTATAATAAATAAAGTACTATATTCTAAGCCCAGTTCCAGAGATAAGTTGATTATATAATCACTGGATACAGAATTCAATAAAGCCTTAAAGCTAAAGTTAGCTCTAAGTAAACAAAGCCTGGTAGAGTTACAAAGTAATGCCATTTAAATTGGCTTCCAAAGGCCAGCAGGAGCAGTGTTTGCCTTAAGGATTATGTTAGAATATCCTGAAAGAGCAATTGAAGCTTGGATGGTTGTAACACTATTTTGACATTCTCAAAATGGCATGAAGTTTTGAAAAGAAAAATCATGATTTTACATATTAGATTGGCCCATGTCAAGGAGCCAATGATTGATTTGTTTGGCCCACAGAATTGTCGAATACTGACCATTTTAGTTCACAGACGGAAAGTATTTTCTAAATTATCTGTTTCTATTTTTGTGATTTCATTACTCTCTTGTGGCTGCAGATAATAAAGCATTAAAAGGTGTTTCAAACAATGGAATTATATTCCCTCATACAGGTCCTGATTTGCTCCAAATTAGACTATGAACACAGTGTTTCTTCTTGGAAAGTCTGAGGAGAAAGTCACACCGCCCCCTCTTGGGCCCTCTGTGAAAAGACAGGCTTGACCTTAAGTGTCTTTTGGCCATTTGAAGTTCTGTTGAGAATTCTCTGTTCAGCTCAGTGCCCCAAATCAGGAGCAGAAGGAGACGGAGCACGAGCAAGGAACCCAGGACCGCGAGGGGTGCACCCACACACTGACACAATGGGGATGTTCTATCGGGAACTCACCAAGGCCAGCTGGCCTGGGTCTGAAAAAGCATGGGATAAATCCGGACTGGCTGAACATAGAGGACAATGAGGAATACTGAGAACTCAAGAACAATCGCAGAGGGTTTTTGATCCTACTGCACGTACTGGCTTTGGGGGAGCCTAGGCAGTTTGGATGCTCACCTTAGGAGACCTGGATAGAGGTGGGCGGTCCTTGGGCTTCCCACAGGTCAGGGAACCCTGATTGCTCTTCGAGCAGATTAGGGAGGGTGACTTGATCAGGGGAGGGGGAGGGAAATGGGAGGCGGTTGCGGGGAGGAGGCAGAAATCCTTAATAAATAAATAAATAAATAAATAAATAAATAAATAAAATAAAGAAAAAAAAAGACAGGCTTGGCCATCCTTGACATGCAGGCCCCACTGCCTCCGCTAGCTTGTGGGATTCTCTACATGTGTCTTTGTGTTTCTGCACCCGAATCTCTCTTCATTTATACAAACATCAATTATTGTACCACTCTGGCCTCATTTTAACTTGATTCTATCTGTAAAGGCCATATTTCAAAATAAGGTCACATTTACAGGTGCCGTGGATTAGGACATAAACATGTATTTGAGATGTACAAATTGCATCGTATCCTTCATATTGAGAGGTATATGCTAAACCATTTTAACCTATTTTTATATTTTAAATATGAATAACATAAATCAGGGGGTTTCTGAAATAAATATACTTCTCTTTAAAAGGAATTTACATGTAAAATGTATGAAACCTTTCCCTAACACTCAAATCTGAGGTCCGTGCCACATACATTAGAGTCTCCGTAGCCTGCGCCATGCCTTCCCAGCGCTGTCCTCTGCCACTGTTTCCCTATGTATAACCCTTCAGCATAAATGCAGTCTGCTTATAATTCCTCCGCTTGTAATATCCTTAACGTCGATGATTCTGTCCTTCCTCCTGTAATGGTGCTTTAGGTTCAGTTTCCTCATACCCCGACATTCTGCACTTGTAACTTGGTTCAAAGTCTCAACATAGCTGCCATCTTTTTTTTTTTTCTTTCTGACACTTCTGCGAATATCACCTCGGCACCATTCCCACCCTCAGACACCTAGTAAGGTGAAACTCCAAAAGCTTACCGTTCTCGCAGTGCCTTGACATCGGAAACAGTGTACAACCGTTTCAGATGTCAGTGTGGTAGGGTAGGGTTGCAGCCACAGCGTTACTCCCCAGAAGTTGCAAGGCGCTGTGTGCATTTTACTCTCCGGAGGAGTTCCAAGGTACTGCACTGGGTAATCCCAGACAATACCTCTTTGTGAACAAACTGTTTTGTAGTCCTTGCTGTTTTCTTTACACGCTCTTTCTTTCCGGAGGAAAACTGTAGGTTCAGGATTTAGAAAGATCTGCTTGGCTCAAAGTTTCAATCTCACTTTATTGGAGAGCCCATAGCATGCAGGAACCTGGCAGGGGGAGGGAGCTAGAAAAATAGAACACATCCATATTTTTTTAGATCTTGACAACCATAATAAGGTTTTACGTGTTACGTTGTACAAGATAAGGAGAGAGCGTGTTTTATGAGAAAGGCCCAGTGGTTAACATGACAGTTGATAGTCCACACTTTCCAACCAAGATGTCATAGATTAACTTTCCAGGCTGAATAAAATTACAATACTGTTCTATCTGATTTCCTCTTTCCAAGTGATAAGAGATATTAAGCTACACATTTTACCCTCTTGCATCTGGAAAATGGCATCCTTACATATTAGCATATCTTAGATTCTAAGGATTTTTAGTATTTTATGAAATATTAGCTCGCTTTTCTCTGTATTGAACTCTCTATATAGTCCTCATGTTCAGCTTGTCATTGTCCACCATAGTTTGAGGTAACCTTCCATTTCCTCCATGTATTTGTTTATTCATATTTACTGTGCTCTGGATAAATAATCAGATTAGGTTCTCGGGTTCCAAAGCTACTTAAATTGCTTTAGCTATTCCATAACCACATTTGCCTATTTTAGCTAAATTCCTATGTTATGCTTTAATGCCCTTGCACTTGGTGGTTGACTTCTCAAGTCTATGTTAAGTGAGGGATAATAACTTGTTACACGAGGAGAAAAGAAATAAGGTATGACAATAAAAATAAAATTGAATATTGAAGTAAACTCAGGAAGGTTATTATTATACTTAAGATAAATTCAATATGTATAGAATTTCCAAAACTATAAAAAGTATCAACAGGGATCTGAGATCCATATCATAAAGCCAATAATATAATTTAGAAGAATCTAGTTTGTATACTTAGTAAATGCTTCATCTTTCAAACCAGTGTGCACATGTGTGATGTGAAGAGTGTAATGTTGTTCTTCAGAGGCCCCTTAAACATGCTTAGTGTATGGTACATTGTATAGGTGGAAACCCTCCTGTTTTAGTGTATGGTACATTGTATAGGTGGAAACCCTCCTGTTTTAGTGTATGGTACATTGTATAGGTGGAAACCCTCCTGTTTTGATTTTTGTGTTTTTTTTAAAATTTGTTTGTAGAAATTACAAAATCACAAATTTACTCTAGACATGACTCAAGTTTAGCTCTGATAGTCTCAGATACACTAAAACTATAAGCTACATCATTTTAGCTGGCCTGACACTTTATTAGGAGGTTATGTCTTAGTATCTGCATGTCTCTTGGTAGATAAAAATCTGTAACAGCTTCAGGTAATAATCTGAAGAACTCTGAAGCATTCCCTGCTCCCGTGGAATTCTCTACGTCTCAGAAAAAAAATTAAGTGAAGTTACTATTTGTTCCAGAATATTAAATATCTTTTCATCATCTAAACAAAAGACTCTTTTGAGTGTATTTTAGTATTATTTGCTTTTGCTCTTATTGAAAATATATTACAAGGAGGAGAATCATGCTTAACTAAAGATCTGGATAGGTTAAGCAAGATTTCATTTTTCAATTAATTTATCAAGATTTAATTATTAATTAGTATGAATAAATCAAATCTGACTTTAGATTTATATATATATTTCATCTATTCTTTACAGCTACTACTTCCTTACATTGGAAAACTGAGCAATTACTTAAATTAACTGATTTTATGCATTTCTGAAAACATTCATGTACTTAAAAATCTAATGATTCCTCAGTGTCTCAGGAATAATATGCATTAAATTTTGCTGAAAAATCGTATTTATCAAGAAATGTCATTGCGATTTTTTTAAACTGACAACATTACCAAAAATCATTATGTAAGATTCATATAAATGTATGTGTGTTTTTCATGAGTATGTCAGAATAACATGACTTCTTTCTGATGTATCATGTTCTATAATTGCCTTACTATTTTACAGGTATGACAGAATTTAAAAGGCATTTTTTTATGCATGTCTGCTTTTCTTTCTTATACTCAGGTTCTTTCTTTGGGAGCAGATGTCTTGCCAGAATACAAGCTGCAGACACCACGCATCAACAAATTTACAATATTGCACTACAGCCCTTTCAAAGCAGTCTGGGATTGGCTTATTTTACTACTGGTCATTTATACTGCTATCTTCACCCCCTACTCTGCAGCCTTTCTCCTCAATGACAGAGAAGAACAAAAAAGGCGAGAATGTGGCTATTCTTGTAGCCCTTTGAATGTGGTAGACTTGATTGTGGATATTATGTTTATTATAGACATTCTAATAAACTTCAGAACAACCTATGTAAATCAGAACGAAGAAGTGGTAAGTGATCCTGCCAAAATAGCAATACACTACTTCAAAGGCTGGTTCCTGATTGACATGGTTGCAGCCATCCCTTTTGACTTGCTGATTTTTGGATCAGGTTCTGATGAGGTAAGAGCTGCTTAAGAATTTTATTTTCTGAAAGACTGCAATTGTAAAAGTAAATCTACATTAACTAGATAAAAAAGTAGTCCTACATCTCACAGATGAAATTCATTTACACCTGGAAATGTTGTAAAATGAAATGAAGACATTTTTCTGTTGTGAATAATTGAAATTACTTCTATATTTGCTAAGAGATACAAAAATACTATCCATGCTGTAGCCAACAATTTAAATTTTAAAACACATCCACAGAGCATTTTACTCTAGTGAGTAAAATATGTACAGAGAAGTTCTTGAGTGCAAAGCTATCCAACATTAAGGCTCTTTTCTTTCTTACATCACTAATTAGGGTGTGGAACAAAGAAAGACTTGTTCTTTGTTCAAACTATAAAAAAGTGCACCTTATGAAATGCCTTTATCAAAAACTCTTTCACTTCCACCTCACATTTCAGAAACTATCAAATGCATATTGCTAATACCTCATAAAGTTGGAAAGCTTAAGTAAATATGATAAGTTTGGATGTATTGAGTACATTTTCTGATTATTATCCATAAAAATAATCAGATCTTCAAAGGAATCTTTGGGACAGATTCAGTTAGTGTCCCCATTACTTAACCATCACTAACTGTTCTAGCACATAAATATTTATATAATGAAAAGATTTACAGGAGATATGTGCCTTAGTTTCCTTTCTGAGGCTTTGATAAAAATACATGGACAAAAAAAAAACAATTTAGAGGATAATGGGTCTACTTTAGATCCCAGGTTCCAGGTTCTATTCATTCTATCAGTGTGGGAGAGTGAAGACTTCGGGAAGTTGAAGCAGCTGGTCAGAGTTACAGCCAAGAGCAGAGGCGAATGAGTACATACATCCTTACTGCTTAATTGCTCTCTCTTCCCTTATACAATGATGCAAACCCAGGAAATGGTGCTACACACTTCAGGCTGGGTCTCCCCACATCAATAAATGCATTCAAAAACAATTCCCCTACAGACATACCTCAAGCCAATGAAATAATCCCTCGTTGAAGCTTTCTATATTTTATCAAGTTCACAATTTAACAATTAAAACTAACCATCATGGGAGGTATAAAAGTAACTCCAAGAAATATGCTGAAATTTTTAAAAAAATCAGTGCCCCAAAGAATTCATCATCATCTTTTGCTTGGTTTGTTAATTTGTATATTCCAAGAGAAAAAGAGATCTCAGCAGATACATGCTTCCTAGCCTCTGAAGGCTTCAGAACAAAAGAATATTTGTCATCCAGGGGGAATTAGAACACTTAGAATTGTCTCTGTTTCTACTGAAAGGCTTGTCTAAACTGTAGATTAGTTGAGCTCAGGACAATGGAATATGATGAAGTCCTAGCACCCTTTCATCATCTGTAAAAGAATGCTAGTAAAGTTATCTTCCTTGTTAATTTCTTATTTTATTTGGCATTAGAATGAAATAACCCCTATCAAATAGGAAAAAAAAAGTCATTATAGATCTTTTAATGGTGATTCCTAATTTGGGTTGGAACTAAAACACAAGAATATAAAACACTTCATCATTGATATTTATATTTGAATTTCTTATAATGGGGGATACATACACAAACTTTTCCTGACGAACTAGAATAAAAATTTCACTGTTTCAAAAGTGTGAACACTGTGTATTAGTGTGTATCTGTGTGTGCGTGTGCATTAACTATCCATACACACACTATCAGTGACTCAAACATTGAAAAACAAATGAATAGGCAAATAGAATATTAAGAAAAGTTATATTCAATCAATAATAATAAAAAAGTGTATATTTAGAAATGTTAGATTATTTTCATTTCAGTTACTACACATTTTGAAAAATGTAAAATTCCTTTAAAATACGTAGTTCAGATAAATCAGTACTACAGCAAAATTCTGTTGAATAAACCAAGGGACAGTTTAAGAGAGTCACATGACTGTAGAGTGAAACTGTCTAAGGAAAAGAGGGTGAAAAAGAAAGTGAAGAATTTGAAGTTTACAGAGTGAGGAGACTCCTGGAACGATTAGTAGATATCCCAATGTTTGGTTTTACATATGTAAATTACCAGCAAAACACTAAGAAATTATTTAGGTAATGCAATATTTTGTTGGAGACTCTTCTAGGTATCACGATGTATTCTGATCTCATTCTTCTAAGAGGTAACATTAAAATCTAATACTATGTTTCCCATAAATTTTAGAAGTAAAATTAACTACAAAAATATTTCATCTAACACCATGCCTGGGAAGTTATTATTCCAGTTTTATAGATTAGGCCATTAACTGGCTTCCTGGACCCTACATTGCACATCATTCCTATTCAATAGCACCATACCTTATCTCCTTCATCAACAAATGCTTACTGAGTAGCTTTCAGAGCAGCCGGCATTATTCCAGATTCAGAAGTCAAGCAGTTAGATATGTTTCTGCTCTACACTCCCATAGAAGAGCAAATGCTGAAAGGACACAAATTGGGTGGAAACAATAATATGTCATTTTCTAACAGACTTGGAGACTAGGAAAGGCCACTTAAAAAAAGACCGTTTGAGTTGAGGCTTACAAGAAATTTACAGTTGCCGGGCAGTGGTGGCATTTGCCTTTAATCCCAGCACTCGGGAGGCAGAGGCAGGCAGATCTCTGTGAGTTCGAGGCCAGCCTGGTCTACAAGAGCTAGTTCCAGGACAGGCTCCAAAGCTACAGAGAAACCCTGTCTTGAAAAAACAACAATAAAAGGAGAGAGAGAGAGAGAGAGAGAGAGAGAGAGAGAGAGAGAGAGAGAGAGAGAGAGAAGAAAGAAGGACATTTATGTCATGTAAGACTATAATACAGAACACTTTAAAAAAACTATTTGGAGCATTTCCTCAGTTGACTGTCCGGGTTGGGATGTTAGAAGAAGAGCAAACATGCCAGTGACAGCAAGGCTGAGTCAAAGTCAGAGATGAGGTGCTAAGATATGAGAACTAAATCACAAAGAAGCATAAGATCTGTTTATTGTGGCTTAAACTAGACTCTCTGGAATGGAACTGATTTTGATTGACATATAAAAGATTGCATAGACCGTTCTCTGTGGTGAGCAGTCAGGAGCAAGGGGCCCAGACTAAAGCCCAGGCTGTGATGTGTGGTGGATGAGGAAGCAGCATGGACACATGACACCATAGAGATGTAGGAAGGTTTTAAATGCCACCCTATCATAAATTGTTGGTTAATTAAATACCCATGAATAAAATAAAAGTAAAATCTGAACTAACGATGATTCAAAACATATTTTGTAGTTCACGCATTGAGTTATTAAGGTAGAAGTAGGGATGAGAGAGAAGGTACACTTATAAGCAACTTTCGTAGATGGTAATGTGTTTATCCCGATGGTAAAATCATGGGGAGAAACAGGTGTACTGTGCAGGAGAAAAAAGTGTAAAGTGAGATGTTTTGGCCATCATAAGTATGAGATGCTTATTAGTCCTACAAATACAGATGGCTGGGAAACAAATTAGGCACCCTGTGAGTAACTAGAAAGACACACATGAAAGAGAGAAGACAGTCTTTAAATTAAAAATTAGATAGAATCACAGTAATGGGTGGTTTGAACGAGTCCTTTCCTATCAGAATTGCACATCAATTTCTGTGTAAATTTTTTTTTTGTTTGCTTGGGTTTTTTTTGTTTTTTTGTTTGTTTTTTTTTTTTTTTTTTTTTTTTTATTTTTCGAGACAGGGTTTCTCTGTAGCTTTTGGTTCCTGTCCTGGACCAGGCTGGCCTCGAACTCACAGAGATCCACCTGCCTCTGCCTCCTGAGTGCTGGGATTAAAGGCGTGCGCCACCACCGCCCGGCTATCTGTGTAAATTTTTTAAAAGAGTCTATAGACCAGACTTAGCTGTACATGCCGATGTATTGAGAATATGGGAGAAGAAGGCCATCTTGGGCTATTTAACAAAACCTCATCTCAATACATACAAACATACATACATACATACACATATACATACATACATATATGCATACATGCGGGAAGATTGACATTTGGTGAACTTGAAAATCAGATTTTCTGTTTTAAATTCTAGGGACAATTCTACTGTTTAAACATATGTAATGTGGTGGCCATATCTGGAATACAAACACCCAGGCTTTCATGTACTCGTGAAACTACATGCAAACATGCATGGGCAAATTAATGAAGATGTTAATTTCTAATGATTAAAAGTAGGAACAATTTTTGCTGAGCTATTTGAATGACTTTTTCTTACATGTTAGCATCATCAATTAACATAAAGAAAATATTTTTTCTCACTATCAATTAACTATTAATATCATCCTTTACCTGAACGTTAAACTAACTTATTTATAGTCAACTCCTAAATCTAATATTGTAACAGTACCATTTTATCTGTAAAACACACAAACTCACAATAGGCGGAGAGCATGACTATGTGGTTTTACTAAAGAAGACACAATTACTCTTATTTTTCAAACTAACATTACTTTTTACTATAATTAAATGTGATTAGTAATAACTAGATGCACTCCTTTACTGTTGCAAACATTTTGAAGAAAATGAGCGCAGGGGATTACTCAGCTTGCCTATATTATTTCTGTCTTACTGATGCTGGTATCATCTAGAAAGAAAAATAGTTCTGTGGTTCCTAACTTTGGCTTCCTCAAGTGTGACACTGCCACAATAATTTGCATCAATATCATTGATGCTGAAGGACAATATCATTCCCTTTGTCTCCACAAAATCAGTTTTGATTATCTGCTTCAGATTTGCCCATATTTGGATATCCATGGCGAATTTTCAAGACATTAACACTGAGGACCTAGAGAACTCTACTTAGAAACACACATCATTATCTCCTTTCTCCCCTGATAATTAAAATTCTAGCTTTCAATTATTTGCTTTGTTGACCTCTGATTCATGCCTTAGTGATATTTTTTAAATGAATTGTAAACACAGGAAGGAAAGGTTTTAGAACCAAAATAACTAGAGGTTCTTTGAAGCAAAATTCCAATAGGAAAGTGGAATGTCTGCTCACAAAAAAACGTTTCACTCATTACGCTAACAAACTGTGGAGTGAACATACAGAAAACATTAGTAGTCTTCTGTAGAAATTCTGATTATATTGTGAGCTGTTCTCCTTGCCTTTGATCTTTATGATAGATGCCATGAATTTCCTAGACATTATTATGTGAGTGAGGTATTTCTTTTGAAATGACAGAGCACAGCATGAAATTTTGTGTATATGCATGTCAACAATAACATAGCTATTTCTCTCCATTTAGATAGTATTTGGCTTGTATTTTACAGAAATTTTCCTTGACCTCCACTTGGAGCTTTGATCATGCCTCTCAACTCTGGCATGACATGTGACTTAAATACAGATGACCAATTGGAAAAGAAATTTTCTTTAAGTGAATCTTTTACATAGCATTTATATGTGACTCACTAAAAATGATAGAGATTATATAGAATGCAATTTTCTTGGTTAAAAACTCAATTAAAAATTAAAAATTCAATTAAAAGGGTATAACATCCATACTTCTACATGTGATGGTTTATTTCTCTGTTAAAACTTACAACTGTTTGATGCCCAGTTTCTATGTTACTGCAGTGATATAGAAAGGAATTTAATATTACAGTATAATAGACTGTTGACTATGATACAGTGTAAGTGTATCAACCATTGAGCTTGGAATTGAAAGGAATTCCGCAGCAAACTGTAGAATCATTTCTTTGGAATACATAGTTAGTAAAAGCAACTGTGGAATTTGATTTGAATAAAGAAACAAGCTAGATAATTCCTTGGGATTCTGCACATATCCAAATACAGATATTGATAGTTTTAATAAACGTCCTCAGAAATGTTGAAAAGTATTAGACAACTGAAAGAAAAGGCTAGAAACTAGACAATTTTATCATTGAGCCGCATTGTTTAAATAATTCATTAAATGGTGTGTAAAGTATACATTTGAATGGGAATACCTGGAATAAAATTTAAAGCAAAAACATTGAATATGGAATCTTGCAATTTTTATTTGCAAATATTTCTGTATCCCCCATACATTTATTTATTGGGAAGTAGGGTGGAATAATACATTCAACTGAAGTTTCATTGATGTCTGATTCTGTAGTCCATCCTATAAAACCAAAGAGAACATGTTTATATTTCATCATTTATAAAAAAAATAATTGCTATAATTTACCTACATGTTAACTTTTATTAAGTGACTTTAAGTTTTCTAAGGACACTAAACATTTTTAGTATAAGATTTTTATAAATACTAACAAAGTAAATTTTAAAATTTTTTCAGCATATAAATTTTTCTTATTGCCGGGCAGTGGTGGCGCACGCCTTTAATCCCAGCACTCGGGGGGCAGAGGCAGGCGGATCTCTGGGAGTTCGAAGCCAGCCTGGTCTACAAGAGCTAGTTCCGGGACAGGCACAAAAGCTACAGAGAAACCCTGTCTCGAAAAACCAAAAAAACAAAAACAAAAAAAAATTCTTATTGGCAAAGTTTTCTCAATCTAACCCTACACAGACTTATTTTTAATAATATTAATCCTGACAGGAATTAACTAATTTCAGTACTTCGCAAAGTTTTACAACAGTGAAGGAAGATATTGATTAATTTATTACACAACGTTCATCAAAAAAATTAATATAATTTTTTATTCTGGTCTCTGATACAGTATTTTTCCAAGTGTATAGTTGTATCTTTAATCAAAAAAGTCATTTATTTAATGAGGAAACTTAATTTCTACCAATATCAGAAGGAATTAAGACCTTTAATAAATACTAGATATTTTAAAACAATATAATTGAATTATACTCATTATTCAAGAGATATAAATAATTGTATTTGTGAAGGAAAGTTGTCAAATTAAAAAGCACTAAACAGGACATTTAAAATGAAAATCTTCTATGAGTAAAGTTTCTTTACTATTACAGTCTGGAAAAAATTGAATATTTTTCAGCCATAATGAATGAGCTGAGTTCTACATCGCACAGGTACTATAAGATGAAGTTTGATATTCTAGGACCCCTTGTGTCTTCCTTACTATAGCTCATAGGTAAAATTGGCAAAGTACCTTCCTTCACTACTGCAGAAGTACTTCTTGGTTATTATCTATTTTTATTACCCTATTTATAAAAGTCAGCAAAGTTTAGGACATGCTGAGGTGTGTTTTGTTTTTTTGGTGTTGTTTTTTTTTTCCAAGAGCTACTCAGCAAGCAGAGATCGGAAATGTCCTGGCCTATTCTCTCAGAGATTTGGTGCCATCCCTTATCTTCTCTCTATAATCTCAGGCAAGACAGTATGGCAGTATGCACAAGGGTCAGTAGCAAAAACGATCCAAGTGAGTTGTCAGCATTTGTCAACAGAAAAATAGTACAACATAAAACTAGCTCATGTAGTTGAGCTTGGGTAAATGTTACAGAGTTGTGAATGACTATCAAAGGTATTGTTCAATCAACTTCTCCGGACAACGAAAGTGAGTCACAACTTCATCTCTCCTCTTCCATCCGGCTTATTTTTCTTTGACTCCCCCCTCCTGCCTCTCCTGTATCTCCTTCTGCCCTTCCTTTCTCTTATTATTCCTGTAATTATCAGGTATAAAAATTGTGAACGAGTCCAAGTCTTCTTAAACTTATTTTCTCTTAGAATATTTGTCATTCATATGTGATCATGTAAATTATACTGATTTATATTCTTGAAAGACCTTAGCTTCACATAAATTCTATTTTCATTACTAAGTAAATATAGTAGAAATTTTTAGAGTGTTCGAGGTGGAAACGCACAAGGGTATGAAGCCTACGCAGCAGATTTTTATTATTTTCTTTTTAGTCTACCGCTTTACAACCCATTATGAAACTGTCAGCGTTCTGTAAGGAATTTACTTAATTTAACCTACTACCTGGTAAATCTCTATTATATTTAAATTATTTTTGAGACTTTTTATTCTAAAACCAAATAAGAATTTTAGTATTTGCACAATAATACTTAACAAGCTCTGGTTTTGAAACACACATAAACAGGCAGTAGGGTTAGGAGAAGAAATAAACTCAAGAGTCTGAACTGGGTAGACGTGGTGAGACTGAGCAAATGGGACACCTGCTGTAAGCGCCTGGCAATCATTTACCTGGATGAAGTTCTTGTCTTTCCAAGACCCATCCATTTTCTGAGGGCACCCTAATCCATGTTGCCAGGCTTCCATTTGAGATTCCAATTGTCTA
Source organism: Microtus pennsylvanicus (assembly GCF_037038515.1). Lineage (NCBI taxonomy): Eukaryota > Metazoa > Chordata > Mammalia > Rodentia > Cricetidae > Microtus > Microtus pennsylvanicus. The sequence continues at coordinate 18,524,295 of NC_134587.1, forward strand.
TGTAGTATATTTGGAAAGTATGTAAGTTCCATCAACACATTTTTTAATTTATTTATTTATTATGTATGCAATATTCTGTCTGTGTGTATGCCTGCAGGCCAGAAGAGGGCACTAGACCCCATTATAGATGGTTGTGAGCCACCATGTGGTTGCTGGGAATTGAACTCAGGAAGAGCAGGCAATGCTCTTAACCTCTGAGCCATCTCTCCAGCCCCCCATCAACACATTTTATGACATAAAGTTCCTACAAGTAGAAACAGAAATATGAGGAAATATTTAAATAGAAATATGAAGATCTATCACTTATTAGATATTACCTATACCCGTGTAGACATCATATTTCCATTTATAAACAAAGCAGCTAAAGCCCGAGTGTAAAAAGAACCTGTCCAATGCGGCATACAGCTAACCACGTAGAACTTAGTTATAAGGCTGCCTGTTCGAAAGTCCATGTACATAACTGGACTTTCTGTTGTATTTGTATAAATAGGGACATTTACTTTACTTCCAGTGAACTCTGTAATGCTCTCTTAAATTCTGGAATTCATTGATGGGGCATGTGTCTTTAAAGATGTGAAGAGGGAAAACCTTATGTTTTCTGCGTTGCATTGTGAAAATATTAATTTATTTATTGGCACAACCAAGATGAAAAAACTATAATCCTGTAATGATAAGTCCATCCAAGCTAGGCAAAGTCCTCCTACTTTTGGAGAGTTCCAATCTTACAGAAATGAATTCAAGGGAAACTAAAGTATTTTCCTTTGCTTGACTGTAACAAAGGAACAAAGAGAAGATTTACTACAATGTTTCCATTAAAAGTTTTCCTGTATACTCAGTAATATTTTTTCACTAAATCAATATTTTTATAGCAATGGGGTGAGAATTACTCTGGGTGCTAGTTCTTCAACTAAAACATTAGCGTTCTTAACACACTTGGAAGTACTTTGTAAAATAAACACCACAATAAAGAGCTAAAATGACTCAATAATTGATTGGTAAACACCATGTTACTATGGAATAATTACACGCTCTGCGAATTATATACTACTTCTAGTTGACATTATTTAGGAAACATAAGAAATGAACTTGTAATTTGTACTTATCAGATTTCAATTCTTAACAACCAGTTAAATATCCTGTTATTATGTAAAAGTATCCTATCGTTAACTACCTGGTCAGCAACAATCATGCAATTAGTTAACATGCATCATACTCCAAAATACGATGGTGAGGTCATCAGGATACCAAGAAACGATTTATGAATTTGATGCATTCAGGAGAAAAGAAAGAGATATTTAAATATAGATTGTAATTCGTGCATGCAGGTATCCACTAAGGGCTCCTAACAGTTACAAGAGGAGCTTGGCTGACTCCTTCACATCGCTCAGGTGTTTTTCAACTTCAGCACAGCCTAGCTAGAAAGGTCTTTTGGGGTCTTCCTCTCTTGTGATCTCTACCACAAACTATATTGCCAAATAGCAATTATGCAATAACCATAACTAATGCTAATCCCAAGATCTCACTTTTCAGTCTCTCTGCCAGGAAATAGCAGACTTTTTTTTTCTCTTCATTAGAGGAGATCCCTTGTTTATATAATTGTCTGTCTTTGTTAGAGAGAACTTTATTCCTGCATTGTAATTATGGTGCATGGTACGTGGTAGACACACAATCAACTCCCTGGACATTGGTTGAGGAAGGAACACTTTAGTAGGGCATATTGCATGAAAGTCACTTTTGTAGACCTTGTGAAGGCTGACTCTCATTCCATGGATTTTGCATGCCAAGACATTGGGTTCCAAAATCCCATATTTTTCAAAGTGGAATTAATACTCTTTGGATGAAGAACTAATCTTCATACTTGATTCAAGCCTTCGTCCGTTTTCCCATTTTCTGTTAACAGTTCAACCTTACAAGAACATACCTTGAAACAGCTGTTTCTGACCATTCGCATTTATTTCCACAGACAACAACATTAATTGGTCTTTTGAAGACTGCGCGGCTCCTTCGTCTTGTGCGCGTGGCCAGGAAGCTGGATCGCTATTCCGAATACGGCGCCGCGGTTCTTATGCTCTTAATGTGCATATTTGCCCTGATTGCCCACTGGCTGGCTTGCATCTGGTATGCGATTGGGAATGTAGAGAGGCCCTATCTGACTGACAAAATTGGATGGTTGGATTCCTTAGGACAACAAATTGGGAAACGTTACAATGACAGTGACTCGAGTTCTGGACCGTCCATTAAAGACAAATACGTCACGGCACTTTATTTTACCTTCAGCAGTTTGACCAGTGTAGGATTTGGAAATGTGTCTCCCAACACCAATTCGGAGAAAATCTTCTCCATTTGTGTCATGTTGATTGGCTGTAAGTAGATTTCTTTTTTTTTTCTGTTCTCTGTTAGGATAAAGTAATAGCACAAAATTAGTATTTCTAGAACATAGAGAATAAAGTGAGATACGGAAACTGTGGCAATTGTAGGATGTGGATGCTATATTCCATAAAGTATAAATTTTCTTAGTGAAGTGCAGAAACAAAATTGTTTTCATATTCTTTGCTTAGAACTAGCCTTAATATCAATATAAAATATACTCATCACTTCGGGATCCCAGGGTTAGTTCAGGATGTGTCTCATTCTTGTCTGAACCTGAGCAGCCTCTTACTATAAAAGAGTATCACGAGTCCTTAATATAAAATAGTATCACACTGAGGGCTCTGTAGATGGCTCAGTGGTTAAGAACACTTGCTACTCTTGCCTATATGCTTGCTCTTAGCACACACACAACCCCCACTAACTCTAGCTCTAATCTAATACCCCCACCTGGCCTCTGAAAATACAGACATGCACATAGTGGAAATAAATTCATGTAGGCACTCACACGCAAACATAGCAATAAATAAAATCTGAAAATTAAATTTTAAAAAAGTATCACAAAATTGTCTTTAATCCAAAAATATCTTCATGCGTATATTAAATCACTTCTAGACTACTTGTATTTCCTACAGCATAAATGTATAAATCTCACAAAGAAGAACGAAAAAAAGATGTGTGCAGTATAGGCATAATTTTTTTGAAAACATTTTTTGTTCATGGTTGGTTAAACTCTCAAATGTAAATACAGAAGTCACAATTCCCTACATTCAATGAGGCTTCGTTTTTACCCTAGAATATCATGGCTGTAAACTGGAGTGATGTGCATAGTTAGTCTGCAGATCTAGAAAGTATAGTTCATTCATTGTTGCATAAAAGTGATTATAATTTAGAACTAATAGATATTTTCTGATTCGAGTAGCGACCAAGTTAAGCTGGAAAATAGAATTCTAGACATAAATCTTTCTCTCGTACATATAAAACCCTTATTTTTTACATATAAAATACCTACGACCAATTCTCTCTCTTATTAATTTTAAATTGCTTTCCTTTTGATATCATTCTAAGGCCTGACATTGTTTTTTACTCTGTAGAGGCTTTATATAAGGAGAATAATTTATTTCATATATTATTGAGAATAAAAAAAAAGTGTGGTAAGATAGAGTTGACTTAATAATATTTTTGAAAAGACCTAGTTAAGAACCTAGAGGTTACCCAGATGATGGCAGACAAGAATAACAGCTTTGAAAGGAGCACTCCCTTGGATGGTGTACAAAGTAGAAAACAGATCTTGACAATTGATTTCTTACATGTTGCCATAATTAGTTACTGAAATGTGGTTAGAGAAAACCTATTTACGAAACTTAAATGAGTTCTCTCAGTCATCTACTCTGCCTAAAATTTAGTTTTTATTTCAATAACATTTTCATAAGAAAATACATTTTTAAACCTTCAAGATCTTCTATGACAATTCCATCACACTCTTCGCTACGAACACAGAAGCAGCATTGCATGAAGAAGGCAATGGGACTGGAACCTATGAAAAAAATAGAAATACACATTAAAGTCACTTTTAATGTAACTAGAACCACAGATGGGCTGGGAGATGACTCAGCACAGGTTTCGGCTTGCAAGCTTGACAGGTCCTGAGCACTAACACAGAATCCCAGTGCAGCCGTGCACACTTGAACCCCTGGGATTAGGGGTGCAGATATAGGAGGATCCTTAAGACTTTGTGGCCACCCAGTGGGTCTGTTGAGGGTGAGGTGTTAAAAACATGGTGGAATGACCACGGAGATGGCTCAGCAAGTAAACACCCATGCCCAAGCTTGAAAAACCCAGTTTAATTTCCAATGCATACGGTGGAGGGGAAACGCTGACACCTACCAGTTGCCTTCTTAACACACAAGTCATGGCCTACACATGCACACACAACGAACCCAAAACACACAGATGCACACTTGCTTACAAACTCAAATTTAACACATATCAATATAATAAGGTGTGTGTGTGTGTGTGTGTGTGTGTGTGTGTGTGTGTGTGTGTTAGAAAGTGATTGATGAAAACATCAAACATCAATTTTCTGGCTTCCACATGTGCATATACACATAAAAACACACACACACACACACACTCAAAACAACAGCAAAGAATCTATCAGAATATATTTCACAGAGGTCAAAGATTTTAGTTGCGTTAATATCAAACAAGGCAAAGAAAATAACTGTTCTTGATTAAATACTTATATCTGTGAATTAAATATGAATGTATCTATGTAAGAAAAGAGTACCTACCTATATCAATAAAAAATAACTCAAGGAACTTACAAAACTCACAACCAGTCATCCTGTTCGCTGCTTAGAAATCCTCATCACTGTGATATGATATTTATCATGTGAAGCATTTTATTAAAAACAAATGCTAGTTCTAATTTAGCCTACACACAATATCTAATGTCAGAGGAATAGTGACAGCTTCTCTTGCCTGTTTCCCCTCCCCCCTTATTTTAATTTTCTTACTCCCCTTTTTGTCTTTTCTTTACTTCCCTCCTTCCTTCTTTTGTTTCTTTTCATGCTCTTGATAAACATAACACTAGTTTACCTATACTGATCCTTTAAAAAGAATATGTGATTACTATAGATAATTTTGATCTTTTAAGAGAAAACTATTCAAATTCAATAGAGGAAAATTTAATCCACATTCCACACATATTATTCAAGCAGAAGAGTCGTTTTTATAAGCATTGATTAAAATAAGTTCTGCAAAGCTTGATGTCACACAGAAAATTTTCTAAGCATTGCTTGAGAATACTCTCATGACCTATGATCTCATTGATAAGGGGAAAGGTAAAATTGAAACTTGAAACACAGCAGTTGCAACATTGCTCATGAAATGTTCTTAGCCTTTAGGCATAGTGACACATTTGTCTCCCACTACATGAAATTATATGCAAAAATTATTGGTTCTTGTAATTAGCAATATTTACATACTAAGCCAAATGTGTCATACCTAGAAAAGTCCTATTTTCGACATAAAATTAAAAGACAAAAGAAAAATTTAATATAAAATATCATTTGTGTGTTTATTATAACCATAAATATTATCTGGTTGAAATTTTAGCTTCCTTAATTATCTAGAAAACAAAAAAAATATAAAAGATAACAATGAAGCCACATTGTGGACAAAAAACTATACATACATATTACAGCATTATCATGTAAGAAAAATAAAAATAAAGAATTCTAAATTATCGAAAGGGAGGCAAAGATCAGTGCACTTCCAATCCCTGCACTCAGTACTGGTAACAGGAAGGACAGAAACTGGTGACCAGTATGGGCTATATAATAAGAGTCTGCAAAAATGGCCTCAGTAAATACAAATAACAAACATCTGCGGGAAGTTTCAAAGCTGTCATTTTCACTGAACACAGAACAAGATTGAATAATTCATTTTAATAGTGTGCATAATTTCAAAACGAAAGAATACTGAACAAATGTGAATATGGTACATTCATGCATGTACAGGAACAAAAAAATCCCTGATATGACTGTAGATGGTAACTATTTAAAGGATTTTTACTGCTTTATTATAAAAATGATAAATGTATAAGGAGAGTTATAATACATCAAATACATACATTATCAAAATGTTATATGATACTCCATGAATATACAGATTGTATGTGTTTATATTTCAATCACAAATACATTTAAATTTGAAAGAGGAAGGTGGAGTAAGAAGAGGGGAAAAAGAAAATGAAGGAGGAGAAAGAAGAAGGAAAAAAGAAGAGAGAAGAAGGGTGTAGGACTATGGAAGTATGGAGATTGCTCAGTGTATAAAGTACTTTCTGTGAAAGCTTGGAGATCTGATTTTTTTTTTAATCTCCAACAGCCATATAAACTATGTGGGCATGGTGACAAAGTGTCTTTAACCCATCACTAGGTGTAGAGACAGGAGAATTCCTAGAGCTTGCTAGCCAGGCAATCCACTGACAAGTTTCAAATTCAGCAACAGACTTTATCTCAAAAATTAAGATGGATAAGTGACTGAGGAAGATAACTCAGATCAGACATCACCTTCTGGGCCCCACGCATGCATGCATGGCAAGTATACATGCAGCTACACACACACACACACACACACACACACACACTAATATAGCAATGTAACACACACAGAAAGATAGTCACTCATCAAAAACAACAGTCTAACATTTTTAAAAGAAGAAATAGTACAGCACTATGCAATATTAACTTAAAAACAATTATGGCTATGATGGCACAAAGGTTTGAGCCAGAAGCAAGACAGGAAACAGGCATACAGCAAGTGGAACTCACAGAAAACACTTGGCCAGAAGGTGAGATCAAGCAATTGATAAATGCAAAAGAGGAACCCTCAAGAAGAAAAGGAGCAAGCAGAGACAAGAAAGAGGAACCCCCAGAATGAAGGGAGCAAGTACAGAAGTGGTCAGAAGTAGAATGGCTTGATTTTTGTCAAGATCAAGGAAAACTATAAACTACAGACTCAAAAAATTCAATGAATATTAAAACTGTGAATAAAACATATCAAGACACATTATCAAACTAACAAAACTAGTCATGAAGTAAAAAATTTCAAGGTGATAAAAGGAAAACCGAGACATATATAGCAAAATTAAATAATAAAATAAAATTGAAAGATTTCTTATATACAATAATATACAATAATATGGTGTTATTTATGGGATAAATAACACCATAGATAAAGAGCTAAATTGCTGAGAGAAAAACAGTGTCTGTCGACATGGAAATTTATGATTAAACTGTATTTCAAGTAAGGACAAGGATACAAATGACTTGACTTATCATAAGCAGACTATAAGAAACTAAAAATTTTAACAATGAATGAGAAATATAGCCTATGAAATTCTGGAATGAAGAAGACCAAAGCTAATCAATATAGGAATAAACTGAAAACATGCTCTATTGTCTTTATACATCTTCCAAATAATTGACCAGTGTGAAAATCACGTCTGTGAATTGATAGGTCTTGTGAAGCATATGTTGAAAGGAGGTGTGATGATGTTAGCTCAAAGAGAGGAAGATGAAGTAGCATTTCATCACTGCTGTGAAATCCTGCATCATTTGAGCCAGGATTAAATGTTCGAGAAAGAAATAGTTACCAAGAACTGCATGAATAAAATTTAAAATGAAAAATGCCCAAACCTATAGAAATTAGCTAAAGCGATGTTCAACGAGTTCTTATTATCAAGTTGAAAGCTCTTACATCTCTCTTTAAAAGTTGGTAAATGTTTAAAAGTAACTTCAAGGTATATAAATAAGAAAAAAAGAATGATAAGGTTGAGAGAAAATTAAAAAACTATTTGAACAAATACAGAGAGATAGTTGGAGGACATAAATTCTGACTCCTTTTAAAAAGTTAATAAAATGGATATGCCTTATACTAGGCTGAACCAAGCTGCAAATGCGCAGCATTGCAAAAGGGACGTTCTGATTCTTAGGACATTGGAAAGCCAAGCTGTTAATACAGTTGCCCTCACTTCACCCCTGCAGCTCTGGCTTGGCTGCACCACTTGTCTGCGCACGGTCTAGAGCTCCAGGCTAACTTTTGTCTATGCTATGTGCCCTCATGGTCCTCAGGCAAATCAAATCAATGTTCTTCGTCAGTGGGTCTCAGCCCTCCTAACGCTGTGACCTTTAATGTGGTTCCTCATGGTGTGGTGACCTCCAACCATAAAATTATTTTTGTTACTACTTCATAATTTTGCTACTGTTGTGAATCATATTGTAAATGTCTGTGTTTTCCAGTGGCCTCAGGTGAACCCCATGATGGCAAAGAGATCACAACCCCCAGGTTGAGAACCATTGCTCTTAGCGGTACAGTTGGCGTAAATCACCATTTATACCATTGGTCTTAGTGGTTTGTTTGCAAAGTCCCAGACAAATATCAGCAAGGTCTCACCACTTCTGACACAGAAGAGGAAACAATGAAAGCAGAAAAATTAGATGAAGGAGGACTTTTGCATACTTTGAATAAAAAGCTGGACTCTGGGGCTCAAGCTGTAGGTCGAATGTAGAGAGTTCTGCTGGCATGAAAAGCCCTGAATTTAATCCCCAATACCACCACCACAACCCACAACAAAAAGGAACACTAGAACTGATTTATGATTTATGATTGACAACTTAGAACAAATTACACTATGGATAACATTATGATAACAGACATAAGAGATGTTTAAATTAAAAATTATTGAGTTATAGTTCATCAAAATTGGCTTCTTTTGAATTGGCATTGTTAAGTTGGGTGTGATGGCACATGCCTTAAACCTAGCACTTAGGTAGGCAATGAAGACAGGTGTGAGTTTGAGGCCAGCCTGCTCTACACAGCAATTTTCAGATCGATGTGGTTAGACACTCTCCCCCCCCCCAAAAAAAAAATCAAATGGCATTGTTTAAAACAAAGAAATTGAAAGTGAGAGACTAGAAGAAAGTATTTTGAAGATATAGGTATGAAAAAGACTGGCAGCCAAAATATATTAAGAATTCTTACAACTTAAAGCTGTAAAACACTGAGGCATTTTTTAGGATGAATTATTTGTTGTTTGTTTTTAACCGAACAAAAACACACCTGAACATTGAAAAAGTATGTTTAACTGTGGTATTAATCATCACAGTGAAATGCAAATTAAACACTAATGAGACACACCACACATGCTACCATGGTAAATGTAAATTGGCAACTACCAAGTGTCGGCAGGATCTAGAACAAATGGTATTGCCATAGTATGTTTGCGGGAACACAAAATGAGACAACTTTAGCAAAGAACTTGTCTCTTGTAAAGTTAAACAAGCCATACCACACAGACAGTCCACACCTAGGAGTTTGAAACAGAAATGAAAATACATGCCCACACAAAGATCTGCACACATATGTTCAGGGCGGTGTTTACTGCGTAGACATGCTGTGCTTTCCATCAGCAGATGATGCAAACAAACTCTGGTACACCTTTAGGATTCACAGATTTTTAAGGTACTGAGGGACAATGATTCTCAGCATTACGCTGAACAAAAGACCAACGTGGATGGTTTGTGTACCTTGGTCCCTAGGTAATGAAGCTCGTCTCTGCAGTTTCACGTCTGAAATGATGTGAGGAAGTATTCCGGGAAGGGAGAAACAGGCTAATCTCTCAGTATGTCAACAGGAATGCTCACATTAGCCACATGAAATACATACTTAAAATGGATGCATCTAGCTATGTGTTTATTATCCATCAAAAATTCTCATTGTTTGGTTACATATTTTTGAAATACATGAAATAGATTTTTAAAAAAGCAAACTGTAGTGGTTCTACCAGAATCTAAGGCTAATACTTCACTAGCATTTAATATGTGTGGTTATGGGCTCAAGAAGGTTATGCTTATTTTGTTTCTATGAGACTTCAACTTAAAGTAAACAATTTTGATGACGTCAAAACTTTCCACTGAAGGTTAAGGAAGGTTAAGTGAAATGTTGAGTTAGAGAAAGAAATTCCTATATATAAATAGTATTATTTGTTTATTCATTTATTTATTTTGCCAATATACATTTGACTAATATTCTATGCCAGTGCATGGGCTCCAACTAAATAAATGCAAAAATATAATAATAATAATAATAATAATAATAATAATAATAATAATAATAATAATTTGTTCTCTCTAACTGGTGATGTTTTAAAATGGAAGGATGTATAAATCCCCATGTTTTCCTTAGGATTTTAAAATTCAAATACATCCTCCAATTTCTCATTCATGTTTCCAATTGCATACTTAGAATCTAGGTTTTCCATTTTCACAATGTAATGATTTTGCATGGGAGTGACCTTTGCGGTGGGTGAGAGACAAACCACAGTGGGTGACGCCATGCAGACAGAGCTTAGGTGAGGAGTTTATTGAGAGAAGGGGAAGCGGTGGAGAGAGAGAGAAAAAAAGAAAGACAGAAACAGAGACAGAGAGAGACACAGAGAGAGATAGACAGAGAGAGAAACAGAGACAGAAAGAAAGAAAGAAAGAAAGAAAGAAAGAAAGAAAGAAAGAAAGAAAGAAAGAAAGAAAGAAAGAAAGAAAGAAAGAAAGAGACAGAAAGAGAGAGAGGTAGGGACCTACTTGCCTCTTCAGAAGAACAGTAAAGAGAACAGGAATGGGTGGAACTTGTTTTTTTGTTTGGTTGGTTGTTTGTTTGTTTTGTTTGGTTTGGTTTGGTTTGATTTGGTTTGGTTTGGTTTGGTTTGGTTTTGCAAGACAGGGTTTCTCTGTAGTTTTGGTGCCTGTCCTGGAACTAGCTCTTGTAGACCATGCAGGCTTTGAATTCACAGATGTCTGTCTGTCTTTACCTCCCCAGTGCTGGGATTGAAGGCAGGAGCCACCACCGCCCGACTGGAGCTTGTCTTTTTCTTTCTTTCTTTTATTTTTCAAGACAGGGTTTCACTGTAGTTTTAGAGCCTGTCCTGGAACTAGCACTTGTACACCAGCCTGGCCTCGAATTCACAGAGATACGCCTGCCTCTGCCTCAAGGGACCTTTTTCTACCTGCATATAGATTAGTGACATAGCAGCCATAGGATGCTGGACTGGCCAAAGTACTGCCTGAGTGCATCCTGCCAGGTGGCAGGGGCCAGCATAATGCCTGAATACTAGCATTCATAACCCTAACATACATAACAGTGTAGGCAGTTCCTGGTTCTGTGTTTGGTTTTTGATTCATTTTCATGAAAAAATGGAGATAAAACTACTGTGTATGTATTAAGGCCCACTTTACATTATGAACTTCAGGAAAAATAGTTGCTGAGGGTCTTGTACTCTCAGAATCTGCTTCATGAGTGTGAGACAGTATGTAACTTTGGAAAGTTAGCAATATGAAAAAATATGATTTTACATATCAAAAAATTTCTCTCAGTAAAATATACTTCTCAAATGAGTCACACGAATCAACTTCTTGTGAATATTGCCATCTCCTCAATAAAGTATTAATTTACTCAAATTAGAAACAGTTTCTATCTGCTGGTTCTTCCTGAAGATGAAGCAAACTAAACAGCTGATCAACATTGCAAACGACTGACATTTTACACATAGCGCATTCCAGAGCATTGGTGTTCCACAGACTGGCCAACTTAGCCTCGCTATAGGGTTCTTCTATTTGTCAAGATTTTCACAGGAGAACCAAACTGGTACCTAAGACAAGGATGTGATCTAGAGTTTTGCAGGAGAACCAAGGCATAATTTTATTCTTGGTTAGTACTGCCCGGAGTCAAGAGCAGTGCTCTGCTCTAGAGAGTAAGAGAGAAAAAGAGAGCAAACATTCCCTGCTCCAATGTCCACTCTGCTCAGACCTTTAAACTAGATGGGTGATGACTGCCTACAGAGGAGAATTCAATCTTCATTACTTATCTCAAGTGTTAATTTGAGATATGTATCTCAACCACACATAACCTTACAGACTCACATAGTGTGTCGCATAATCAAATTATGTGAACACTCTGCCCTAGTCAAGTTGTCATGAAATTAATCCTCACAGTCCTCACTTTTATGTTTTATGTATTTTAACAAATGATCACATCTTTCCCAGAAACATTCCTTCCTCTGGACATCTATGGCAAACAAAGATTATGACAATCAAACATGACAAGACACACCAAGGAAATGAGCTGGAAAGGAAAGCAAATAGCCAAAAAACCACATTCATGTAACAGAGCATAAGTCTGGGAACATCTACATTTTAAATAAGCACGTAGATTTTAGAGGATTGTCCAGAAAATGCACTTCAAGTAAAAAGATGTGTTGGATGAACATAGTTGGATCTCATACTTCAAACTGTGCTATTGCTTTTGGTACATCTCTCAGCTACTTCTGTGCTCTGACCCCAGAGCTTGAAACCTTCATTGCCATATCAAAGCTCTTGACAGAGTCCCAAAGATCCATCAGCAGAAAATAGATCATGTAATCTTTCTTCATAAAATAGTGTTTCTATGTTTTAATTATTAGAAATGTAAACACAAAAGGAAAAACATTAAGAACATGGCAATCTTAAATAAAAATATATTCCAAGGACTGGAGAAATGGCTCAGTGGTTAAGAGCCCTTGTTGCTTTTACAGAGTATCTGAGCTCAGTTCCCATAGGGGCTCGCAACCATCTTTAATTCCAGTTCCAGGGCTCTGACCCCTTTTCTGGCCTCTGTGAACAAAAAAAAAATAATCACACATGGTACACATACATACATGCAGGCAAAAAAGTTCACACACATTTTAAAAAATGTTATCCCAAGAAGTAATTTTGAGGATATTCTAAATGCTGAATGTATATGGGTGTCATAGCACTTTCTTCCAATAGATGAGCAAAATGTGGCACAGCTTTCTTGGCAAAAGTTAAGCAGTATACATTTTTTCTAAGTCATAATATACATATATATATATATATATATATATATATATATATATGTATGTATATATGATCAACTTGGAATAAGTTAAAAATTATATACAAATTAACACTCTAAGAAAACTCTATGTTCCATAAGAAAATTAATCAGTTATTTGAGAACTCCAAAGTGTTGAAATTTTGCAATTCATTTTTATTATGACAAGATTATATTCCAGGTTGTGATAGCAAAGTCCATTTTTGAAATTAATACTTTAAGTCTAATTAGATATTAATTTTTTTTAGACAGGGCTTCTCTCTGTAACATCCCTAGCTGTTCTGGAACAAGCTGTGTAGACCAGGCTGGCCTCAAACTCAGATATCCACCTCCTGAGTGCTGGGATTAAAGGTGTGCACCACCACTGTCCAACTCAAGATTAATTTCTAATTTTTTATTATAATATCTTATTACTTCATTGATAATTTCATACATACATACAGTGTAATTGTGGCCACCTTCCAGCTCCACCTCTCCTACCTCTCCTCCCATCTTTATGTTACTACCCACCACTTTTTTTTTTTTTTTTTTGGTTTTTCGAGACAGGGTTTCTCTGTGGCTTTGGAGCCTGTCCTGGAACTAGCTCTGTAGACCAGGCTGGTCTCGAACTCACAGAGATCCGCCTACCTCTGCCTCCCGAGTGCTGGGATTAAAGGCGTGCGCCACAAGTCCAATTTGTGCTACCATATACTCATGGGTATAGGGTCATTCTCCAGAGCATAGTTGATCCACCAGAATCCACAACCTTAAAGAACTGACTCTCCCTCCCCAAAAGCAATCCAGCTCTCAGGAGCTCTTTCCTCCCCGGTGCTGGAATGCTGCCTGGCTTGTTCTTGTGTAGGCAAGCACAGCCCCTGTGAGTTAAGGAGTGCAGCTGGTCCTATCACATCTAGAAGACGCTCTTTTGCTCTGGCCCTCCCTGACTCTGGCTCTTAAAATCTTTCTACCTCCTCTTTCTTGATGTTCGTTGAGCCTGGAGGGAGAGGAAAGTGGCTCTCTGTGCTCTGACCCATTGTGAGTTTCTGTGGTATCTATCCGCTGCTCTAAAAACCACTCTGATGAGATCTAAGCGTTTCATTAGTAGATGGGTGAGAGATACAGACGTAGAAAGCAGGTTGATACGATGTCCATTCAGTAAAGTAATGGTGGTAGGTTCATCCTCAAGCATATGATCTTCCCAACCATGTGTTCTTAGAACAGTACTAAGAATGAACCTCCTCCAGTGGAGCTGACAGTAAATTGGTTACTGTTCTGTCACTATTGCACCCACGGGCATAACATCCATGGATAACATCCATGCTGATCATTATTTTAGCTCTATGAGTTCACAGCTGAGTAAGATTGTTGACGACTTTTCTCTCTAGCAGTCTACATATCATTTTCAAATACTGTGAAAGCCAGTCGGCAGGAAAAAAGCTTCCTAGCTCATGCCAATTTGATTTCTCCATGTCCTAGGACAATAACGTGTAGGAAGAGAGATAGCCATAGGGAAACCTACTATTTTATTTTTTATACATCTATTCACATAAAAAAGTTTAATTGGATTTAGTCTACACAGGGGATAATGCTCCTCCCCAAAGCCATAGGTCACCAAAAAAGTCCAGGGCCACATGATACTTCTAGAGTTGTTGGTCAGGGGTGTCCTGCAAACCCTCAAAACAATATAGGGTATTACCATTGCTCTTAGTTGCCCACCAGCTAAGATGTACATAATGAATATTATATAATATAAATTAAAAGCTTATATAAATTAAAGTGGTATTAAAGTCCCTAAAGAATGTTTTTGCCTATGGTAATGATGACAACAATGTAGCTTACTACAAATAAGATGGCTTAACACAAGCATATAAAACATCTAGTTAATGTTCTTGGTTCCAGGTGTATCTCATAAAGCAATATGAGTTTTACTTTGAATCATGGTGATTTTGAGTTCTTTACATCACTTCACTGTTTTAAAAAAAAAAATGTACTAAAGCGTTAGTTTACCCAAGGGCCAGGGGAAAATTGACATACTTGCATACTTGGGTTAAATACTTAAAATCTGCACATTTGATATTCTGGAAAAAAAAATATATACGATGCCCAAATGCAGTGTTGCCCCATAACTTTGTTTTTTTTATCCAATCCAGCCCTAATGTATGCAAGCATTTTTGGGAATGTTTCTGCAATTATTCAAAGACTGTACTCGGGGACCGCCAGGTACCACATGCAGATGCTGAGAGTGAAAGAGTTCATTCGCTTCCACCAAATCCCCAACCCCCTGCGTCAACGGCTTGAAGAATATTTCCAGCACGCATGGACTTACACCAACGGCATTGACATGAACATGGTATGTACTTCTGTTTCCCAAAACAGAAGCTCCCGCAGGCATTACAGCTATAGCTAAATGAAAGGCCAGTCTCACCAGCTTTGAGCCCCGTGCTTTTGTTTCCTTCTCTTGGATGTTTATTTTTTCTCCCCTGGAGATAGTGTCTCATTCTCAATTCATGGCATTGCATGGTGCTATATCTAGTTATACTGTGTGGCAAAGGCATTATAACGTGATGCAAACTGATATAACTATGTGTCATAGAGTTCCCATCTCCAATTAAAGGAAACATTGGTCTTAGCTAAAACTCAGGCCTTCGTGGTATGGCCTGGTTACAAACGAGCAAATAAATAACAACAAGAAAAGTTGCTGAGCCTATGCTCAATTAAGATTCCAAAAACCAACTGTGACAATTGGATGAGCCTAAGCAGCGATCCAAGATGAACATACTTTTGGAGTAGGACATCTTGAATATTTGTAGGAAAGTTTAGAGACCTTAAGTATGTCAGAAATCATTTTCTGATAGGAAGTTTCATACTTCCTTTAACAATTAATTATATTCCATTTCAATACATTTACTTGGTTTAATGACTCTCTCTGCTCAAGGAGGGGACAAGCATTCCTTAATACCTTTTAAATACTTGATTTTTTTTTAAAAAAAAATACACTTTTCAGAAGCATCTCAATCACTGCATAGAAGTCTAGTTAAGATGAATGGGTTCTGAAGAGCTCTTTATGGGATTAAGACCATTGCTTATAGTATTTACTTTGCTGTTTGGCTTTAGACATTTAATGCTACAGATAAATTATACAACAAAGCCAAACCCCACTGCTTAGTACAGAGCTATAGAAAAAAAAAACAAAACGAAACACCGCATGTCCTCACATCACTCCCCTGTTCTGAAAATAAATTATCCATGTTTGATTCCATCAATTACATGATGCCATTTTTGTGTGAGTGTATACAGACAATTTAGATGGCTATTTACCATTTGAATCAAAATCAGTAATCAGAGTGAAAGCCATAGAGCACTTGCTGCCAACTCAAAGACACATTTATATGTCGATAAATTTATCATAGCTGCATGCGATTTATTTGCTGAGAAATACCATCATATTATAAAATTTTTAATTTGAAGAAATACACAGGCTCCTTAGAGCCAAAAAAAATGTAGCTCAAGCCGATGAGCTGCGATTTTCAGGTGTCCCAAAGTTCACGGTGAAAAAGCCACTTATTAAATTAATCTCTTCTGAGGTGGTTTTTAATCTAGCAAGAAAGAGCACCTGTATATATTGGTTGCTTTTATAAATTGTTACTGTGCTTGTTTAACAAAGATACCAGCATTCAAAACCGCTGAGGAATCTCTAGTGCCGGGCTTGCTTAAGCAGTGTCAAGTATTTTTAATTAAAATATGCGTCACTCAATTTTATTGTTTCATACTGCCAGGGTATTTCAATAACAGTAATAAAACAGCCATTTATTTATGTCCCTTCTCCATAAAACTTAGATTTATAACCATTTTTATGATAAAATACTTTGTGACAACTATTTACCTATCATTGTTTGACTCTATTACCTATAAATATGGTTTCTATACCACTTGCCTATTTACAATGTACTTATGAAAGATTTATCTCTTTCCTGCCTGCTTCACACCTTAACACATGGAATCACAACACCCACCGGTAAGAACAGGAGGTATTTATATCCAATTTAATTCTCGTGTAAATTGTGGAGAATACCCTTGTTATCTGTCAGGTTTAGAGCTTGTTAAATGATTTTCAGGGTTAGTTCTGATCTTTTTTTGCATGATATAACAGAGGAAATAGAGAGCAAGAAGCTGGGAAAGATAACATGGATGAGGCCAAGTACAGAATAGCAATTCTCCATTTCCGTAACCACTTGACCTCCAATAACGTTGATGTACAATTTCCTACGCCCCACAAAAATCCACTTCTCTGCCCCCATTCCCAAGCTGGTAGAGGTTATGGGTATACGGTTTGCATTAGATAACTGTCATAAAGAAAATGTCATTCTCTTTCATCATCCTTTCTTCATGATGTAGGTGCTTTTCTCTCCTCTCATCTGCATGCCAGTTTTACATGATCCTGGAGCGTGTGAGCTCTAAGCCATGTGCCGCTGAGACTTGCATGTGGTTTTGAAAACTTGACTTTGCACGAACTCCTTGTTTGTACATGGTGTCTACATTTTCATTTTGTGACTGCAAAGTGAGTAAAAAAGAAAAAAAAGAACTCAGTATGAGATAACTCCGCACAGAGCAAATGGAAGATTTTGCTATAAGTATGATGTGTAAAACAACGTTGATTAGAGAAAAGCAACTGTACTATGAGACTGCCAAAAACACATTGTTAATGATTATTGTGTCTTGTCAAGTTATTGTTGGTAAAATTATAATTTTAAAACAATTTAAAATTAGCTAGTTTATGTACTGTGATACATAAAACTACATCAAACTGTTGTATTTTGCATCTACATTCCATATTATTTTATTTAAGTATAAACTTAAATATAATTTCTCATGAAGCATTTCAGGCCATTTTTTACTGTTCAACCATCTTCAAATGAAGTAAAGGTTTCCAAACACACAGTAAATTCATTTAAAATTATTTCACAATCCAAGACATTTGATTGCTTAGGAGACCACCAAAACATTTAAATAAAAAATAAAAAAAAATAAACATTGACCTAAAAAAAAAGTGGGGCCATATCCCTTACTCCTTCTGTTTTTTACTTTTCATATATCCTGCTGACAGTATGTTCCAGAATAGAAAACAATTATGGATTCCCTTTTACTTGAACCAAATAGGCTAAAGAAAAAAAGGAAAGGGTCAAACCAACAAAGATAGTGAAAGGAATGTGTTTTTCAGGGTCTGGCTTCAGTTTTAGCACTGTATAATTGTCTCAAGCATGTGCACAGATTAATCCTGAAAAACTGATGCAGAAAAAGGACTGATTGATAATAAAGAGATGTGTTCTCAAGTTAGAGCTAGCAGCATTTCAAGGAATTTCTGCAAATCAAAGCCAGCTCTTAACCGAACCAGAAACTTTCTGAAGTTAGCCAACATTATTTTAGTTTGACTGACAACAAGAAAATAAAAACTGTTTTCCATCTAAATGTAGGATTCAAGCAGACTAATACCAGACTATGAGCTAGGCTTGATACTTGATGGTCCAAATGTCCCTTATCATGACAGGAAGTAATCTCTATAATTTAATATTGGCTTGGAAGAAAATCATGTGTGCACACTTAGTGGACTTTTGCCTTGCCTAAAATTTCTGTTGTGACAACAACCAAGTAATCGCTGAGAAACAGGAAAAAGTCAAGAGACCTGGGCACTTGTCCTCAGCCTGCCACCATCTTGAGCAAGTCACTTTTACTTTCTACACTTCCAATAAACTCACCACGTATAAGCATGTGAAGGCACCGGTACTCACATACAGTGTGTACATCATAGCCTATCAGCTGCCACTTCCTCCACTCCCTGTAAGGAGCATCCAAGCCTTCCTTGTGGAGCATCTTGCAATGGATGCAGTGCAAAAACCACTCAACTACGTCGCTATTAGAATTGCTGATTGTAGAGAAAAAAGGTAACCAGCAGGAAACATAAGCAAGAGTCATACATGCACACGCGCACACACACAGTGAATTAGGTAGTCCGGGCACATTTTTATTTAGTTGGTTTTCGGAAGAACAAGGTTGGGGAAATGGCCTTTTTATTAGGACTGTTCAATGAAGGCAGTTTTGAGAGATGCGAATAGAAAGTATCCGGACTAATGGACTAGATGATAAGATTCTCCAGAAAGGTGAACAGATAAAAAATCACTTAGAACACAGTGATTATGTGTTGAGAATAGTGTGGTGTGATGTCTTTCAGGAAAAAGAGAGAAAGTATGGTATTACATGATCTAACCAGCCTCTCCATGAATGGTGAGGTGGGTGATGCTATGGGAGGGGTAGAGCTGTAGGAGCGGAGTCTTGGAAGATTTCAGTGAAGTCATCCTAGCAGGCTAAAAGTCTTTTCAAGCCCAGTGACATTCTGCATGACACAGCATGTTTCTTAAAGGAGTCAGCACATAAAACCAAAGGAGAAGTAAAGCTGATAAATGGCAGATTAGTCAACAGAGGTCATAATTCCTTGGGGCTGGTGGGATTTCTAAGGAATATTTTAATCATATTGTGTTTTCCTTATTTTCACGTTACTTCTAGTTTCTCAACTCCCTGGCAGACATGCCTCCAGTGCTAGCATTGGAGTCAGCGCTGCATTCGTGGTCTGATTGTACTCCATGAAAGTCTCATGTTAGGGACAGGGAGACAGCTCACTCTGCCTCAAAAGCATGAAGATTTGAGTTCAATCCCCACAACTCATTCAGAATTTTTATTCAGAGAAATAAAAACAATGTAGTAGCTCTTACTTAAGACTCCACCCCCAGGAAGACAGACAAGGCAGAGCTCCAAGACTCTCAGGCCCACCAGCCCAGCCTACTAGGTATAGTCAAGGCTAATTAGAGACTTTGTATCAGTGTTTTTTTTAAAGAAGAAGAAGAAGAAGAAGAAGAAGAAGAAGAAGAAGAAGAAGAAGAAGAAGAAGAAGAAGAAGAAGAAGAAGAAGAAGAAGAAGAAGAAGAAGAAGAAAGAAAGAAAGAAAGAAAGAAAGAAAGAAAGAAAGAAAGAAAGAAAGAAAGAAAGAAAGAAAGAAAGGTAGACAGTAGCTGCTGACTTCTGGCCTCCAAAAGCATGGATACACACGTGCCTTTGGGTACGCACACACACAGATACATTGAGGGAAAGCCATTACTCTGTACACTTATTTAAATAATTTCCTATGTAGTCCACTTTCGTGTTCAGATCGCAGCTTTTGACACATCACAGTGAAGTAATAAGGTGGGGGGGACCCACACTTGTTTGTACTCAATGAATGAAATCAGATAAGAGCAATCCTTACGATAAACCCAGTCACCAGCGTAGAGGGAAAACTTAAAAATAGTGTAGCATGCTTTTAGATCTTTTAATCCTCTACCTTTTCTTAAAAAAAGCCTTTTATTTATAAACAGAGTCAATGAGCAACATTTGGTTAGCCGATATAACATGGAACCATAGCAAAGGTATCCAAAACAGTGCCTGCATATCTGACTAAACCAACCAATATTTAAGGGAGATGGGGAAACATTTTAATATATATGATGTGGATCATAGGACCCGTGAAATCTTTTGGTTTTCTATAAATAAATACTTGGTTATTGTTTAGGAATTGAGTTTTAAAAATAACTTTGCCATATACACTTAAGAGGATATTTTGTGAGATAGCTTAGTGAGTGAGTAAAGGCATTTGCTGCCAAGGCTGCTGAATATTTTGGCACATGCTGAATATATTGTGACCCATATGGCTGCAAGGAACAAGCCAACTCACAAGATTTGACCCCTGACCTTCACAAGTGTACACACACACACACAAATAAATAAATAAAATTTATATTTTTAGGGGTATGATGATTAATCAATCAGCAGAGGTTGCCAATCTCTTCAAAAAGTGTTTATTATAAACTTGCACTTATATATCAGTATACAAGTTTGTCATACCTGGTCTCTTTCTGTAGCAAGTTGCTAGGCAACCTATGCTTTAGGAAAGGTTGAGTTCATCTGCCCATCCTATGCAACTTACTCAACAGCTCTTTAAAACACCACTGTAGAAAAAAGCAACAAAACATCTGCAGCTCCCTGGCAGGACTAGTAGACATCGTGAAACAGGCATCTGATGTTTTTAGGTGACAAGTCACTCAGCCGTCATTCAAAATGATGGATTTTCCTATCACGTACAGAATGACTTATCTATAGTTTACCTACTTATCTACAGAGACCAGCACATGCTCCCATAGCCAGTGAGGCTTTTTTTGTCTTTACCCTGAAGACAGGTTTGTTTGTTTGTTTGTTTGTTTGTTTTTTATGTAGCCCTGGCTGTCCTGGAATTCTTTGTACAAATACAGGCTAGCCTCAGATTCAGGAATCTGCCTGTCTCTGCCTCCTGAGTTCTGGGACTAAAGACAATTGTGCCACCACACACAGTTTTTTTTTTTTTTAGCAGTTTTTGAACCCTGGGAACTAAACTGCACCTTGTCCCAGGGCTTTAAAAAGATCAGTAGCTACTGCAGAAACACCACATAGGCAGTGAGTACACTCTGGGCTTCAGTTTCTCCAGTGTATTACTAATGTTCTTCTTATAGCAGTAGA
Source organism: Microtus pennsylvanicus (assembly GCF_037038515.1). NCBI lineage: Eukaryota > Metazoa > Chordata > Mammalia > Rodentia > Cricetidae > Microtus > Microtus pennsylvanicus. The sequence goes on from NC_134587.1 coordinate 18,545,667, forward strand.
GAGTGGAAATGATTTCTGCTTTTGTTTTGCAACTCCTGAAAATAATGACCCTGCCTAAACAGGAGCTGATGCAGTTCCTGATGCAGAAGGGAATGACATGTCATAAAACACTTTCTTTGGTGAGTTAGAGAAGCAGAGCCATTCAGACCCAATTCAGTTTCCTGTTCTTTTATCAACACAGGTTAAGCCAATAAAAAAGGAAGAAGAAATAAAGAGAGAGAGAGATAGGAAGAAAGAAAGAGAGAGGGAGAGGGGGAAGAAAGAGAAAGAAAGAAAGAAAGAAACAAACAAACAAACAAACAAACAAACTATTGCACAGCCTCCAGAAAATTGAACATGACTTGTATGGCTAGGAAACAAAGAAAATACAAACATTTAGAAACAGAAAGCTGGGATCTGATGGCCTGGGCTCTCTGTTAGAGAAGCCGCAACACCCAGAAGCTCAGCATGTTACAGAAAGATGAGGAGAAAGAAGGGTTATTGTTCACAGCTGAACAAGGAGACAGGGTTAGTATATAAAGATAAACAAGAGCCACATTGTATGGAATGCAGCTACATCGAAAGGACAGGCTCAGCTAATTTCACCAGCGGCAGTCCTCTAGGGGAGCATTCTTCAGCATTCCTTAGGGGGTAGAGAAAGCTATGTTGGACATTTTCTGCACATACTATCAACAGCCACACAGAGACCAGGAGGGAAGGCTTAGCCATTTCTCTCTGAGCCTCACTCTGGGGAGGGGGTGAGCTCCTCCATTTCCTCCATTGGTCTGAGGCCCCAGATACATGTCAACAGCACATACTCACTTAGGAACTCATCCACTGGGTCTCCTTCCTCTGGTCCCTACTCTCGACACAGACCTCATCAAAGTTCAGTAGTAAAGTATTCTTTGGAAATGTTATTCTAAGCCTCTTTTGGATAGATCTTAGAATAACTCAGCGTTTCTCCAACTTAATGAACTCATATCACCCCCAAATTCTTTCCCAGAAAAAAAGGTCTGATACTCGCTGCCATGAAAAACAAGCTAATGCCATGGGATTTGTTATTAACAAATACATACCTGTTCTACCTAACAAGTTAGGGTTTTGTTTTTGTTTTTTTGTTGTTGTTGTTGTTTGGTTTTTCAAGACAGGGTTTCTCTGTAGCTTTGACCTGTCCTGAAACTAGCTCTTGTAGACCAGGATAGCCTCTAACTCACAGAGATCCGCCTGCCTCTGCCTCCTGATTGCGGGGATTAAAGGCATGCACCACTACTGCCCGGATAGTATTTTTTTAATCAATTTAAGGGTGAAAGTTAGCAGAAAACAGCTCACCCGAAGGCATGTTATTACATGACCTTAAGAATGTAATATAGCCGATATTTCAGATATATGCTTTCCTAGATGTAGACAGTTATGAGAGAGTATGGATAGAAAAAGTGCAGAATGATTACATCTTCAATTATATATATATATATATATATATATATATATATATATATATACCTCAAACTGTATTTTAGTTGGTATCTTGACTTCTATTAGTGAAGCAAGTCACTCACCCCCACCACACAGTTTCATGCTTTGGGACAGTCTGATTGTTTTTTTGTTTTTTGTTTTTTTGTTTTTCCTAGAGAGAGAGAAAAATCGCATCATTTTTGCTGGAGGAGCCTGGGTTCTATGCTAAGACACTTTTATTTCTGTTGCAATTCATCTTGCCCTTTTTATCAGTCATCTTCACAGATAGTGATGTTCTATAACCCTCACAGAGAAAAAAACATGACTGTGTTTAGGAAAAGCTGCCATAGGGGAAGATAAGCGAAAGGTTCACACCTCATCATTGTCGTTATTTTATTTGAACCCAGAAATCCATCTCTGACTTCTGGTTCTTTGCTGTGAATCACGGCACACAGATGCAAGGAAAATGGGGTCCTCGTGCTATTCCCCAAGACAGAGGCTTCAGTCTATAACAGCGCGCTAGTTGCCTGCCTAGGGAACCATTCAGAATATTTAGCTGCCGATAATTTGAGAATTGATGATCAGCCAAACTTCATAATAAATCAAGTCCCTTTGACTACACCTCTGAAGAATTGGTGAGAATATCATGTCAGGAAAAGATGCTATAAGGTTGGTTATTTCAGAAACACAACTGATAAGTGGAACAAAATATATGTGCTAATCTTGGTTAAAATAAACAGATGGAGCCATGCTGGGATTAGGTGGGGCAGTGGGACATGTAGATATTGGTGAGAATTAAGAAAAGAAAAGAGAGTGACATGGGAGGGGGTAGGAAGGATAAAAAGGGGAGTGATGTAATTATATTTTAATTTTTAAAATTTTTGACAGTAAAAAGAAAACAAAATCAGGGGCTATGTTTCACCATGTCTGTGATTGTACTTCATTTCTCCGCCCTCATTCTTATGCATGAGGAGGGCATTGATTGCAATGCATTACTTAATTACTTTCCCTTCGCACACTGAATTGGAATCTATAAATATTTTAGGGATATTTTTATTAAATATAATAGCTCCCATAGATATTCAGAGTCTAAGAATTTGTTTAAAAAATAGTGGCTAGGGAGCTGGCTCAGTGGACAAGAGGGCTTGCTTTGCAAACATGAGGACCTGAGTTCAAATCCCAGGCTCCAGTGTGAAAAACTGGGCACCACTTCATGCATCTGCAAACCCAATGTTGAGGAGTAGAGAGAGGTAAACCCAAGGAGATCACTAACCAGATAGCCTGGGTGGGAGCCCCAGTCCTGGAGGAGTTAAGAATGACAGGGGAAGCCACTTCCTGCATCTGCAAACCCAATGTTGAGGAGTAGAGAGAGGTAAACCCAAGAAGATCACTAACCAGATAGCCTGGGAGGGAGCCCCAGTCCTGGAGGAGTTAAGAGTGACAGGGGAAGCCACTTCCTGCCTTCCCGTGACCTTTTCATGCTCTTTCACCCATGCGCCCATGTGTATGAACCACGCACAACAACCACATACACACAATTTTTGAAAAAAAATAATTAAAATTTAATGCCATCACTTCCTTCCCTTTCTTTCCTCTGACCCCTCCCATTGCCCTATCCCTGATTTAAAAAAAAAAAAAAAACGATAAACTTTTCTTCTTTGACTATTGTTACAAATACTCATATGTATGAATATATATAAATATATAAATAAAACTTTCTGAATCCATTTAGTGTTGCTTCTGTATATATGATTTCAGGGCTCCTCGATTGGTATTGAATACTAATTAAGCCCCCGCTCCTGTTTTTCCCCTGAGGAAAACAAATTCTTCCTTTCTGAGCAGTCATTAGTTAACCTTAGTTCTTTTATTAGGGAAGGACTCTGTGATATTTCCCCGTTCCACGATGGCGTATCTATTGGTATCATCACTGTTCAGGTCTTATTTAGGCCACCATACTATTGCGGTACTATGGGTGTAACTTCTTTATCATTTCCAGGAGACATAATCTTACAGCATACACCCTGCCTTCAGGCTCTTACAGTCTTTCTGGCCCCTCTTCCATGCTGCTCCTTGAGCCTTCAATGCGGGAGTAGTGTTGTGCATCTATCTGTCGGGACTGGGCTCCCCTAAATCAGTTGGTTTTTGCAGTATAACTCATTGTGGTTTTCCGTGATGGCCTCTAATGCAAATGAAAGCTTCTTTGACATGGGGTGAGAGCTGTACTTATATATAAGTATATATTAGGTATAAGGATGGATTTTAGGAATTATACTATTACAGTTTTGGTAGTAGGTTCTTTTCTAAGACCACAGATGATTGACTAGGTAAAACCAGGCATGATTTCCCTCCTGTTGAGTGCACCGTAAGATCAATTAAGCATCTGTTGCCTATTGACAATATAGGTGTCATTATTGCGCCATTAGGAATATCTTACCATCATGTCATTGTTGGAGATCAGAGTTATCACAGCCATCTAGACCTAGAGATAGCTTCTTTCCCTCAGCACCTGACATAGCACCTCCTGGTACTATGAAATCCAGACCATGGGAGAAGGCTTTCAGGTTAAAACCACCTTAAATATTCTGCGTTCTATTAATTGTTTAACAAAATTCTTTTATAAAGTAGTTAAAATTTACTTTTGATCTTTTCAAATCATAGGTAATGTCCAAATGCACCATCATAGTCGCCAAGCCTGTTCCTGTAGTATTTAATAACCTTTATTCTTCTAAAGTTATACAACCTGATCAAAGTTTTTCAAGTTAAGACCATCTTTTGCAATAGTGTCCATATCACCCATAAAGATACACAGTTACACACAAATTTTACACAGATAAAATCAATATGTGTTTTATTTAGGGGTTTTTAGTGTTGTATTGTGGTTTTTATTCCATCCTTGATCATTGCTATCCCCTCTCTCCACACCAAAAATTTATTCACTCAAGTATGTAATCTTTCACAATTTTCTCACTTCTGCAATAAATATGCTAGTATTCTCATATATATATAATTTACATACACACACCATCACACACTTAGCTACATAATTTAACATTATACTTGATATTTCTCATGTCACACCTTTTAAAATTGTATCCAAATCCTATTTACAAAATGAAATCATGTAACATTCCTACAGTAATTCATTTTTATGTACCCTAATTCTATAGGACATTGTAATTTATGATTTTATAACATAACACTGAACTATTCTGTCACTAATGTGATTCCATTTTCGTTCCTAATTTTATGCCACTCCGGGTAATAATAAAGCAAATATACCTACCTATATCTTCTCCTGATGGTTTTATCCTGACGAGTAGATTTTCAGATGAGAGATTTCTGTGAGCAATTCTAAGTTTTACTAGCTACTGTTTGACAATTCCCATTTCTAAGAAGGATGCTAATACTCACCTGCTTTTTCTTCGGTAGCAATGGGTGTTATGTTTTGTTTTCATATCTCCCAGTTCAGCAGATATACTTATGGTCACTTCAGTGACATCTCTCTGACTAAATATACTCTCTATATATATATTATATCTGAATAACTTCTTTTTGAATTGTCTGTTTCAACTATTTTGTTTTATTTTATAAGAATGCTACATATATTACATATGCCATGGTTTTATCTGTCACAGACTATAAATTATTCATAATATATTTTCAACACATTCATTTCACTTACTGGATGTTTTTGACACAATTTTTTTGCTGCTATTTTAAATATTTTAAATGATTTACCAACATTTCTGATGTAGTTAAAAAAATCATTCCTTGTTTTTAAAAAGTCCCATTAGACCATTGACTTTGTTTCATCTTTTTTCTGTATTTTCCTATGTGATTAGAAAGAAAATGCCATCAATTGTATAAAATCTGTTTTCTAGTCTGATTGCTTGTGTTGTTTTTTTTAAATTAAGGTAAGCTTCATACCATAAGATTACAGATTCAAGTAATTTAAGAATAACTAAGTTTTATACTACAATTGCACCCAACATCCCAGGCAGACTCAATATTTTCAGTTTTCTCTCTCTTAAAACCAATTATCTGTCAGAGTGGAACCACTTTTCCACTTTTGTCATCTTCCATCAACCGTGCCAGTCTGTGAAATTCAAATCAATGAAGCAGCATGTCCTCTTTCTGTTCTTATTCATAATTCCTGCACTTGGCCTGCACTCTGACCTTCCTCGCAGTCATAACCTAGCATTGCCCTTTCATTCTTCCTCTTCTTAACAGAATTACTATACCCACACTTACTGTTGGAAGGGGACAAAAAGCTGATGGATGTTTCCTATTTTCGGATCTGTCATGGTTTTTATTTTTCCTTTCTTTTGATGGATAGATATGGATGTGAGGAGGATAGGCATGGTGTCTTAGTTGAGGTTTCTATTACTGCAATAAAACACCATGACCAAAACGCAAGTTGGTAGCCAGGGGAGGTATTTGACTTACACTGATCAGCATTGCTGATCATCACTAAAGAAGTTAGGACAGAAACTTAAATAGGGCAGGATCCTGAAGGTGGGAGCTGATGAAAAGAACATAGAAGGATGTTACTTCCTGGTTTTTGTTGGTTTGTTTTTTTGTTGTTGTTTTGTTTTGTTTTGTTTTTAAAGAACTCAGGACCAACAGCCCAAGGATGATACCATCCACCACGGGCTTGACCCTCCCCTGTTGATTACCAAATGAGAAAATGCCCTACAGCTGGATCTCATTGAAGCATTTCCTCAACTGAGGCTCCTTCTGCTGATAACTAGCTTGTGTCTAGTTGACACACAAAGCCTACCCAGTGCAGGTGGCATATCACATTGCAATAAGACTGGGCCCCTCCCCCAGGTATTTTAAAAAGTCAACACAGTAGGAGTAAAAATGTCCCAAAAGAAGGCAAAAGAGTCAGAGGCAGTCACTGTTCCAACAATTAGGAGTTCCACAAGAAGACCTAACTACCATAACATATACACAGAGGGACTAGGTCCGGGATTGTGTTGGTTCAGTCTCTGTGAGACCCTATGAGTCCAGGTTAGTTGATTCTGAGAGTTTTCTTGTGGTGTCCTTGACCCCTCTAACTCCAATATCCTTCCTTCCCTGATTCTGTAGGATTCCCCAAGCTCTGCCTAATGTTTGACTGCAGGTTGCTCCATCTGTTTCCATCCTTTGCTGGATGAAGCCCCTCTCATGACGATTGTGTTAGACTCCGGTGTACTAGTATAGCACAATATCATCAGGAATCATTTCATTCACTCTTTGTTTCCCCAGTGATTTTGACTCTATCCTTGGTCTCTTGGCTATCCAGCCTCTAGTTTCTGACCCTCCAGGGAGTGTCAGACCTGTGCTCCCTCTCTGGCATAGGTCTCAAGTTGAACCAGTCATTGGTTAGGCACTCTCATAAGTTCTGCGCCCCCTTTACCCCAGTATATCTTGCAGACTAGACAAATTGTAGGTCGAAGGTTTTGTGGCTAGGTTGGTGTCCCAATCCCTACACTGTGATCCTTGCCTGGTTACAGAAGCTGTCTGCTTCAGACTCCAATTGCCTCATTATTAGGAGTCTTAGCTAGGGTCACCCTTGTAGATTCTTAGGAGTTTCCATTGTACTAGGTTTCTACCATGTCTCTAAAATGCCCCCCATTTCAGTTGTGTCTCCCAGTTCTCTCTCCCTCCATCTTCTCACAACCTGATCCCTCCAGTTCCCATTCTGATTTCAGTTTTGAAATGGCTCATTATTATTAAACTTTCCAAATTATTTGCCTTACTATATAGTTTAAGAAAGAGGGACTATCCCTCCTTTTTCTAAGTGCCATGGATTTTTTGTATTATATTACTGAATTATGTAGTTTGACCAACATGTGAAGCTGGAAAAAAAGTCAACCACTGGAACATAGGCAATGGGCTTGCTTAGTCGGAGCAGAAATGTGCAGAGATCTGACATCAGGGTTCCAGATAACAGCCAGGACATTTTATGGGAAGGGAATCTGAGCTATGAAGACAGTACATTTTGTTTTAAAGCTTTTACTACTTTATAATAAGTTAAACAATTGTCAATATGGGTTTTTATTTTTCCTACAAAGCAATGAATTATATTTTCATCTATCTTAATATTTTGAAGAATACATCACCCCTCTCATACAAAATGAAGAGAACATCTACTTGGGATCTCAATCCTTTATTATCTACAAAACCAATTACTGAAAATGAGTGGAAAAGACATTTGTCTTCTCATACTGCGAGCAACGTTAGAAGTCCAACTTGAAAGACAGTTAAATAAAACTAGGTGAATTCCGGACTACGTTACAAGTCTCAGTGCTCCCTCAAACAGAGTTCTCTAATGTGTGGTGTCTTAGCTTTTATGTTTGTAAAAGGAGGCTACTGCCACTCTGTTGCTTCACATAATGTTGAGGAAATTTGGTTCTGAAATATAGCATATGAGAAATCTTTCCAGGATCATAAAACTTGACTCAAACTCAAGATAGCGTTTTAGATGCAATGTGATACTTTATATCATTGAACCTGTCCGACTGCATTTCCCTTTCCCCTACTCTGTGAGAAAGATCGGGTCATCCACAATCAATCAATTCAGAAAGAACTAGCTGCAGTGCAGCTAGAAGAAGGGGCTCCAGTTCTGTTCTTTTCGTCCCTTCCCCTACGATCTCTCTCAAATAACTATGCAAGGATTAAAAGGGGGAGACTCGGAATCTAATCCTGAGGCTGTAGGTCCTTCTTGTAGCCTCTAGAAATCTGAATCGTTTTTAGAGTTCCTTTTGAGATCGCACTGCAAATCCCGAGACACTCCTTGTAAGCCAAGTTTTTACTGATCTAACAAAAAGGACTCCAGAGCCTGGATGATGAAGAAAAGCAGAGATTCGCTTCTGCCCACACATCACTGTTAACCCTGTCTTCATTGAGTCATGTTGAAGTTTAAGTGTTCCTCTAAAAGGAAGTCATAGCAATGCTGCTAGTTGGAAAGGAAGAGGATACAGGAAGAGAATGCTCTTTATTTTTTTTTATTTTTTTAGGCATCATTGGTGGAGCCAAAACTGTTTCATGACTTTCTACTTTTTTAGCCATGTCCAAGTATAATAAGGTTTTGTATCTTGAGTAAATACAAACCATGTGCTAAATGTGGACAGGTTACACGAAACACATTAATGTATTATTTCAGTGTTTATAAATATTTCCACATTCCTGAATTCACAATTCTCTAATTTTCTCAATGGTCTGGCAAGGCCTGACGGTCTTATATATTAAAATAGTTCCTTATTTTTAACAGCCACATGGAGGTAGAATAAAAAAATGTAGATGTCAAAGCAATATGAGCTTCACACTGGGGTAATTAATGTGTATGTGTGTTGCTAAACCTACTTAAGGGTTTACTATTATAATCAGTGGTTAAAATGTAGTAATCACCATGTAGCCACCAAGGAAACATAGAATGAATTTGTTTCCTATTTCTTGGTGCCTAACGATAGAAATGATACAATATGGAATGATCTAGAGATTACAAAATGCATTATGTTAAGACATTAGCTTCCACAAAGAACATAATGTAAGGTTCATGAGTTCACAGGTGCTAAAGATTTATCAAGAAGCTGAATGCCCACATAAAAATAGCAATTCTGCCAGAGTCAGGAGATGTTCTCAAATGGTAAAGCTGTACTCCAGGGCAGAGACTTAAGATTTAGCATATTACTTGCATAATGTATTTGATAATCATGCTGGAGGTTCATAGGGAGTGCTAATTTGTGTTTTGATTAATCCTAATTTGTCAAGATTTAAGTATATTTAATGACCCAAAAAATTTCCCTAGGACATTTTCTAATGACAGTTAACTCAGCCACCGAAGTTGTCCACATGATTAATCTGCTATTTAGGGAACCATTTGCCACAGTCAGGCTGCCTAAATGTGCTCTCTATTCGGCCTGCCTTGGGGAATGCTCCCTTCTGCATTATCACTAGCAGAAATGAGTGAAAAGCCCCTGGTTAGAACACAGATCAACCTCTGTACTACAGGATACAGGATAACGATATGTGCTGGGGAACAGATTTGGTTTCTTTAAAAAAGTAAATTTAGGGGTTCAAAACATAAAGAAGGCTGAAAAGTGTTTGGGGTCAGAAACTTATGTATTGGCACTCTTTAAACAGAATTTGGAAAATGTACTCATCATGAGACAGTCTCAGACAGAGACAGAAAGCAGCAAATGTTCAATCTTAAGCCTCACATCTAAGGAAAGAGCAATAGTTTACGGCCAATACACTATGTCTTAATTTAGAAATATTTTTCTATCAGGTAAAATGTTATTAAGAAAATATATATATATTCTATTGTCATGAAAAATGATGTAATAATGACATATCCTAACTTTTTTTTCTGACAATTTCCCTGATTAGAAATGTTTGTTCACTCGATGCCGCTAACCAAAACTGATTGCCCTAGTTCAGGTTACATTGCTGTGTTGAAACACCAGAACCAAAAGCAAATTGAAGAGAAAGGGGTTTATTTGACCTATGCTTCCAAATCGCTGTTTATCACTGTATGAAGTCTGGACAGGAACTCAAACAGGGCAAGAACCTGAAGGCAGGAGCTAACACAGAGGCCATGAAGAGGTGCTGCTTACTGCCTTGCTCCTTAAGGCTTGCTCAGCCTACTCTCCTATAGAAACTGAGACCACCAACCCAGAACTGGTGACGCCCACAATGGACTGGGCTCTCCCACATCAGTTACTAATTAAGAAAACACCCTCTAGGCCTGCATATAGCCTGATCTTATTGAGGTATTTTTCTCAATTGAGGTTTCCTCCTCTCTGATGACTCTACTTTGTGTCGAGATGATATAAAACTATTCAGGATACCAATGACAAAGGTTTTTAATTTTATTGTTATTGGAATTGATCAAACTTCTTTTTCCTTGGTGAACCAATACCTAGTACAAATGTTTTACTGTCATTGATTTGAAAACTTATATAGAAGGATTTACTCATTTAAAATTGTCTATCATTTTGACTAGCATTTATATCAAGCAATAGACCTGCATCAATATCAGCATGTACTCAGCTGTAAAGCTATACTACTTGTACAATTTAAGTACAAATAGCAAGAATGTATTGTCATGACATTACAAGTGTGTTAGCAGATACACCTATTAGGGAGCTCTACCATGAGATCTGATGCTTCTGAATTAACTACTGATCACAGTTCATAGATATTTGTTAGATAATATTGTTGTCCACCCTTTGTTTTGTGTGGCTTTTAAAAACGACTTTAACAATGCTGAAGTGTTATTAGTAGGTTTTCCCTGTCCAACGGTCTTTACATTGGGGCCCACAAACAGTAAACTACAAAAATTTTATAACTATCGCAGCAAGTATTTCAGACTGAAGTGAGAAAAGTCTTGAACAAGTTATCATTTCATTATAAGACTCACAGATTTTTGTTCACATAAATCCAAGCAAAGAGAAGGCAAAACACAAATGGCTTTGCATCACACATAGTAAACGTGTGTGATTCCTTTCAACATAGAGAAGAGTTTTCTGGAACTTCATCAAGTCTTAAAAATATGCCGTGCAGAAGTAGAGTTAGAAAAAATGAGATTAGGACTTTAATTCACCTCAAATTAACTGCTACTTGAGGTTCCATGAATATCCACTATTATTTATAACAAATGTCTGACTTCAACATGAGGACAGTGTAACCAATTCTGATTAGACCTGTAAGAACTGTGTTTAATCTGTCACGAAGACTTAGTACATTTTCAAAACATGCTTTATTCATTATGATTCTTTTGAACCTGGTGATATTTAAGTATTTAAATGAGTAAGTATGTGAATGAATGCATGCTTAAAAGATGAGAACTGTCTTTCTAAGGCGCAGGCCATGAGGCTGACAGTGGTGGACACTTCTTGGTTTTTAAAACTGAATTCACTCAGTAAAACAATAGCTCCAGATGCACAGCAGACAGTGACGTGTACCTTTGCAGCACCACAACTCGGCCAAGAATGCAGGGCACTGGGGTTATGGCTGTAACTGTCATCAAGCAAGCTTATATCCTGATTTGTAGTTAGCTATTTTACATTCCAATTTTCTTCATCTATATCTGCAAGGCCTGCTAAGATGTCAGAGTTCAGTGGTAAATGAAAATATTCTACTTCAGGAAATTTAACAGAGGAAATAAACACAGAAAAAAATTGTACAATAATAGGTAGGAAAGGAAGAAGGCAACCCAGATGGAAATAGTGAACGAGGTGTCTTGACCTACTTGAAACTACCTCTTATTTCCCACATTAGGTAAAAATATACTTTTTAATGTTCCAAACTGTTAACTCTCCATTTAAAAAAAAATTCTTTCCCAAAGTTAATCACAAATTCTAAAGCCACTGACCTACTTGGGAATCCAAACGATGGGCTACCTTGAGATCCAACAAGCGAATTTCAAGTCTTACTCAGTTTTCCTTGAGCAACAGATCAAATTAGGATAGTTAAGAAAGTCAGGTAAGGGTTATGATCACAAATGTGTATGGGTAACTTTTCTGTGATGTCTATATAATCACCACCTGTGAAAGCAGAGCTCTATGGCATCTCAAGCTGAATGCGGTCCTTATCAGCAGACTCCGGTCTAGCAGAATGAAGACTGAAAGTAGACCATTTAGACTGGAAACTTTCCCAAGTGGCTCCACGTTCTGTGAGGAGTTCCAAGAAGACTTGGATTCTAAAATATAGTTGTATTTCTTTAACCACCTACTTTCAGGATAAATTTAAGACAAGTACCAGTGAAAGCTTATGTTCACACGAGCCAGAACACTTCAGAAGACATAGGAAATTGAATTACAGAGAAATGTTGTGGGATGGGATCTACAAAGTATTGATGCCTAGAATGCAAAGCCTTTAAGCTCTGCTCAGTTAACAGAGGAAAAAAAATACTAGTTAAAGAGAACATATCTGTTATTGGGGGGGGGGCAGATATGCATTCAGTTTTTTTGTTTGTTTTTTTTCAAAAATCCAAAAATATAAAAAAATCCAGCCAGGCAGTGGTGGCGCACGCCTTTAATCCCAGCACTCGGGAGGCAGAGGCAGGTGGATCTCTGGGAGTTCGAGGCCAGCCTGGTCTACAAGAGCTAGTTCCGGGACAGGCACCAAAGAGAAACCCTGTCTCGAAAAAAAAATTCAAAAATATATTGAAAAATTGACTATCAACTTTATGCTTCACAAACATCAGTATACAACCTGTGAAGCAAATGTTATTTATTCAATTTTGAAAACTAAGGTACCAAGTCACAGAGAAGATAAATAACCCCCAAACTTAGAATCGGCAAGTAAAGGGTCAGGAATGTCAGTCCATTTGCATCCAACTGTGTAGTTCATTGACAAATTTAAAGATGGAAATGCCATCGCTCACTCTTCTCTGTCTTCCAACTCAAACCATGCCAACACACACATGACCAGACACACAGAAACACAATGGGTTGACGATAGTCAGGGGTAGTTCAAGGAATGTGCCAGAAACACATGGCAGTTGTACAGGATGAGTACCCTCCTCCATTTGTGTGAAGTACAAGATATTTTGTCAACTATATTTAAAAGGAAAGGTCCAGCTTTTGCTTGGCGTAGTGTTCTATCCATCTATATCCTAGCAGGGTCATTTAAGATTTAGGCTGGCTTAGCTGGGCAGTGGTGGCGCACGCCTTTAATCCCAGCACTCGGGAGGCAGAGGCAGGCGGATCTCTGTGAGTTCGAGACCAGCCTGGTCTACAAGAGCTAGTTCCAGGACAGGCTCCAAAACCACAGAGAAACCCTGTCTCGAAAAACCAAAAAAAAAAAAAAAAAAAAAAAAAAAAAAAGATTTAGGCTGGGATTCCAAAAGTGGCTTTCAAAGACGCATGGAGAAGCCAGTGAACACTGGTGTTTTTCTCCTATAGACTCTCCAATGAAAATGATTTTTCATTCAGAAACCAGTGGTTCAAACTAAGGTCATCTGCAGCTTGACACAACTTGCCAAAGAATTCAAAGCAATAATTTCCATTATAGGTGATGGAAAAGGGTGGTCATGCATTGGTTCTCTGAAGAAACCTTAACTTATGTAAGGCACCATAAGAGTAAAATAAAACTCCTAGGCTTCAGAGACAGGACTAGGCAATATGAGACAGGTTATATTAGAGAGGTCTTTAGTCCAAGCAGAACACTGGGTGGGGTCTACTCAGGTTGATGGAAGCTGAAGTTGTAGTAAGAAGAAGTTAGATGATGCATGCCCAGAAACTCATACAAGAGGAAGGCTTGAATTCTACTGGACCCGAAAACTTTCAGGCTGAAAGTGTTGGCAGCGTAGAGCTGAGTAAGCAGAATTGGATAGCTGGCACACTATTTATCAGTAACATAACTAATTCGGTACTGTGAAGATTCTAATCTTAAAAAAAAAACGTGGATGGGTGAAGTGACTTGCACAAGAGTCTAATTGTGGCAAATTTTATAAAAATTTTTAATTTCCTAGATTTTCTTCCAAAATACACTTTACTCTCTGTTGATCATTAAAACAATAACAAAAACGTGGCTGCTGTGCTTCACAGGTGTTAAAGATCTTTTCATGGTATGCCGTAGTCAATTCAGCAGCAACATCACAGGGTAGCTTCGTAGAAGTCGGATCACTCAAGTTGTTTTATATTTCAGACACTGACAATCATAGCTTGACTCAAATATAATTCAATACAAAGTTTCTTTCTGGACTAAATACACTTGAATTGTCTTATTGCCAATTTATGATGGTTTTGGTTATATTAAATTATATGCTAAAGTTGAACCAATAAAAATCAGAGAAAGAAAAGTCTCTAAATGCATTATTACCCTGTAAATTGTTCTGTTCAATGGGTCCATCTGCCCTAAAGTATCCTGTTCATAATTGCGGGGAAAGTCAGTATAAAAACTAAAGTCTGCATGTGATGCCCCAGAGAATAAGATGGAAAGAGTTAAAGAAGAGTGCCCCGACCCATTACATACAGATAACTTTGCAAAAATAGCATGTTATTCCATTCAAACTATGGGACATTTATCAGAAATTATTGGTTATTCTGTACCTTAGGTTTTAAATTAACCAGTGAGTTTTCAAAAGTAGCACCATTTCTATTACTAAAAAAATTAAACTTTACTTTCAAAGTACATCAACTGCTCTCCTTTCTTTTATTTTCAGTGTTTCTCCAAACATTTATTATAAAAATGTGTATAGAGCTGGGCGGTGGCGGCATACGCCTTTAATCCCAGAACTTGGGAGGCAGAGACAGGTGGATCTCTGTGAGTTCAAGTCCAGCCTGGTCTACAAGAGCTAGTTCCAGGACAGGCTCCAAAGCTACAGAGAAACCCTGACTCAAAAAGAAAATGTCTATAGAAATATGATTATTCCAAATACAGTTGATTAAACATTTCATCGGTTATGACATATGCAAATAGCAAAGCTGCATCAGATTAGATGTACACTCATGGTGACAATTTAAATTGATTTAAAATTCTTTCAAAAAGTTTCTCATCTTTCGATTTTTGACTTTTTGAATATTGACTTTTACCAGTGTCCTTTTGATTGTTGCATTAATCTATGCACAATATGATACTGAATAACCTAAGGCAGGCAAGAAGTAATGTGAAATGTGTAGGCATAACATTTTAATGAGACAGCACTTGGGTTGAATCGAATGTCTGCAGTTAATTCACAGAACAATATAGAGCGAAAACTTCTGACATGTTTAGCAGACCAAATATTCATTAAGGGAAGCAAACTAGCTGCATTATAAAATCTCCCTCATAAGAATTACTGCATCTTCAGATCTGTGAGCAAGAAATAGACTTGATTTCAAGCTGAAGTGCCTGGTGTTCTGGTAGTATCAAACTCTTTATTTTTTCATTTCAGGTCTTAAAGGGATTCCCAGAGTGTTTACAAGCTGACATTTGCCTGCATCTGAACCAGACTTTGCTGCAAAACTGCAAAGCCTTTCGAGGAGCAAGTAAAGGCTGCCTTAGAGCTTTGGCAATGAAGTTCAAAACCACCCACGCGCCTCCAGGAGACACCCTGGTTCACTGTGGGGATGTCCTAACTGCACTGTACTTCTTATCCAGAGGCTCCATAGAAATCCTCAAGGATGACATAGTGGTAGCTATTCTCGGTGAGTATTTCAGCCAGGACCAATGACATCTTCAGCTGGGAGTTGTTGCAAACATTAGTTTGCAATGACAGACTAACAGACCGATTGGTTAAGGACGACAACACCGATCCTTTCAGAGCTTTATTTCAATTCATTTTATATCAAATTAACCTTGCTAAAATGTATTTTAACGTCTCAATTTTTGTGTAATATGCAAACATTCTCGTGATTCTCTTCAACTGTTGGCAGCTACTTAGACATTTGAAGCTAAATATAAAAAAACAGTCGACATTTTCCTTTTCATGTGAGATCTTGGCTTCATGGTTGATCCTTTAGCATCTTAATATGAACTCCTCAGTGTTGTAGACATACTAATTAGCATGTGCCTACAGTAATATGAGCTAAGTTTATCGTTTCATGAATTTCATTTACCTGCTATTTATTAAACCCTTAGAAAAGAAATTGGGGTCCTGACTTAACAGAGTGAAGCGGTGCATTTAACATTAGGACGTGAGTTGAGAGACTACAAAATGAGTGAAACATGGGTTTGAGCGTAAAGGAACACTCATGTTTAGTTCGCTCTGTCTCTTTAAAAATGAACCTGCTTATATGAATTCATAGTATTTCTTTGGACTGTTAGGGTAATGGAGAGATGAACAGAAAAAGCCAATTCTATTCGCCTGCTTTCTGATCATATAGCTGCAAGATCAAAACTCCCTTTCCCCACAGTGTCTATGGAAATTCAGTTTTCTCATAGATTTAATACACTGTTTCATTGATAAGCAGTCATACAGCACTAGAGGCATAAGTGGGAGGTAGATTCTTGCCCAGCAGAGTCAAGGCCAAAGTTCATCTACTGTTCAGTCTCTGTCAGTTGAATGGTTTCTTTTCACTCAGTTCTCAGTTCTCACATTTGATCATTATAAACTCACGGTTTTATCTGTTTGTTGTTAGACAGACCCAAAGCATGGATCGTTAGATGCCCTACACAAACAAAGAAGTTTAAGTGATTCCCTTGGTATTTTGATAATTTCCTTATTATTGCGGTCAAAAAATTCACAGATGGAGAAGGTACACTATTTGGTTTCTAAACCAATAAAGAGTCATGGAATAAAAGCATCCTAAGTCACCTCAAGGCCACTTATCAAAAGAAAGTTTTCACTGCTTTTGACATTGACAGCTTTCCTTGGTGTCTTACCAAGGAAAGCAGAGGCTGATCTTGATGCCTGCCTGTCCTGGCATCTGTGTGCAAAACAACTCGCTTCTGTGCTTAGACTACTGTGAGTATAGAATGCTGTTCAGCATCATGGGGCTTCCTTCTTGCTCATCTATATTCACAGAAGATAATTAAAATATAAACCCCATGCAAATACAGTTCAGAGTCATATAATAATTATCTAAACAAAGCCATCCAATCTAAAGACTTGCAAAAGCTTCTCCTTTGCTGTCCCAATTTCCATGTATGTTAGCATTTGAAAAATTATTGCTATTCATTACGTTCTCAAAGTCTAATAAGTATTTATTTAAACTATGCCTAATGACTTCTCTCTAATTATTAGTATATGGTATTTGACTTTTCCTTATTAAATTCTCATTTAAAATAATGTCCCAGCACTTTTCACTTGTTGGAACTTTATTGTTTAAACATCCTTGATAGCTCCCTAAATTGGAAGACAGATGTGGTAATCCACCAGAAGCAAACATAAATGCATACTTTATGCGTATCCTTAATCTGAAAAGAACCTTTAGAAATGTGAAGAAAGTGCCATTTTGCATTGCTACTAATGACCTTCAAAAGTGACTTCATCAAGTAGTCTACCAATATTGACTAAAGGTATATACCATGTGAATACCTTGATACTCAGAAACAGAAAAATGGCCATGAAATTTTGAGAACTATTGGGAGGTTTGATATCCTGGGCAGGTAAGGATATTGACTATGGTGTCAAAATGCATGGGTTTTAATCCTGGCTACTTTTCCTTCCTCCATTTCACCCAACTGAGAAATGGACCTTACGATATTCAGTTTACCTCTTTAATTTTGTTTCAGCATTTATAGATTTTTATAATAATCACATCTTCACAAAATTATTTTTGAGTATCATATACATACATATGTGTAAGCATACATATATGTAATATACATAAACATTTGACATAAACATGGCACCTACATGGTCGTCAGAAATTATCGATTATTCTTACTCTTGTCATTGAATAAAACTGAAAGTAGACAGCACATGGTTAGGCAGAATCCAATACTGAAATAATCCTAGTAATTGTAGAAGTACAATGGGAACAAATTTTCAGAGCAAAGAGCAAGTGACCAAAGCCCTGACTATGTCTGTGGGTGACGTACGTAGAAGTCATTATTTAAACAAATGGACAAATACTTTAAAGGCAGATTCAAAACTGGTAACTTGAGGAAGCAAGGTGTGTTGATATCACTTGTCCATATCTGTGAGGGCTGAGGAATGATGGAGCTGTCAATTGGCAAAAGCTCTGGACATGATAGGGCTGAACAGAAAGAACAGAAATCCAGCTCATTTCAGCCTCTCATATTCCTGGACTGACACCATCAGAACACTTCTACCTGAAAGTATATTTAGAAAACCATATGGCGAGATCCACAGCTAGCACTCAGGAGTGTAACAAAACAAAAGCATCCTCTAGATCTTACATGCTTAGCAAAAGAACCTAAGTAAAGAAATGAAGGAGATTATAATGGTACCCAAGACTTTTAAGAAGAACAAAGTTTCACTCGTCATTGCACAATCAGTCAAGACATAGAATGTTGCTCTCCATGCTCCTGCAGGTATGGGATCTTACATTTGTAATCTTTGGTTCAACGATTAGGCAGTTGGTTGGTGTCCCTTTCTACTTTTATAAATAAAACATTAAATCTCTTCCTCTTCCTCCTTTTCTTTCTTCTTCTTTTTTGGTTTATTTTAGGAAAAAATGACATCTTTGGAGAAATGGTTCATCTTTATGCCAAGCCTGGCAAGTCTAATGCAGACGTGAGAGCACTCACATACTGTGACCTGCATAAGATCCAGCGAGAAGACTTACTGGAGGTCTTGGATATGTATCCCGAGTTCTCCGACCACTTTCTGACGAATCTAGAACTGACTTTCAACCTGAGACACGAGAGTGCAAAGGTAAGCCCCACTGATGACCTTCCCATGTCTGAAACGTCATTCATAGATCTGCCAAGTGCTTCTGAAAACAACAAACAAAACGCTGCAACAAAAATTCATCAATATTAAATACTGAGAGAAAGAGACCAGCTGAATGTTGAAATTAATAAATTATATGGCAAGAATTCAGTATTAAAAGGTGGTGAATAATTTTTGAAAGGTCAATTAAGTTTGACCTTTTAGAAGTTCTTAGTGTCTTGGTTTACATTAGAGTTTTTGTAGGAAAATGAGTGGTTTCTAGTAATTTTTAAAATCCCCTAAAGGAGTTTATCTTACATAGATAGGGAATGAAATATTATCTCATCTGTTATTCCTACCATATCAGTTGCTATTGATTTTCTGCAACGCTGAAAATATTAGACCTATCAAAGTTTAGATTAATACTAAACTCAACTTTCAAGTTAATGAAGTATGAATTAATTAACTCTTACAATAGAGTCAAAATATAGGCTATGGAATGAATGAAATATTGTCTAATAGAAATAATATTTTATGTTTAATTCTGCGCATTACCCAACCTTTAATGATTTCGCGAGTGGGGCTCTTACTGTGCTCCACTGTGAACTCTGATCGATAAGCTAGTCTTGTCTTGTGGAAGGACAACTTACATCATAGCTCACAATTTGTTACTGGGTTAATTTGCCAAGTTTCAGAAAGTCCATTTATTTCTAAATGCCCTTTTATCATACATCAAACATTGAGCACTTGGTACTTGCCCAGTGTATTTATTTATGAGCTAATGTGTTCTATGGAAGAATTCCCTAGGTCAATATTTAGGCAAAAGATGTTAGACTTAAGTCTCCATGGAGTTGTAGTCATCACCAGGCATTCTGAGAGGCTTAAGAAACAGCAGATTCTAGGGTCACCGGGTGGCCATTCAGTGTTCTAATTCAGCTTACTGAGCTAACTTCTTTTCAAACAAACAAAAAAAAAAAAAAAACCTAAAACTTACAGTAAAAAGTCTCCAGTTCTTAGACATATGTTCTCAGAATAGTCTTACTGAATGCTTTATTGTGACCTCAGTCAGAGAGCATCAACCTCATTCTGGTTTTACCTAAAATGCAACTATGAGCCTCAGGTGACTCCATTGTACTGAAATTCATATGGCAACCAGATGAACAACGCAGGGAATTTCTGCTCTGATTTACAAGACTGATGGTGTACAGACATTCAAAGAGGAGAAAGAGGAGCTGAAGCAAGTCTAATAAAGGTCTTTTATCATAGTATCGATTGTCTTCAATCATATATTGATTGTAAAATTTAGCCTTATGTTCATTACTAAGTAATATATACATCCTAGTTACTGTTAATTGATTCATAAATTTTGCTAGCAATAATACAGATTCTTCTACTTGTCTAAATTGTTAATATTTTAAACGTTGATCGTATTATACAAAATACTCCCTTCTGTGGACTATTTTATTTCTAAATTCTAATGCCAGATCCTAAAATTCCTAGCCCATAACTCTTACAAACCGTGGTTTCCCCAATCAAATCTCGAAGCTACCAGAATTATTCTATCAGTCTGTTTTACAACTCAGAGCTGACCTTCAAGAAAATTACTATCACTACTTGGCCAAAACATAATTCTTAAGATTTAAAGTGGTTGCTGCGAAGTGATATAGTAGAGTTTACCAGTAAGACATTATACTCAAGTAGCATAACCTTCTAGATCCCTCTTTGAGTTCCATTAACAAGGTTGACTTTCCACTGCAGTCCCAATCCATAAATGATTCTGAAGGGGACACCTGTAAACTACGAAGAAGAAGACTGTCCTTTGAAAGTGAAGGCGAGAAAGGTAATCATTCTTTCTATTTGTAAAGTTTTATCTAGAGCACACGGTGTCTAGCTCTTCTTGCTTAAATACTCATTATAGTTTTGTGATTTTTCAAGGTTATATCTAATTCATGCTTTGATAGTGTCGGGAGAATCACTTTTATTCCCAAACTAAAAACATTGTTTTTGTTCCGGGGTAGCTATGTCTGAATTACATCATTCATGTAATTCATGAATACTCCATGTCTTCAAGGACAGCCAACAGAGAAACTTGGAAAATTGATTGAAAGCAAAATCAAGTTGATAATAGATAATAAATATACTCAGAGTTTGAAGCAGAGTGTTTTGGGAAGAGGAATTTTCATTTCAGGTCAGGAGTGTAATCCCTTCGCCAGCAAGCACCACACATACCAATTATGTGGATGAAGGCACAAAATAGTACTCATCTTCATTAGGGAGGGAGGGGGAGCCACTCTCAGTCAGGAACAGAAACAAGTACACTTCAGTAGGACCCCAGATACAGGTGTGCAGAAGTGTGCCTGGCAACGAGACCAAGATTTCACGACAAACCTTTCACTTTGCCTCCTGCTGATCTCACCAGCATTCTAGCCTTTTCCTATTTGGCCTTACAGCAGCACCTGACCCTGGATCAATTCTTCCTATTGAATAGTCTTTGCTTGGTGTCGGTGGCTCTCCGCTCTTCCTATTTTCCTTCTAACTTCACAAATTCTCCGGAGATAAACTTCATATCATATTCTCATCTGGCTTGTTATTTCTTAGAGTTTCTTTTTGTTGTGTGTGTATTTGTATGTTTGGTATGCATACATGTTCACATGGTATCGGGGTGCATGCGCACATTTGTATACATGTGTATAGAGGCCATAAAACTAACTCAGATGTCTTTCCCTCTTCCTTTGAGATGGGATCTCACTGGCTTGGTTCTCTCAACTAAGTTACATGTTGGCCTGTCAACTTCCAGGATCTTCTGCCTCCGTGTTTTTTGTAATACATGCACATCTCACAATCTCAAAGTTTTTATATAGGTTCTAGAGATTAAACTCATGGCTTCATGCCTGTTAGCAAGGACTTTATCAACTGAGCTCTCTCCACAGACTCCAAAGTTTCTTAAGATATCTTCCGCCTCCTTTTCTTTTTATGTAATATAATCTTTCTCTGATTAATATCATCTATGCTTCTAATTTCATTCTGTACTCATTTGGGAAGTGTGCATATTAATATCTTAAACCACAGGCCAGATGAGCTTCCATATTTTGACTCCAACTTTTTATTAAACTACTTAAGCTCTCAAAGGTATCCCCTAATGCTTCCTTGAAATTCCTCTCCCTCTCCATATCTGTTGCTCTGCAAATGTTCACACCCACACCATTCAAATCAGTTCCACAAACATGTAGGATTATAACTTCTCTTGAGCTATGAAGAAACTGTAGTCTTGATTAGACTTTTCTAATTAATTCTTGATTAGAGATTTCCACCATCTCTACTCTCAAACCTAAGTGTCCGTTGGTTCATTTATCTCCATTCCCACAGCCCCTCCACCCGATTGAGTCTAAATATTATCATCTGTCTCCTTAGAATACTAAACCAGCTTTTTAACTAACTCATTTTCCTTGTAAAATTTACTCTATTTTCATCTATTCTACACATTGGGACACTGATGACATTTTTTTCTGAATCCAATTACATTCATTTCACCTGTATATTTAAATTCTTCTAAGGACTTCATATTTTGTATACTCATTTGTTGTTACTAACTTTTAAAATATATTTTGAGAATTTCAAACATGATTACTTTATTTACATTTCTATTCCTCCTTCTTCCCACCCCAACTCTTCTAATGCACCTACTCCTTCTCAAATGTATGACTTCTTCTTCATTATTAATACATATAGACATAGATAAGATATAGATGAGAGATGATAGATATAGGTAGATAGATAGATAGATAGATAGATAGATAGATAGATAGATAGATAGATGATAGATAGATAGATAGATAGATAGATAGATAGATAGATAGATAGATAGATGATACATAACACATACACATACATACATATATACATACATATACAAACATACACACAACATTGTAGAGAATCTATTGAGTCTCTTTATTACTGAGGACTGACTAAAGGGAATTGGGTAATCTATCAATGACTCTTCCTTAAAGAAAACAGAGTCTCCTGTTCTGTGTATTGGTAATAGAATTGGCTTTTTTTTTCGACTTCTTTGAGACTTTTATCTCATACTATTTTAATTCCCCTTAATTATTCCCATGAACTCCTCACCTTTGCCCTGAGGCTCATCTCCTCCAAGCCTTTATTTCAGTTATAGTTATTTAAGACACTACTGCTCAATGTTGTTTACCTGTGAATTGTGAACTTCATAAAAATGGTATATACTTGTTCCCTGTGACTCAGGGGCATGTACAGCATTATCTATTGAAATTACATATGAACCAGGCAGAATTGTACATTTCCATAACATAAGTACTCCAGAGGCAAGAGGATTGCAGTTTTCAAAACAGATGAAGCCACTGGAAGGAGGAGGAGGAAGAGAAGAAACACAAATGAAATGGCATTTGAGTAACCCTTTTCCACCTTCATTTTGTCTTCATATTTCAAGTTCTCTTTTTAACTCTGTTCCCTTGGAGATATCACCTGCTAGCTTGCTATTTGTTTGTAGTGAATTAAATTCTTCTCTCTTTTATGTACATTGTTTCTGTGTTCTTGCATATGTTATTCCTTGAGATAGATTGTCAGACTTTTCCTAAAACATATGAACACCCATAGCTCCAAGGAAACCTTCACATACAACCAGACCAGACTGTTTTTCATTCACTAAACTTGTGGTTTGTGATGTGTTGTTTAACAAGCATTTTCTTGATCACTTTAAATGCACAGGAATTTTCTTATGAATCCCCATATGCATTCCTCTTGCGTTATCGCCAAACCGTGCCCTGTACTCGGGTTACTGGCATAATTGGTTTCTTTTTTATCTCTACAAAACTTTAGGTGCCTTCAAACAAAACACATCTGATAGATGTTGGTTGTCTTTTACCAATAGTTGAATCATTTAACCTACTTCATAAACTGCTCACCAATAGGAAGTATTTTCTGCAATGGCCTTCTTTATTTTCTTGGTAGAGTTTTCTAAAACAGCACCCCTGATGTCAAGCTGTTTTTCCATAGAGTTAATCTGACTCCCTCATCCTGGTGTTAATCTCTTGGTTTTATCTCACCGGAAATGGAGAACAGCCTGGCAATGTGTAGCCTGTGTACCATTGTTCTCCAAAGGGTTGAAGATTTATTAAATCCTCTTTCAATCTTGTTCAGTTTCCCCATTCTCAAGGCAAATAATCTCACGTTTTTATCTTCTGATAAGGCCCTGAAATCGGGTCACAATTCACAAGGGTTCGTGTACCCAGACATTTCTATTGACGTTGAAATCATTCCTTTTAATCACAGCCTTAGTTTCTGAGATGTTTTATATAAAGTGCAGATAGCAGGAGATTTGCCTTCCTGTATCATTCTGAAGTTTCCTAGCACGCCAGTATGTTACCATGAGTTCAACAATGTGAAAATACAATTAATTCCCATTATCCAGAGCTTCACAGCCTTTTTTCAAAGCCTTTGGAATTCCAGGCTGCTGCTGGCAAGTGCATAATTCTGCTGAGAGTAATTTAGTACCTGTCACCCCAATCTAATACTCTTTAGGTGACCAGTCATCCCATATTTTGTCAGATAAAATTGTCTTCTGGGGGGGGGGAGCACATAAAACAGGCCAATGTACAGTAGTAGAGAATTTCCAGAGGATTCTCTAATACTGATCAACCCAGGGCTAAATAAGCTAGAAGTTTCACAGGGAATGTACCTATGATTACAGTGCTACCTTACTGCTTCTATGACACAGATCCTTGAAGGTAGTATTCCAAGAGCATTGACGTCTTATGAAATCAACTTACATAGACAACAGGGACAAGAAGCGTCTGTGCATCGGAGATGGGTAAACAGAGGTAGAATCCTGTCTGTTTTCCAAGTGCCTTCTCAACAAGATGTTCACACATTTTAGGTTTTAGCCCTTAGCAGGTACACCTCATCATGCACAAACAGCATCTTTTAAAAAAAATGGCCAGGACCTCTGCCAAGCTGAGTTAAACATAAGGAATTTGTTGATGTGGATAGTTTGTCTTCATGAGCTTCAGATTTCTTCTGAGAAAATGAACCCACTTCCCAACAGGAAGGAATTGTCACAACAGATCTGAAGGTTGGGGTTAATTCCTTCTTTAACTTCTGGGAGACAGGCACCTAGGATCTCTCATGACTAGGGTCAATCAGCATAGGTAGAGATGTTAGAGCTCCCAAGATGGAAGTATCTACTTTTTTATTTTATATCTTTTATTTTCTTTAAAAAAAAAAGAAAACAACTATTTTTTTTCATTATACATACCAAACCAAGTTCCCACTCCTCCCCCCTCCCGTTCCCTCCACTTAACCCTCCCACCCACACCCCCATCCACTCCACAGAGAGGGTAAGATCCAAGACCCTCCCTACTATATCTAGGCAGCTGAGCAAGGTATCCACCCAAAGAGAATAGGTTCCAAAACGCCAGTACCAGCAGTAGGGATAAATCCTGGTGCCACTGCCAGTGGCCGTGCAGTCTGGCCCAGCCATGCAACTGTCACCCACATTCAGAGGGACTAGTTTGGACCTATGCATGTACCTTCCCTGTCAGGCTAGAGATGGTGAGCTCTCATTAGCTCAGGTAGACTGTTTCCGTGGGTGTCCCCATCATGGCCTTGACCTCTTTGCTAATATTCTTACTCCTCCCACTCTTCAACTAGAGTTTGGAAGCTCAGTCCAGTGCTCTGATGCAGGTCTCTGCCTGTTTCCATCTGTTGCTGGATAAAGGTTCTCCTGGTCCTCTTCTTGCTACATAAAACAAGAAGCAAAATGATGCTTCAGTGATGTATTCTGTTGCCAAGGAAACTGCAATGGGTGGGCAAAATAAACTAATGAAGGAAACAATAAAAAATCACTTCCACTTAAGTGGTCTACAAAGTTGGATTATGCTTACTCTCAAGTCTACTAAAGTGATGAATTGGGTCTTGGGAATAGTTCATTTAAAATATTATGTGCACACAATAAAATACATACAATACTAGTACAGTGGCATGATTAACACAGGAAGAAAGTATTGTGGATAGTAAACTAGGAAATATATAGTTGTATTTTGGTATATATGTGTGTATGCGTACATAAAGTACTATTCCATACCCAAGCATTCACACATACATATGTGTGTATATATACCAACAAAATTTACATGATCAAATATTTAGAGTGTTCTGCTCAACTCCTTCTGTAGACAGCATTTTAAAAAAAAAGTAGTCACTAATAGATGATTGGAGTATCGATGACCATTAGGTCAGTAATTGTAGCAATGTTGTAGATGTAAGTCAATCACTCATTCACTTATAAAACAATCATTGAGTATCTGTTGTGTGCTAAATGCTCTTAGGTACTTTACTTAAACCGGCTTTCTGTTTTATTTTGTTTTTTAGTTTTAAGAAGTTTCTTTCTACTTAGAAGAAAAAAATGTCACTAGTTTTAACAGACAAACCAAATAATTCTGAATTACAGCTAATGTCTCTTTATCTCTGCTTTCCTGTTTTTAATCACTCCCTTTTTTACTGATTAGCAGTAAAAATAAAGATTTCCACTGAATTCTGTAGAACTTGCTTTTCTGTCTTTGTAGCAAACGGTAAGCAAGGGAAAAAAAATGATAGTTTAGAAAGGGGGAACTCTTTAATTGGTTTTACTATTTAGAACCTGCTGGTGCTGTAAACGCAGCAACCATCACGTACCTACCGCACCTGCTGATACTGTGAATTTCCAGGAAAACAAACTGCTGGGGCATTTTTCACCTAAAGCACAGGTTGCCTTGAATCGTTATCAAAGGAGGAGGGAACAGAAAGTGTGAGCCTCTGGAAGACAGCTCAAGCTGGGCTGGCCCTGCCCAAGTTTGCACTCAGAATCAGCAGATGTACCTACCTTGGCTTCTACTCGTCCTTCATGGACATGCTCCCTCCGTCCCCTTTCGAAAATATTAAAAATCAAAGATACAGTAAATAATTAGCGTCAATGAAGTTTCACCTGAAAAATATGTGGAATCAGAAAGAAAATAAGAATGGTTAGCCAAGTAGAAGTTCTCCTAGATTCCTAGACTTGTTGCTACAAGAAAAATACATATGCTGTCTTGATTTTGTACACCTAATAATCAGCTCCCAGAGATCAGAGGACTTTCACAGCTGCTGGCAATCACAGCAAAGCTTCTTATCAATAACAGACTGCCAAAAATGAAAAACAGTCAATAAATATGTAAACAATACAAGAGAAAATGGTGTTAAAAGGCTTGCCTGTGACAGCTGACTGTAGGGAAATCATTAGAAAGATGCTGCTTATCACCTTCTTCCAGTAGGTGTACGTGGTCCCACATTGAACGTAGGGAACAGAGACTGACGTTTTAGATTAAAAATTCAGTGTTCCTCGGAGCACTGTCTAAGCACCCTGAAACCATTACAATTTCCGTTTCTACTGATAACAGTAAGTAGTGTTACTTTATATGTTTAATTATTTCATATTGTATGCTAGAATGCAACACACTTTGAAAGTATTCCTCAAAAGAAAATAACATCAATGAAAGTAACTAAGGGAATAAATGCACATATCGTTAAAATTATTTTATGAGCAAGACGGGGTATAAAGCTAATTTTTAAAAAAAAATCAATTCTTTAAATAAAGTGGCAAAATAATTTGATGTCTGGGTTCCAGATTGTCTTTCTCAAAAAGAAATAATGTCCAATCACTGTGATGTATGCCTATAATCCCAGCACTTGGGAAGGAGGAGCAGGGTGATACACATTGTTCAGGAAAGTCCTGAGCTAACTAGTGGCTACATATGTCTTAATAAATAAATAGATGTCCCACAAAACAACATAACTCGTATTACCCATTTTAGTGGCATATATATGAAACCTGTCTTTCTTTTCAAGATCTTTAGAAACAAGCATGTTTGAAAAGCAAAAGCTGTGTACAACTGTAACAGTAGTATATAATGTGATATTTGGATATCCACACACACATTGAGGGGGAGAGAGAGAGATGCCACAAGCATACCCATTACTTCATTCTTCTGTGTGGAAAGAATGTTTAAGATTGCTCCCAGGAAGTATTAAGCACGCCATGGGTTAACTGTCATTATCTTGCTTTACTACTGAGTTTTAGAACTCATTTGTCCTAAATAAAACTGTGACATCTCCCCGAACGAATCTTTTCTTTCTAAATAGTTTGTAAGACTATTTAATCCAGTATTTGTATGGCAGCCTACTTTAGGGTCCCCTTTAAGCCTAAGGTACTTGATGACAAGTGAAGAAGTGTATTCCTGGTGTTAGGTTCCCAATAAAATGTTTTCCTAACCTAACTAGCAGGAGAGTACTCAGACTACCTCCAAATCGTCACCAGTGGGAGACATAAAGCCCAAATGCCTAGAAACCTCATTAAATGTCTCTCTTTGACCAAGAGTTATGTCTCCCTGTTGGGTCTGACTAATAAAAGTTGTAATTAATCTGAAAGGAAGAACTCGTAAAAGACAGAGGGAGTTTAAGAATTTATCCCCAGACTTTTTGGCAAGGAAGCCTTTTCTATTATCGTTCGTAAGGCAGCTGCGTCAGCTACTCCATCAAAAAGTTGAATTTCATTAACTTGAATTCATCCTAAAGCTACAGTTACCTACAAGGAAAGCCACACACGTTGTATAATTATGTCCTGTGTGGGGTCGGGGGGGGGGGCTTTGCTGCCCCTGTGGTCCTCTGATTCAGAAAACAGGGATCAACTTAAACAAGCAGAAAAGAATTCTTCTTTGTAAAGCGATGGTAATGGGTGATTATGTGATCTCATGTCTACACAAGGGGAAAACATAAATATCCTCAGATTTGTTTCAGAATGTAATCACCATCTATCTTCAATATTTGGAATACCTATGCAGAATAGGAGGAGAATGAAGAAAGGCATTGTATGAGCCTGCTTAATGGCTATCAAATCAGTTTCTCTACAGAGAGGCAGAAATGGGACAGGCCATCAAAATCTAGTACTTGAAGGCTAACAACAGTGCACGCCAACAGCTCAATCGCATGGATTACACCTGTCAGCTACCAGACCAAACATGACAGTTTCTATTTTCAGTCTACAAGTAGATTGTCATTTCTAGTTCCATATTCTATGATAGAAAATGAAGTTTTAATTTAGCTAGTATTAAACAGAAAATCTTGTTTGGAGGGGGCTTTCTCAAAGCAGCTGTTCACACAGACTGCAATAATCTAGTGGAATGCAGAAACATTCAAGAACATCAAATTCTTTCCATTTTTTTTTTTTTGATTCATTTGCCTGAACTTCTTGCTAATGGGATTTCTGTGATAAAAAGACTGGGCCAGTTTGGAGAAGAAAGAGTTTAGCTGGCTTACAGCTTAGAGTTCATCATTGAGGCGTGGATAGGTGATAAGGAATTTAGAACAGGAAGGTGAACCAGAGGCTGGGGAAGAACACTGCCTACTGGATTGCTCTCCATGGCTTGTTCAGTTTACTTTCCTATACAACCCAGAACCACCTGGCTTCATGTTTTCCTATACAAACCGGTTCTACCTGCCCAACAATAGAATTACTCACACTGGCCAGGATCCTCCCACATCAATAATTAAGCTAGAAAATCCCCCATGGGCCAGTCCCTTGTTGTAGGAGGCTACTTGTTCTTCCCGGCCGCCCGACTAGCTTAGACCAAAATAATCACACAGTAACCATATTATTTAAATCACTGCTTGGGCCATTAGCTCTAGCTTCTTATTGGCTAACCCTTACATATTAATTTAACCCATCTCTATTAATCTGTGTATTGCTAAATGGCAGTGGCTTACCAGGTAATGTTCCCAGCTTCTGTCTCCAGTGGCTCCGTTGCTTCTCCCTACTGCACCTTATTCCTCCCATGTTACAGGCCAAGCCAGTTTTCTTTATTCATTAACCAATAAAACCAACACATAGACAGAACGACCTCCCACATCAGTCCCTCTTCCTCCAAAACTCTAGTTTATGTCAAGCTGACCAAAAACAAAAACAAAAAAGAAAACAAACAAAAAAAACCCCTAATTGTCACAAGAGGTAAGTCCTATATGTATGAAATAAATGGCATTTTAAACTATTGAGCTAAATATTTGTAATTCTTTACTCATCACAGTCTGTGTACCTCTCCTAAATTGAAATCAGCCTGTTTTAATTCATTCATGTTAAACAATATCTTATGTCTAAACAACTGAAATGAAGCCATGACTTAGTAAGTTAATGTTGGGCCTTTGTAGAAGGTGACATGGAACATCTTTTCGTATGAGATTTAATATTTTAAAGATTTATTTATTTTATTTTATGTGTTCAAGTGTTTGCCTGTATGTCTGTGTACCATGTGTGTGCCTTGTGCCAAAGCTAGTCAGAAGAAGTTGTCAGGTCCATAAAGCTGGCATTGTAGATGGCTGTGAGTGCTGGGAACCAAACCTGGGTCCTTTGGAAAATCAAGAAATCCTCTGAACTGCTGAGACAGCCACATGTAGGGATTTGAAAATTTACAGAACACTACATATCAAATGTGACAACGTAGCTTAGTAGCCGGTGATATGTCTTGACGATAATTACCCACACTTGTATACGAGTCACATGAATAGATGGTTAGGTTAATTTAAATTTGGTTCCTCTAGGAAGAAACTTCATGATACAGTTACAAAGAATGACAATATTAAGGGGATGGGAAGCTTGGGTTGATACAAATACCACTCTGCCCAGATTATTAATTACAAAAGGGTTAGTTGGGACTAGAAACCCAGGCTGTGAGAATTTAGAACAGTGAAACTGAGACCCAGGCTGTGGAAATCTAAAACAGGGAAACTTAGAAAAGCTAAGCTTATATTCTTTTCTCAAACTTACTAAAATAAATTTGGCAACAGTTGTTTTTCTGAGGATTGAAGTGATGTGCTCATCAAGGGGGAGAATGTTGATGATATTTTCCAAAGGTTCTTCAAGAGAACAGATAAAGAAAACAGAGAACGATGAGAAGGATGAAGTTTGGAAGCCTATGGGGAGTTGGGTCAATGATCCTGAAGAGAAGGACATTTGCATGTGTTGATCAGAATATTCACACATAGATTGATAGTTGAGTGGCTACCCATGAATCTCAGAGTAGTAGTCGTCACTATCCTGCTGGACAGCGGGAGGGTGTGCGGTGTTCACAGCATTGATGGAATGGCCGAACAAGTGTGATGCCTTAAGAAAATACATTAGGTTCTCTGCATTTGCTAGACTTAGACTAACAGACCACATACTTTCAGATGAAACTACTTTTTAAACACTGACCATTTTTACCTTGAGCTGCTTTCTGGCTTTTAATACTTTTTTTTAAATTATAAGTTGTTGTTTAAAAAGAGGGAAAGGAGGATCCTTGTTTCATTTCTCTGCCATATGGGAATTCTGAAAAGCAGTTGGAAGTTTCTCTGTAGTGGCCTTAAATCTGTTCATCTGGCCTTCTATAAATAACGAAATGAGCACATCAGGCACAGAGAGGATAGGGACACAGGCTTCAAAATTTCTCCAGAAAATGATATACCTCTTGGAGTTTTGTTGGTTGGTTATTAGCAGGAACCAGATGGAGAATTACACTCTCTCCCCAGGACACTAATAGAAACAAGTTTGGAGATTTGTTTCTGAGTTTTTCTGGCTGAAATATGTTCTAACACAACAACCTTTGGGGCTCAAATTATCCTGACATTTCTC
The DNA here is from genome assembly GCF_037038515.1 of Microtus pennsylvanicus. Lineage (NCBI taxonomy): Eukaryota > Metazoa > Chordata > Mammalia > Rodentia > Cricetidae > Microtus > Microtus pennsylvanicus. The sequence goes on from NC_134587.1 coordinate 18,577,061, forward strand.
TATGAAGTAGTCAGTATGCATCAGTGGCCTTGGTGTAATTAGGTAAAGAAGCTTACCTCAATTACTGTAGTTAAGCTTCATATTCTTTGCAAGGTTCTACACAACCAAACTCCCTAAATTGTCAAGGCCATTTACTAAGCTAAGGTTGAAACTTTGCCTGCCTGACTTTCCTGAAGTGACTTCCAGATTTGACCTTTACAATGTGTGAATGATTGTCACACACGATATGGCATAAAGGTTAAAAAAAAAAATAACAAGCTGTATCGTTGGTGATATTTTAGAATTAGGACACATTTTCTCTAGTCTCTCCACTTTCCTCAAGAGGTAATATGCTTGATTCTAAGACTAAATAAGACTTGACTGTGTGTGATTTTTAATTTTCGTATCATTTTTCTTCCACATAAACTCATTCTTACTTGATTTCTTTAAATTTTGAAATGAGTGATTTACTTCGTGAAGATAAGCTAATAACCCTTGAATTTAGCAGCGTCCACACAGCTACATTTTTCCACGAGTAAACAGCAGTTTGCTTACAGCCATTTAGTATAATGTGCACAAAGTCCCACATTTGATTTTTTTACTATGAAAATAACCTCTCTTTGATAGATTTTAGCAAAGAAAACAGCACAAATGATCCCGAAGATTCCACAGATACAATAAGGCGTTATCAGGGTTCCAAGAAGCCCTTCGAAGAAAGGAAAAGCAGGTCGTCGTCCTTCATCTCCTCCATCGATGATGAACAAAAGCCACTCTTCTTGGGAACCATAGACTCTACTCCAAGAAAGGTGAAGTCAACCCGACTTCACGGTGAAGAAACAGTGCCCCCCTCAGGAAGAATCCACGTGGATAAAAGAAGCCACTCTTGCAGAGGTAACTGAGCGTCAGCAGTCTCTCCTCATCACTAGATGGGAGATGGTTGCTTTTCAAAACCGAAGAACTGTACAAGTCCAGGTTCTTCTGACGTTAGACCGAAAGTTAACCTGTATGCCCCACATTAGACCGGGTGACTTCCTGGGATTCTGGGAACTGTAGTTCTTGGAAAATAACTACAAAGCCACGGGGGAAAGAATGATGGCCTATAGGGTTTGCCCATATATAAATTTTAGTTTGGGAAGTTTTTATGGCCAATTAAACTTAGTGTAAGACTAAGAAGAACAGCGCTATTGGCAGTTTGTTGGTTATAGGAAGGGCGGATCAGAGGCTGTTTGCTGAGAGCTAGCAAGTTAAACGGGTTTTTGTTGTTGTTGTTGTTGTTGTTTTGTTTTGTTTTGTTTTTTGATTTTCGAGACAGGGTTTCTCTGTAGCTTTTGGTTCCTGTCCTGGAACTAGCTCTTGTAGACCAGGCTGGCCTCGAACTCACAGAGATCCGCCTGCCTCTGCCTCCCGAGTGCTGGGATTAAAGGCCTGCGGCACCACCGCCCGGCTTAAAGGTTTTTTTATATTCATCCTCAGTACCAATTTCTTAACTTCAGCCTTAATAACTTTATAACATAGAAGCTCCATCCAATTATAATATAATGTAAACCAAACATAATTGTGTTTTACTGTGAAGTATGAGGATGAGGAATATCTTGAAATAAAACATATTCTTGAGACCATTCTTGTTTCACATCTCCTTCAAAAGGAATATTGCAAGCTCTGTTGTAAAAAATACACAAGAACTGAGCAGTGTGCTTTCGTTTTCAGAATTTATGATAAAGGATATCAAACAACACTTTAAAAATGTTACTGGATGAACAATCAGTGTACCAGATCTCTACATCTAGCTAGATCTTGCTATCTACGTGAACTTGGAGATGTGGGTCAGACTACTTGGATTATAAAAATTAGCTCTGCCATCCTCTATGACTTTAGGCAAATTGCTTGATCAACCTCAGGGTCCAATTTATTCATCTTTAAGATAGAATCAATGTTATCTAATCAACTGATTATGATTCTTTAACCATAAACTGTAAATAAAATTTTCTGGGATCGAATCTTAAGTTTTACTTAATATTTTCTGCTAGGTTTATATTTTCCAACTATTTACTTATTTAATTTAAATGTGGACATTGAAAAGGCCTCTCACGGGGCTGGAGAGCTGGCTAGGACCTTGAGAGCACTTGTTGCTCTTACCAGGGGCCTGAGCTTGGTTTCTATCTCCCATATCCATCTAATGGTGCATCAATGCATGTAACGCCAGTTGCAGAGAATCCATTGTCTTTTTCTGGCTTCTCTATACATGTGCATTGTCTACACATGCAGACAAGCAGCACACACATATATACACATAATAAAAATAAATAAATCTTTTTAAAGACGGTATTATGAAGCATCAAAAGATTATAACATACATGAAGAAAACCAGGATTCTTTGCTAGGAGGAAAGAAAACTATGTCACTGAGAAGGCAGGCAGTCCTTGTCATCACCATCATTCCGCAGGAATGTCCAACAACCAAGTGTGTTGAGACAAGATGGCGAGGGTTGCTAATTTCCCAGAGTTCCTTTCCCTATCTTCCCCACCATGTCACATAAGCTTTTGTCGTGATTTCACATGGCAATAAGCTAAGAATATATGCAAATGTCCTCTAGACAGCCTAAAATCTTGATGGAATGCATGGAAATAGTATCTCATTCATCACAGTGGAAGAATGGAATATTAGATGTGATTACCAAATGTCCCATTTTAGTTATTTATGAAAATGGATTCTGGGTAGGACTAAAAATAGAAAACAGGTTGTATCCAGGAAGTCAGAGTTCTGAAGAACTCACTGAACAATACCTACTATGGACAAAATGATTTTAAGATGATTTTTGTAAAAACATGTTTTCTTCATGAATATTAGGCTCTCAAGTGACAAGTCATTAAAGATATTTTTGAGATTTTATTTGACTTTATAATGATTCTCCCTGACAGTGAATTCAAACGCCGTTCGTTTTATAATTTTTCTTCTTCTAACTTTTAATTAACTCTTTTCTGTGCTCAACAAATTATATTTTCAGGAGATTTTAACATGTCCAAACATCCGTGTTTTCAAAAATGTATAATGAAATCCACACTCCAGTCACGAATAATTATCTTGATAATGCATAGCTAAATATGCATGCCTATTGACAAATGGAACTGATGACATAAAGCTTCAGTCAAGATGACATGCATTGAACATGACTAATTAATATAATTACAGTGAAGAATTTAAAAACTTGATTCACTGAAAAAAATCATTCCCCAGAAACTTTCAAAGTGCAAGGCTGTGTATTAGTAATGAGCTTCGATATGTAAATGTAGGTATAATTGTTGCAGATCAAACTGCTGGGTTCTGACTGTTTCGTTTAATTATCAATAGGCAGTTTCACTCCCTTGCATTCTGAGACTTGTCATCCCAAAGAAGGGGTCATTTCAGCAAAACTTTAAAAGAAAAAAAAATTAAATTGATTCTGGCCTTCCTAGTGCTGAGGTCAAGTGTAGACTCCAGGGAAACTGTGAACTCTGAAAATGAAGGTTTACCCTCTGTTCATCCATTTGCAGAAATGTGTCTTGCAACTATGGCAACATTTTCCAAGGCAACCAGTGCAGATACCGTCTGAGCTATTTTTAGAAAGTGTCTACAAGGATGCTCATTTGATTAAGACAACCAACCAGGGTTTCCCCCTTTGAACTCTTTAGTTTTCATTCTGCCATTAAATCAAATTAATAACATATCTCTAAATTTCAATTAAAAATTAAGTTGTGATGAAGGAAGCCTCAATCTCACAGTACACATTTTACTCATTTCTGCTAAGATAATCCTTTTCTTAAACATCAAAGAAAAACACTATCCTCCATAAGTTACTGCATGCGACTCACCAGAGTCATTTAAAAATCAATGTGGTACGTAATTGGAGAAGGAGGGGGCTCTTAGGCAGAGGCAGAAATTCAATGAGGTTACTTGGCACCGAGCTCATGAGGACACTGCATAGCCTTCAATGCTATCACTTCTCAACCTCAGTAATGTCCCTGCAAGAACTGGCTGTTGAGAATCAAGAGAGGCCCGGTGCCTGGCATCTCCAAGCTCCTTGCGCATGTTCTCCATGCTGATTTAGCATCACCGACACAGAGTAGGAAACGTAGTTTACCAAGGCACTCGGTTGTGGGTCTGCATTTTAAACTGGTGCAAATGTCTGTGAACAACCAAGCATACTTCTCCAGGAAAATCGCCCTGTCACTTCTGTATTCACGTTTCTTCCTGTCCGGTAAGATGGGGAAATAAGCGATACACGGACACTGTAGAAAAGCATGGAACACCAAGATCCTGCGGGCTTTACAGATGCCGTAATCAGGAGCCTCCTCTGGATGTCACAGAGAAGTCTCTGAGGTTTGTTAGCCATTTCAACAAAACAAGGAACCTGGCCTTGTTTTTCTCATGCTGTCTTTGGTTATGCTAATTCCTGTCTTATAGCCTCCCCTACTGAGATAGAAATAAAAAGCACATCATTAGAGACTTTTTTGTACACCCAGTGATAAAAGATAGGGAGAGAAAACCCATGGAAAAAGAATATTTTTTTTGTCATCTGCTCAGAAATGGGGAGTACAAGGCACCCCCCCCCAGAGTGCTTTCAGAGAAACCATGGGAAAGGAAGTCTCACCGATCTGTTCCCTATTTCTAGACTCATCGCTAATCCTGCCCAATTTAGTTACTTTCAGTCCTTTTTTTAAAAAAATAGCTAAGGATGTAAATTCCATATCTTATGTAATAACTCTCCTTGCCGTTTAACCATAGCTATTTGTCAAGACTTTCTTTTAAAATGTCTTTCGAACCACATTCTATGACCCAAAGCTAGTTAGGAAGCAAAGAGAAGACCCACTTGAGGGACATCTTCCCTCCCACCAGCTCTCCCATGAAGGAAAAAATTTACTTTTCTTTATCCCTGAGATAATCTCCCAAGTCCAGTTGCATTTCTTCACCGGTTTTATTTCCTTACCCTTCACACATTTTGTAGAAGAAAGTGGGTTCAAAGCATCAAATTTCTTGACAAAAATGAGGAAGAAAGTAGTATATATTTGAAGATTTTAGGAGAGATTAATGAATCATTATATGAAAAATATAATTTATATAATGAATCATTATATGAAAAATGACCACGGACATTCTGAGTTGAACTCTTCAGGGTCACAGTCTTTGTCTTCAGTTCCTCATGCTTAGCAGAATCTGGAATTTAACACTTGGCACACCAGAAAAGTAGAATTGAACACATAAGAAGTTTGTTTTAAAGTATATTAACATAAGGTATTTATAATAAAGGTTCACAAAAAGAAAATTCTAGAAAGCAATGTGACTATATTATATGTAGCACAAAAAAACCTTTAAGGAAGTTGAAAGCATGGAAGAGTAGCAAAGGACTTTTAAGACTTCCCCAAACACCCAGAAGACCCACAGTGCCCTCCTGACCTTCTACTGGGGCTCAAGCAGAACCATAATGTATGGAAATTACCTTACGTGTAGGGGTGCTAACACTCTTATGTTCTGGGTAAAGCATTGCAAACAAACTTGCTATCTTCTCCCAATTAAATAGTAGTTGTTTGATCTATTTGAATTTGTCCATCATGTCTTCTCAGCACTAACAAAAAGATGGGAAAAAATCATAACCTGGGGGAAAAAAATCTTATGTCCTGTTGTAGAATGTGAACCCTATGAAAAGAGATGGGGGAGGTAAGCTAGACAGCTTAAGGTTAAGATTCTGCTACAGACTGGAGATGGTGATTGCCATGTCTTTGAGCTCCTGTGTTTCTCTCTGTCTTGGATTATGCCTGGAGATGCGCCTAGTCTGCCTTGCAGAAGTCTTTGTACTGTATCTCCAAGGGACTTCCAAAGAAACTGACATCTGTCTTGCTCTCTCCCACAGATATCACTGATGCACACAGCTGGGAAAGAGAGCCTGCCAGGGCTCAGCCTGAAGAAAGCAGTCCGCCAGGACTTCAGAGAGCTGCTTGGGGGATCTCTGAGACTGAAAGTGACCTCACCTATGGGGAAGTGGAGCAAAGGTTAGATCTACTTCAAGAACAACTTAACAGGTAAATGAGCATTTGAAGCCAAAGAGGAATTTATGTATGTACATCACATAAATAAAGAAGACCAAGGAGCATGGAATTTAGGGTACTTTTGCCACCAAGCACCCTCCCTTAGCTTACCATTCCGTTCATGTACCATCTGCACTGTTATCGTTAAAACGCCTCCTGCTCTCAAAGTAATTTGCATTAGACTTCTTAACAGGCAACCTCCTTCTTTTAATTCTTGTATATTATTTAGTTGTTGTTCCTGAATTCACCCTGAGCTGTGACATTTTGAAAAAAATGGTTATTAAATCAACTTCAAAAATATTAATGTTTTTAAAGCATCGCAAGCTAAAGCAAGACTTGGGTCCTCCAACCCCTTCCCTTGATCTAGACAAATATGAGGAATAATTTTAGTTTGGGGAAAGAGGCAACGCTTTCTTCAAGACTGTTTCAGTTCTTTAAAGTTAAATTGGTCAAAAACATCTAGAGGAGACAAGCAAGTCTCTGAGTTCTGAGACTGGTTGATCCATATAGCGAGTTCCAGGCCAGCCAGGACTACGTAGTAGGCCTTGCCTCAAAAGAAAACTCTAGAAAAAAATGAAGATTCTGATATCTGCCCTGAGTGTGTTTGGAAATGTGTCAATCTTGATTTTTTCTAACTTACTTCTTCACTCGCAGTTCCTCGGCTGAACTCGGAAGCTGTCAGTTAGCTACCATAGCTATCCAGGTTTGCCGGAGAATCTCCCTTCTCTGTCTGCTGAGTGCTGGGATTACAGATGGCAGCCACATCTGCCCAGCTTTTCCTGTGGGTTCTGGGAATCCGGACTCTGGTCCTCACATGGATTCTGTCTATAATGAGCTCGAATCAATTATCACTCCTCATGGTGTCTCATCTCTCCTTTCCACCTAATGTCAAGCCTGATTGATAGCAGGTCTCCTTTTCTACAACTTTCTGTTATGCTAACAAAAAAAAAAATATCTAAAGCTGGGTTGTTTTGTGTTTTAGAAACAGAGAAAAATTGGACTTATGTTTAATTCCCTTTATTCTTTCAAAGTACTTTACTTATTCTCAAAAGACTCCTTTATAATTGAGCAAATAGACCCTAGGCATAACATGAAAATAAATACTGTACATTGTGCAGACACCCATTACTCTCCCTTGCTGAAATGCCCAACCCAAATAGCAAACACCTAATTCATTTTTGAAAGTTTTGAAAACATATACACAAGATCGTACTTAGGTGTTTAGGAATGTAAGTGTATACATAATATAATATGCATATATGTATATAAAAACAATTAATGAAAAAAAAGAGGCCATGAATTTGAAAGAAGTATATGGGAAGGTTTGGAGGGAGGCAGGTCAAGCAAAATGACATAATTATATTATAATCACAAAAGATAAAAGAATAATTTTGTAAAGCACTAAAAATAATGTAAGAAAGGAGACTGAGGGACAGTCACATACATCAAGTCTCAGAAAGGACACACCGAAGTACAATGCTTACGGGACTTTGGAGTCTGGGCTTTCAAGGAAGGGAACTGTGCTCATTTTTCCAGCCTAGAGGAGCAATTCCAAAGGAGGCACGTTTTGCATTGCCTCGGTTTCAGACCCTGTCTTCTGTGACTTACTGGGCAATGTGGTGAGAGAGAACATGGTGTAAGGAAAACATGGTGAGCACAGCTTATGTCATGGCACCCAGGAAACACAGAGATAACAGAAAGCTGCCTACACCAAGATATATGTCCCATGGGCACACTCTTGTTGATGCACTTCCTCCAACTTGGCCCCAACTCAGACAGTTTCCATCGCTTCCCAGGAGTGCCATCAAATTACAAATCCACCTATGGGTTCATGTAGTGATTAGGTCAGAACCCTTGTGGTCCAATCACTTCTCCATGATTAACCTGCCTGAGACTAATCCTTCAACATATAAGGCTTCTGGAGATAGTGATTTAGATCCAAACCATAAAAATAAAAAAGTAGGATTGCACAAAATTCATCACATATTGCTTTGGAATTCAAAGGAGAAGAGACGCGAGACTTAGTGAGGCTTGGTGAAGGTTGATCAGGAAGAAGTCAAGACTTGCTGAGTCGTAGCTATTCCTATGCTAATAAAACCCAGCTCCTGACCTATGCCCATCTTCCTTAGGCAAAATTTCCTTGCAACAGCCAAGTCAAGTTGATAGAGAAAGTCTAGTAGTATGTAGTATTAGCACAAATTATGTCCAGTCTCACTGTAAACCAGCTACTTCCCCTTCCATGTGAGAAGTCCCACTCCCAGCCGGCAACGAACAGGCTGCCTATGTGTCTGCATCGACGTTATTTAAATAGAACCTATTTTAAAGAGACTTTTTTTCCCTCAAAGACTATAACTGTTTGACAAAGGCTTTAACAGACTCAGAAATATCATCTTCAATGTGACTTGTCAGTGAAGCTTTTACTCCAATAGCCACAGATAAGTCATTCCACCTCCAACAGTGTATCCTGTCAACCAGAGTAAAGAGCATCATGCAATCCATTCACTACTTCGATGTCATCATTAATAGGCTAAATTTGTAGAAATATTCATGAAGAAGCTTGAATTTAGAATTTTATTCGGGGCTCGGGGGAAAGAGAAGTTGTTAGGGGAGCTCAACAAAGATGACACACTCAGACACAGTGTATACAGCCAATTGAAACTCTTCATTCAAGCCAGCTGGAAACACACCCAAGTGTTTGGGAGACCTAGGTGTGGCCCCTGCTGTCCAGAACACAGGGCTTTTTAAAGGCAGAAACCACGCTCTAGCATCTCACTGACTGCAGGAGGGATGGTTGCAGAAACAAGCAGTTTAACAAAAGCTAAGACAAGCAGTTAACTGGAGGGGCCCCTCACAAACAGGCAGTTTAACGGAAGCTAAATTACCTAGGACATCCTAACCTTGGGTTCCTAGAATAAATAGAGTTGGGGAGTTTTCCGTGGGATCTCCATCAAGGAGATCAAATTCTAGTTAAACCTGAAATGACCTCAGCAAGAATACAAGACCTCTGGTTTGTCTCGCCCCAGGACAGAATAATTCTGAATGAGTTAAACGGGGGAAGAATTATTGATGCAGACATAATTTGCACTGAACCTAAAGTATGAGATGAGGAATCGATTCATAACAACAAAATAATCGTTCGGTTCTATTGAACTTGTACCACAATTACATCAGGCATTTAGTCATCTGCTAGGTGAACTGTATTTTTTCATTTTCAGCATGCAGCTGTGGCATTTATGTGCCACAATCAGACATATTTTATAAGCTATTGGTATGAAAAATACTAAGGCTTTCTCTGGCCATATTTACTAATGAAAGAAAATCTATAAGGATATATTTTAATTCGAAAGAAGATTTTAATGTTACTATTAAGAGGTAAAAAGAACCTATTGTCTGGCACGCCTGGAATTCCACCAACCCCAGAGACTTGAGAAGAAAGTGCTAGGCTAGCCTGACCTCCCTATACAGGAAGATACTATCTTAGAATTAAAATTAAAAATAACATGTAGCTTTTCTAAGGTTTCCCAGATTTTCATTTTTTGAAACAAAACTAATTTCCATAGATACATTTATTTAATAGGGCAAATAGTTCTAAGATGTACAGCTCTCTCTTTTTTAATTCAATGGTAAATCATAGGCACAAATAAGGCATATGGTGCAAATTTTGTTCTTATACCAAGGAAATACCGTATCTTAAGCCATCCACACCGGGGGATAAACTGTATGCGAGAGCAGATGTATGTGACAGGAACAGCTGGCGTGAACAGTCCGAGGTGTGGTTAAGGGGGAAGGTTTTAGTTTTTCTTCGTTTTTTTTTTTTTTTTTTTTTTATTTTTGAGATAGAAACCAGCCAGAGGCATCTGGAAAAGTCCAGAGCAGAAGAACAGACAAGACCAGGGCTAACTGCAAGAAATGGGAACACAGGGGTTAGGGGATAGAGAAAACATGCTGAAAATAGCAGGGGGTTAGAGGAGTGAGAAACATTGGGTTATGAGAGGGATGAGTAGGAAGGGCAGGGAAGTCCATCAGCTGGAGGGGTTTCCGGTCCAGGAGGAGGTGAGAAGGGCTGGAAAGTCAGCAGGGACTTGAGGTATAATACTGTGAGTAGGGACTGAGGGAGCCTGAGGCTACCTTGATATAGCGATATGTGCTGGAGGTTATACATCAATGGGAAGCTATTATGTTCCTCTGCCAGAGGTAAGGGAAATGACTCCTTCTGGCAGATGGGGACTGGGTTTCCACAAGTTGCCGAGGAACACTAGCTTTTTATCTGACTGCCAGAGATCCTCTGTAATCCAGGTCGAGCTCATTCCCGGATATTTAGACTGCCTTTTAGAGTTTGGGGAACTGGAGTTTCCTTTGGACTTGGCACAAACCAATTATATTTTGTGGTTTGGTCTTGAAATTTATTTTAAAATGAATGGTTGACTGCTGGTGGGCTTTGGAGAAAGCAATGGTTGTTTGTACCTTGTGCAAGCCAGATGAGTCATAGAAACGACTAAACAAGTTTCCTCTGTCTCTGAAATATTAAAGCTCTGAACCAGAGATAGGAAAGGTATTTAATGTTCAAGAGCGCTAATCATTAATAAAACAATTATTAATTATTAATTAAATATTAATTAATATTAAATTAAATATTAATTATTAATCATTAAATATTAATTAATTATTAATAAAATAATTTAGAAAAGAAAGTATGATGACTCATATATAGAACTTGCATTGAAGGGGAGAGAGACAAAGTCAAATAGTGTGTCTTAGTCAGGGTTACTGTCTGTCCCTGGGAGGAAACACCATGACCGAAGCAAGATGGGGAGGGAAGAGTTTATTCAGCTTATGCTTCCACATCACTGTTCATCATCAACGAAAGTCAGAACAGGAACTCAAACAGGGCTGAAACCTGGAGGCAAGAGCTGATGCAGAGGCCATGGAGGAGTGTTGCTTACTGGCTTGCTCAGCCTGCTTTCTTATAGAGGCCAGGACCATCTGCCCAGGAATGGCACCACCCACAATTTGCTTGACCCACCCCTATCGATCACTAATTAAGAAAATGTCCTACAGCCAATCTTACGGAGGCATTTTCTCATCCTTTCAGATGACTCTAGTTTGTGTGTCAAGCTGACATAAGATTAGCCAGCACATAGTGAAAACACAAATTTTATAAGAAGTTTTCCTGAGGTGCTGTAATTGTAAAGAAATATGTTACTGGGGCTCAGTGGTTAAGAGCACTGGTTGCTCTTCCCAAGAACTCAGGTTCAATCCCCAGCACCTGCATGGCAGCTCAGAGCTGTTCATAGCTCCTATTCTCGGGGATCTGACACCTTCATACAGACATACATGAAGGCAAAACACCAATAGACTAAAAATAAAAAATGAATATAAAAGAAAAGAAATGGGTTACCAAGTTCTTCTGTGAAGAGGGCGAAAACAGTTCATAAATAGTAGAGTAAAAACCTAATCAAAATCAGATAATTATTGGTCAAAATATTCTAAATGTGATTTATATTTTAAAATCAATAAAGTTTTGTAGAAATAAAGCTTATTGTACATAACCCCTATTTTCCTGTTAGTATGGGCATAAGAAATTGATGGTCTGAGTCAGAGTAATTCATTCCACAGAAAGGGTTTGGTAGGAGAGAGTCTGTCTTCCTGCTCCTGTCTTTCCTGTTCGGGGCCACCCATAGTTCTGTTTGTTGGTAGTGCCAATGCTTTCTCAGCATTGACCTTTCCTACAGGTCATGACTATTTAAGACTATCTTTCCCCTTTCCGCATGTCTTGCAGACTTGAATCCCAAATGACAACAGACATCCAGACCATCTTACAGCTCCTGCAGAAGCAAAGCACGGTGGTCCCTCCAGCCTACAGCATGGTCACCGCAGGAGCGGAGTACCAGAGACCTGTCCTGCGGCTGCTGAGAACCAGTCAGCCCAGAGCATCCATTAAGACTGACCGGAGTTTCAGCCCCTCCTCACAAGTGAGTGTAGACACGGTAAAGCCAAGAGTGTCTCCTTGAGTGTATCTCCCGGGTCACCTGAGTAAGACTCACACTGGGAAATAGGAATTTCCATTTCTATCTGCTTCTGCTCAGAGTTTCTGGAAACTGGACCTGTGTTTTTGCATTGTGTCCTTAAAATTTGCAAACAATGGATTTAAAGAAAAATTTAAACAGTACCAATTACGTGTGTGTGTGTGTGTGTGTGTGTGTGTGTGTATGTGTGTGTCTCTGTGTTGCTGAGAGTGGGTGGTAAACACCAGAAGATAAGCATCAGGTTTCTCTCTAGATAGTTCATCTTATTTTTTGAGACAAGCATATACAACATTGTGTGTTATTCTAAAGGCAGCTCTCTCAATGCACCAACAACACTAATTTAGCTAGACTTGCTGGCTGGTGATCCCCAGGGAGCCTCTTGTCCCTACCTCCCCAGTGCTGGCATTACAGGTGCACAACACCCAACTCTTCATACTGTGCTTTCATGCATTAGGACAGCACCTTTCCCTAGACATTGGCAGTTATCTAAGAGGAGATGCTATTACTCAAGAATCAACCTAAATGGACTGGCGCACTGTATAGATTTTAATGGTGAGGAATCATGCTTGGTGAATTAAAATTCAAAAAGTACATCAGAGAAAAACCTGGCATTTCCTACAATGCCACAAGGCAGGGTAGGGAGGCCTTGGAGAAGAAAAGAGTGGGCAGGTAACTGGGCTCGATCTGAGGTTCAAATGCAGCCAGACAGATGTGGCAAACACATTTGTGCCCTACTTGCCACCAGGTATCTCTAAGTTTTTACCACTTGAATGATAATATCCATGGTAGGACAAAACATGTGACTCTAATCGTCAAAGAGTGCCCCTCTCAGTTATTTCAGCATCATGGGCAATGGAACCTAAGAAAGACTATTTCGATAAGAATGTATAGACACTCTTATGTACATTTCTGCGTGGAAACTGAATGTAAAATGTTCTAGGAAATGAAACATGATAACAGAAGTCACTGTGTCAAAAGGAAAATAATGATACTTTTACAAAATGTAGAAGTTAGTTCAGCTCTTATAGGTTTTGAATGGATGAGAAATACACACTAAGGCAGTGGTTTCTGACAGGAATGATGTTTTATTTCCTTTGTTGCTTTCCTTCTTAGATAACACTAGTCAGCAAGAGACATTTATTAATCCAGTCCTAAATTTTGAATTAAAACCCACTTATACACAACTCAAAGTGAATAGTTTTTGTTGTTGTTGTTTGTTTTTTTTTAAAAAAAAATTGAACCTTTAAATCTTATTTCAGGGTGAAATTAAAATTCTTCACTTGAGATAAGAGACCCTTAATTTTAGGGCTCTGTTTTTGGAGAGAGGTGTTGGCCAGTACATTTAACCACAGCAAATGGGGAAAACAAACACATCTGGATTACACAAACACATAATTTTAGTTAGCTTTTGGAGTAAATTATGAAAGCATATTTTCTTTTCTTTCTATCAGTGTCCTGAATTTCTAGACCTTGAAAAATCTAAACTCAAATCCAAAGAATCCCCCTCAAGCGGAAGGCATCTGAACACAGCCTCAGAAGAAAAGTTGACTTCACCTTCAACACGAGACGGCGATGTGTCTGTAGAGCTTCACCCGCGGCCAAGAAAAACCTACCTTCATCCCATCCGGCACCCGTCTCTGCCAGACTCTTCCCTAAGCACTGTAGGGATCCTGGGTCTCCATAGGCATGTCTCTGACCCTGGTCTTCCAGGAAAGTAATCCTTTTGTACTATTTCCTCCACATCCAATGTAAGTGCTTTTAATGGCTGTTTTCCTTTTTGTATTTAAATCCTCTCTACTTGACTCAGGGGCTCACAAGGTACCATTATATGCAAAAGTACTGTATATTTTTCCTAAATTGAAGCTTGTAGGGTAAAGTTGAGCAGTTAGGATGTAAATATACATTAAGAGCTTTTGGTTCCAAATGTTCAAACTGCCAGCATCTCAAGGCACCTTATTTTTTGATTTTATTTTTGAAATCATGTGCATGCTAGGAAACTCCAGTTTCTCTTGCATGGAGACTCCTATTTGCCGCTATTACTGAATCAGTGCTTGATTATGAAAAAGCCTTCCAGCAAATAAGAAACTGAGGAATGAAAATGGTCAGGATTGCAACTCAGATGATCCTCCACTCATGGGATTTCAAGGGGGGATAGAGGGAAGTTAGTCACTTTGGAGAACGGATTTCCTTCTCTATTGACATGTTTATAGTTACTTACCTTCATTTCCTAGAACAATAAAAAAGAGGTTGGACTTACACGTATTAGAAAGGAAGTTAAATCCAAAAGCACCAAAGGATATGGTTCCTTCTTAATAGATTTGTAGTTTATTAATATAAACTCCAGACCACTGTGGAAGAAAATACCTGTGAGGTTTCCTCAGGAACTCAGGCCCTAGTTTCATGGCCCAGGTTTAGAAGAGCTTCAGCAGGAGCTCCTCATTTTGGAGAAGTAACAGCAAAGCTGTCCCAAGAAACTTCTGGCAGCTGCAGTCTCTGGGCCAGTGAGCAATCTATCCATAAGGAGTCTCTATATCCTGCTTTTAGACCGGCAAGTGGAAGGAGAGGAGAGACCTTTGTCTTTCTGCCCTACGTTTGGACAGACTGAGGAGGCGCACTGCTTCCCCAGGTTGTCTTTAGCTAAACCATTATGAATACAGGACAATATCAGTGAGAGAATAAAATAGTCTCTAGCAAATTCTTCAGGAGCTTCATTCACGAGCTTCCTAAAATATTTACAATAGTACATTTTTCTGAAGTCTTAAACTGAAGATTATTTTGTATGCTGGGGTGGCTCCTAACATGCCCCTTATACAAAAAGACATCCACAATTTGTTCAGATTTAAATGAGACCAATCTTTCATTTCATTAAATAGTAGACACCCATATTTTTTAAATGTTCAATTTCAGAATATTTGTCAGCAAAATTGTCTTTCATTAAGAATGGGATTGTTTCCTTGCTTTATTATCCCAACTGCGGCAAACATTGTTCATTGGCCCACCTAGAACCTTTTATTTTTTTATTTGTTTAGTTTTTTGAGACAAAGTTTCTCTGTGGCTTTGGAGCCTGTCCTGGAACTAGCTCTTATAGATCAGGCAGGTCTCGAACTCACAGAGATCTGCCTACCTCTGCCTCCCGAGTGCTGGGATTAAAGGCGTGCATCACCACCGCCTGCGCTTAGAAACTTCTTAAGTAAGTTGAAAATTAAGTGAAAATCCATTACATATAGGATAGACTGATTCTATATTGATTCAATCACAGGATATATATAGTAGAAGAATATATTCTAACACCTTTGAGTGCTAGCTACTGTTTTGGAAAAGGAGATGGCTTTTGGATTGTAAAATCAACACAGGAAAAAATACAATTTACAATTAATGATGGGTCAAACTCTAGTTAAATTTTATTTTCAACTCAATTATAATCTTAAAATTATTATATACTAGCCCTTAGCTTTCTTTTCTCCTGAACAAACACCTAGAAATTTGTTGGGAGCCTCTTGATTTTTCTAAAAATTCTTATGTTCCCACAGAGTTTTAAATAGTAGTTTGTCTGCACGTTATTAAATGGTTGAATTTTCTTTCACCTTTGACACTAATCGTTAATCCACTTCAAATGCAAGCAATTTATTAAATGCATATAACATTATTCCTCTATTTAAATTGTGATGAGAGTGACCTTAAGCTGTGCTCTATATAATTTTAAGCAGTCACAGAGTTTGCCAATCTGATCTGAGTGGGAGTAAACCTGTATATAGGGCACGCTCTATTCTCACTTAAGAAAAGTAATCATAAGCGAATGTGTACTTACAGCAAAAGACCAGTGAAGTCAACGAAAGTATTATAATTAGAATGGGCTTCCCAAATCTTATGATATGGGACAGATAGAAATGTAGATTCCAGGCCCTTTTCATTCACTCACTCAGCAAACATTCAAACGAGGTGCCCCACACAGGAGAGAAGAGAGTCCTTTAAGTAGCGAACAATCTAGATGTGGATTTAGAGATCTTATTTCCATATTGGGACACATTTCTGCAGCTGCAACACATTTTCTAAGGACTATTCTGCCTAAGCTCCATGGGCATCCCGAATAGATTCACCAGAGATTGCTCATTTGTAAGGAGGGAGGATTTGGCAGGTGA
Source organism: Microtus pennsylvanicus (assembly GCF_037038515.1). Classification (NCBI taxonomy): domain Eukaryota; kingdom Metazoa; phylum Chordata; class Mammalia; order Rodentia; family Cricetidae; genus Microtus; species Microtus pennsylvanicus. The sequence goes on from NC_134587.1 coordinate 18,593,264, forward strand.
GGAACTGAGATCTGATTGTTTGATCTGATTAGCGAATGCTTCAGCTGCAACATTTGGCATGGCATGCATGCGATTCGGCCTATTTGAAGCCTCCATTTGTACTTCTCTATAAAAACTGGGCATGCAGGAAAAGGAAGACAAGGGGTAGTATACAAGCATCCAGCTGGCTTAGATTCTAGCACAATCCAAACCCCTTCCCTTCTTAATTCCTCCACATAGAATAATTGTTTGCTGTTTAAATCGTAAGTCTCGGAGGATTGGGTAGCGTTTCTTTTTTTCCACAGAATATTAATTTTAAAGGTTCCCAAGCAACATAAACATACACGTAGTCGTAAATGTCAGATGAACACTTGAACTGACTTATGGATAACAAAAGCAATCATCCTGACACACAATTTGCATTCCCTTGTCCCAGCCGAAAAATAACTTTAAAATAGTATTTCCCTACTTAGCACCCACAATAAATGCAATCTGCCACCTCCAACTTGGGGTCCTGCCTAAGGCCGGGTCTAAATGCTACACCAGCCTAAAAGCAGCCCAGCTTTCCTTGGAAAGAATTAGAAGCACTGACATAACACCTTTGCCTTTAACCTAAAATTATTATCAGTCTCATGCCCTTAAAAAAATGCTGTCTTAAAGTTTATTTGGCTGAGATGTTCTCCTGCTGCTATTAATTGCTGGACAGAGAATTGCCTCTAAGACTCATCATTTTATCCCGGAGGGGAGTCCACTACTTTAATTAGTTGATGAGAAAACCAGGAATAAAAAAGACAGAAGTGATCCTTTTAATATAATAGTCACTAATTCAACAAAACAGGGGAAAGCAGGGGGCCAATTTGAGACAACGTAAATTTCAAGTCCATTATAATTACTGGCTATCAGAATTAAGTTTCCTACTCTTCTAGTCAGGTATAGTGACACTAGGAATCAGGTTTAATATGTGTGTGTTAGAGCTCAAGGCTGTGTGGCCTTGAACTTGTACAATGGCTCCAAAATACCCAGGAGAAAAACATTTATATCCAAATGTCAATTTCAAATCACAACTGACACATTATAGGTAAGGATGAGATGTGTCACATCCTCAGTATATATAAAAGAGTAACTAAAATATATAACATACTTTATAGTCAGGGAAAAAAGCAATTCAGTAGATCAATTAGCTAGAAATGAACTGCAACTGGCTATAATTTAACACAAAGGACTCTCTATTGTTGATTCATGGATAAAGACGAAACCAGAAAACAAGTTCTCGGTGTGTTAATGGGCTTGTCATTCAATGTTTAAAACCTTTAGAACAAAAAAAATGAGTAGCTATTTCATTTTTAATCCCAGTTTTGTAGTAACATAAACATGTCAATACTCTGCATTCCAAGAGGCCCTGGGAAGACAGCTTGGCTGTGGGGTGTCCGCAAGCTGTCCTAAGATGGCAGCGCTCACATCACCTCAGAACTTGGAAATGAAAAGTTCTGGGTCTCATCCCAGATCCCATTTTTTAAAAAAAAAAAAAAAAGTGAAGGCTGGGACTCAGCACTGGTTCAATGAGCTCTCCTTAGCATGATCTGTGTGTGAACTGAAACACAGAGGTCCGCAAAGTGTCCCGTCATCAGGCCAACTCGAGCCTAGCAGCTCTTCTTCCTAAAATGAGCCCCCCCCCCCCCCCCGCGCAGCCACAAGGAACACATTAAAAACAATTAAGAAGAAAAGTTTTCTTTTGAACAAGTGCTAAGTAACTGAATTGCTGTTCCCATGACGAAAGCTTTTGATTCTGAAACATGTAACTGTAGCTACCATCTTCCCTTAACTTTGTGCTATTAGCGCTGCAGCTTTAAAGGAAAAATAATGATAATAATGACAGTGAGAATATGATTCCCACGGTCAAAAAAAATAATAATTGCTCTGAATTAATGTCGGATTCTTCACTGTGCAGTGTCTGCTTGGATATGAGTGTTCCCACATGGGTATTTCAAACTCTTTACAAAATACAGTCCAATTTGAAAGTAAACACAATGCTGTTTTTACAAAAACTAGACCTTCCCAGGGTAATGGACGTTAAGCACCCAGCTTCTTTCCCTCGTTGCACAGGGGCATTCTGAGTTCTCGTGGAGGAATGCTGGAAATGGCCAAAAGGCTCGGTATGGTAAAGCTGAAATCAAATCCTACCTATCCCATTTATGGTTGAGGAAAAGCCCAAAGTGACCCTCAGTATCCAAAACCATGTAAATACAAGTGACTTTTGAACTTCTCTCTGAAGTGTACATATGGAGGTGTGTGGAAAGCAGGCACTGTATAAAGATGCAAATCCATCCTGTGGCTTGCACGGCACCACACAGTGGTGTTCAGGGAGTGGCACGGCAATGATTGCCACGTGATTTTCTGTCTTGCCTCCACCCAACTCTCCACACTGACACTCAGTATGTAACAAACCCCCAAAGTGGTTTTCATGCCCCTGCCAACGATGAGGTTGCTAAAAGGAAACAGGATTGGAGGGGCCACCTCTTCTGCCTTAGCTCCCAACACCTATAGACACACCCACAATGCAGATGTGCAGATGTTATCTCGGTTTTACATAGGTTGCCCCTTCTCTCCCTGATGCCCCATTTAAAGCTGCGTGCTTCTGTTTCTTCTTAAGCTGGTGTTAGTCTTTTAAAAACTAAAGGCATGTATTTTCAGTTCTTTATAAAATATTAGTTATCATGACTAAGCAAGGTCCGCTCATGCCTAGAATGTCATTATATTCTCTTGTGGTAAAATACGCTTTGTTTTAAAGACCAGTATAAAAAAACAAAATTCATAGAAGACGCAGACTGACATTTAACAGCATGAAAAAAAACTACCACAGATTATTTCGTTGACTAGTACGTGCAAGTTGAGAGATGACTAACTGGAAGTTATTTTAAACTACCATGTTATAACTATAAATGAGAATAAAAAAATCACAGAAATGGAAAATGTATTCAAAATTATACACCCAGTTGACTCAGTCCATCGCTTTTCCAGTCATGATCAAACCTGTAAACAAACACAGTAAAAACAACCGCGATATAGTGCTCCCAATTAAATATTTTTATTGTGCGATGTGGAAATGTGAACATGGCTATTCTTTTAAAAAGTAATATCAAGACTTAGATTAATTCCCAAACTGTACTCATGTCATCTGGGACTCCCATGTGTTAACGTGTTTTGTAAATTGTGAAATAATTGGGGACACCTGCGATTTCAAAGCGTTCTATGCTTAACTCACATTCTCTGGGCTGCTTCTGGTATATTATGACGCAGTTTTAAAACTCCCACATGTGAATAACCACAACTGTGAGCATTTCAACTGTATTAGTTTTCATTTTGATTTGCATTGTTTGCGGGTGCATAAGCATAGTCTACACCACATTCCGTATCCCTAACTAGAAGGAAACTTGAAGGATGGATAGAGTTGTGACGAGCTCTCCCCACATTCTCCTCGTAGAGTTATGACAGCAACGAAATGGCATGGCACCCTTCTCCCAAGTGGTACAAAAACACAATAAAAAATATCAAGAAACCTCTACTTCATGCCTAGGCGCCTATGGATTTGAATGAAAGGCCCAAGACCTCTTTATAGCTGAAATGTTTAGCTTATAATGCTGATGAGAAAATATATTATCCCAGAAGTCTTGCCAGTCAGTGAATAACGTATTTCAGAAAAGAATATGTGTGATCACTTGAAAACGCGATCTGATCTAAGAAAGCTCACTCACATCCTGTTACATAGAACTTGGGAATGCTTTAAACGAAATGAAACCATCGACCAAAACACATACTACTTCATAGTCTTTATGCACATAATGTAGCATGGAATCATAATGCTTTTGAAATATTCTGTGCAGAAATATTTATTTTTTAGCCAATATTTTCCTCAAAGATTGGTATGTGGTGTTGACAGTGTAATTTATTTGCACAGTTAGTTTTGCAATAACCTTCTACAAATAATTGTACATAAGAAAAATGTAAATTTCCTGTAAAAAATGGTTGCAACATTTTGGTAGCTGAAGGAAGTATACAAGTTGTATTGAAAATATAGTATATATATATATATACCTAATTCAAGAATGAAACATAATTTATGATCTATTTATACATGAAAAATTCAAGAATTTGTAAAAGAATTTATTTTGGGGGAAAAGAAAGTAAATCTTATTAGCTAGCTAGTGTACTTTTAATAGCGAAGCCAACAAATTCCAACATTTTATTAGGTACAGCTAGATATAGGCATGGTGGTGCTGATCAATTCGAAATCCACATCGTTGTAACAGTGCTACAGTTTTACCGAAGCCCAGTAGACCAAGAGCAAGCTGGGCTGAGTGGCGGAAGGATTAAATCTGAATGGAAAGAACTCAGAAACATTTTACTTATTGCCCCATCAGAATCATGGTAGCAAATGACTGACGTGTTTCTTGTTCACTAAAATTTTCTGAAGAGTAAATGGCCTTTAACATGCATTCAAAATAGCTCATTTGTAACGAAAGCTTGGCTCATCTTTTCACTCAAGAATAAAAGTATGCAGCTACGATTTCCTCTTGCTTCAGTTTCATACGGGCTTCGTTTCTCCCCTCGTTGCTTTTGTGTCAGTTAAGAAAATTCGTACTATCCTCAAAGACACTTCTAAACAAAACTGGTTGGCTCTGGCACAGCATGCGCTAAGGGTAGCACTGTCTGTGTAGTGGCATAGATTCTTCATGCTTCAGTTTTAAGATGTAAGAAGTCAAGAGCATATGTCCCCACGTATTAAAAGTAAAACCAAACTTATTACAGATAGCAGGAAATATTACATTGCCCTCTGTCAGAGAAACTGATTGTGAAGTCAAAGTACAGAAGGCAAAATACCTGGAAATATCCCACTGTGTAATTATCTCTCCTCCTACGACACATTTGAGGGTCCTGCATTTACACAACTGTGAGAAATTAAATATGCAGAAAAAGTCCAGTAAATCCTAAAGTCAACTTTAAATGGCCTATCATTTACAAACTAACAAGACTCTTTAATTAGTGGGTTTCTAGAACAGTGGCATCCTCACCGTTCAGGTTACCTTTTGCAATTTCAATAATCATAGAAAAATAAGATAACTAAATAAGCAATACAGACAATTAAATCAAAATGGCTATATGCATGTGTCTATATATTTAGATGTTTATGCTTAGAGAAAAGGTTAAACTCCAACCCCCAGTACGTCGGAATTGGAAATCCACCATCCCTGGCTCACACATCTCTCCATATAGCTATTCAATGAAGCTCTGTAACTCCTTAATGTTAATGAAGGGGCTCACCTGACAACAAGAGCAGCACACGGGCAAAAACCCTGTCCGTTTTCTAATTGTGGTGCGCGGTAGGCAGGTAGAAGCACTCTGTATGTCTACTTACTATATGTTCAGACTGACAGAAGCGAGCCTGGGTTTTAATATACTGTGCTATGTGTAATAAAGCTACTTGGATTAAAGGAGTGATAAGAACATATGTTCTTTCCTTTGTAAGAAGGAAAAAAATTGTCTAAAAATAAGAAGGGGACATGATTCAGAGCACAGGTTTCCTAGCATCCAAAGGACAGACTGATCTAGAGTCAGAAGGGGTCCCTGAGTTCTCCGTGTCTTGCTAGCTATTCTTCTCACTGTTTTAAATTACAAGGAAATTTTAATCTAATATATGGAGAGATGTCTTGATATTGTTCTAAATGAGAAATGAGAATGGTATTCATTTAAAATGCTGTCTGCATTCTCCACCTCACAGATGTTCTAAACATCTGCATTGTAGTACCCCCAGCATAAGTCCATACTCTCCAGACATAGTGTAGAGGATACCTTAGCCTTAGGCAGTTATTTGAGGAAGCTTAACTCACTACATAAATGATTGCATTAAGACAAACAAAAGGGATCTTTTCAAGCAAGTACCAAAGTAATAAAAGAGCCATGGTTGAGTTTTATAATTTTAACCGGAGGATGTGATAATCAAAAGTAGTTTGGAATTCTGAGCAATGGGTTCAATTTAGAGATTATTAAAAACATACCCCTATCAAATTTACAGAAAGCTGTTCATGAAGCAGGACAAAATATACCCATTTTAATTTGTCAAAGATAAAAGGACATTTTTAAAAAAGCACATTTCTCATAAGTAGTATTTATTTTGTTTGTTCAATTAGTACTATCATAAGATTACAAGTGAACTTGATGTGTATATTTTAATTAAAGAAATAATCACAAATTGATTTTGTTATTTTTTTAATTGCACAGAGTTTAAACTACCTTGATAAATTCTACTTTCTTCCAGGGTAAATGCCTTTTCTGAAAAAAAAATATATAACTTGAATATGTATTTGTTACTTTCCTTTTTCTGAGTGCATGCCTAAAATAGGTTAATGAGCACAGTCCTTAAAAGACATTTTCAGTGGACCAAATCGAGACTCCCACAGCATTGATTTGCCCTGGATGTAATTTGAAATGTGTAAACTGCCACTCAAACTAGAAGTGCAATACCTAACATCTCATCATTTGGCAATCTTTTAGATAACAGCTGAATTAATGCACTGTTGTTGAACTGACGCATCTCATAACAGTACATATGTAACAAATTTTGTATGATACAAAACTTTACAGCAAGCTATTTGAATGTTTATTAAAAAATTCTCAAAATGACATGGAAACATGTTTACTGTATAAATAAAAGCACTTATACATCACGAGTGTCCATTCTTCAATAATTTATAACATCATACTGTGGCTTCATTTCCCTACAATGGCTTCAGATTCTGTACATTCAATGGTTCGGCTAACATTCTTTCAGGTTATCAAATATGTAGTCATGAAACACAATCAGAGGACAGTTTGTGTGGCGTATCCATTAGTCAGTCTTTATAAAACTGACCAAATATATTTGATAGCAAACTATAGGGAACCAGTGTCAAAACAATTAGGCATCGCTTCTTTACCCGAATCTTTTCAAGTAAAAGCATTTTTACATTTAAGAGGTTTGCTCGTTAAAAAACATGGCGTTTTCTTTAAAAATATTTAATTTGGTCACCAGTTAAACTAAAATTATATCTATTTGCATTTTTCTTCAGCTAGATATATATTCAGTTAAAATATATGACAATTTAGTGATTTATCAAATCTTCATTAATAAAGACAGGTGTCTTCCACATTAGAAACGAAATTAACTCTGACACCTTATACCAGAGGACTTAGTGCAAAGAGTTTGATGACTATTTGAAATCTCTATAGAAAATCTCACCAGAAATGCTGCTAACAGGGTCCACAAAGGAAAAAAAAATCAAAACACTTCTTGGTACACCCATACCTACACATTCACACACACACACACTCACACACACACACACACACACACACACACACACACACACACACACACACATTCATGCCATTAATCCAACACAGAATTCTTGAACAGTAGCGGATCACATGAATTTTTTTCTCATTTTATAAACTGTCGCCATCACCTAGGGGCAGCACGGGTTTAAAGAAGAAACAAGAATAAGTGCTGACACTTCACTAAAATGTGTCATCCTCCAAAACTGGTTGATTTTGAGAAAGAGGACATTTTAGGTTATCTATGCCACTGCTAAGAAAAGAGACAGATATCTTCATTTTCAAATTTTAAGGCAGGCACACGTCTGCACGTCTTGAACCTCCATACACAAAGTGGGCAAGACAGGAGGACGATGGGTTTGTGACCCATTGGGCCATCTAGAAAGATCCTGTCTCACAAAACAAAGCTAAGCAGAAACAAAGATGTTAAAAAAAAAGAAAAGAAAATAGGAAGACAGCAAAATATTTTGTAGAAAAATAAATGAAATAAAAAAGGTAAACAATACCTACTATTGTAGGCTGACAGACTCAAATTCAGATAGTGTTTGGAGCTACAGATTTCTTATTCATAGGCCAAGAACATGAGGTTATGTTCTCTGGTGGGGTAATCAAAGCCAAAGCCAGCAAATGTGCAGATGTCCCCTCTAAATGACTTACTTCCAGAAACAGCCACAGACGTGAACAAAATCAGAAGTACAACTTGTAGCCTTTAGATAACATGATTAAGTTTTATCTAGACTTTTGTTACTTGGCTTCATAGACAATCTGTCACATAACTACATTTCTATACACTATTATTGTTAAAAAACGAAGGCTCAGGTGCGCTGATATCAATCAACTACATATCATTAGCAACATTTCAAGATGGTGTGCATAATATCTGCAACACCGTAACTTTTCCAAAAAATAATATATCCCAAATAAAAACGTTATTGCATTGAACTGTGCTTTAAGGTAAATTAACAGGAAGGGGATGGAGCTTTAACAGGAAGGGTTACAAAAAAGTTCATCAAACTTCTAGTTTTAGGTAGTCCAGTCTGTTTCAGTGAAGCAGAAGGATTCTTCAGTATTCACCTTTTCAATGCTACGCTGTCAAATGGTCATAGTGCCCTGCAGAAACTAAGACACGAGGGGCGTTATCATAAGTCAACAACAGTGGTTTTGTTTTAAATGAACTGTATTCCATGAGAACATTTACTATAAGAAAATGAAACTGTTTAAAACTTATAATTCAAACACATATATATATATCGATAAAGTATTGTCTATCATATACCTTCCATTAAGAAATATAACAAATCCAGAACAAAACTTCTAAAGCACCAAAGCACACATGAAAACCACTAGCTTCAATTAGGAACAACTGGAAGTGGGTTCATGAGGAGTGTTTGAATTGAAAGAGGAGCAGCTTCATATTTTGTCACTAAAAATATTCTCTCTCTCTCTCTCTCTCTCAAGAAAAGATAACTCAAGTTAACAACTCTTCATGAAAATAATGCTATTGATTACTATTAAATTATTGGAAAAGTAACCTCCAAACATGTGTCATGCGATTTTTACAGTATACCAACAATAATAACCTTACATTTGCATTAGCGAGAAATGTGGGAAACAACGTAGCCAGCCAAGATATTATTTTCAGGGTTTGTGCTCTGGATCAATTACTGGTTTTCAACATTTTATTGCATCTATATATTTATCAATTGATTGTGTGCATGTGTGTGTATGTGTGTGTACACACTTGCATACATGTTCATGACCTCATGTCATGAAACATATATGGAACTCAGAGGACAGCTTTCATGAGAATGTTTTCTCTTTCCATCACATGTGTCCCGGGACTGGAACTCAGGATATAAGATTGGTGACAATCATCTACATGTTAAGCTACCTTGCTGGTCCCATCACTTAATGTCTTTTCAATAACTAACAACGAAGTACAAATGTTACAGTGTATTCAGAATACTTACATCCTCATACATGAAGTTCACAATCCCTTGTTGCAAGTGATCTCTTCGCCTAAAGAAATCTTTACACACAAAAATGATGTTTTAGGATTATAATTGAAAACCCACTAATTCCCAGTGCCTGGTACTAAGACTGCTCCTATCTTAAGTGTCTTAACATTCTAAGAACCGTAAATATATAAATTTTCTAAAATTCAGAGATTCCAATGTTTCTTTACTTATATTCATATTTTAAATCCTATTTAGATATTATAGTGAATAAAGAAGAGAAAACACTTATAAGTTGCTAAAAGGAACAAAGACACTATTTAAGAAAAATGGCCACATAAATTGAATCCACTTTTAAATGCTGAATACCTGTCAGGGCACGAAGTTTCACACAGCAGGCAACATAGTCATCAAAGAAAATTCTGCCATTCTTGCTGTAGCGTTTAACAATAGCAGCCAGTGTCTGGGGACTCAACCTATAACCTAAGGAAGAAGATTGGCACATTAAAAACTTCAACGTTAAATACCATGAAGTACCCAAAACACAGCTATTAATAAAATCATGAAAAAGAAATAACTTTCAAATTTCTTTCTACACAAAATATATTCTATTTATTTTTGGCAGGACTGAGGATTGACTATAAGTGCTTACACATGGGAAAGAGGCAAGAACTCTACCTCTGAAACAAAGCCCTCAAAAGCATATTTTTAAAACACATTAAATTAATATTAAAAATGCTAAGACAAGAGATTTCTTAATAATTCCACCAAGTGGTACAGAGCTGACACAATTCTAACTTTGTAACACAATCAATTCTGAAGAAAGAAAACAATTATCTCCTCTAGTATTTAAAATATATTTATTTTTATGCCAGGCAAAGGTGGCACACTCCTTTAGGAGGCAGAGGCAGGCAGATCTCTGAGTTTGGAGTTTGAGGCCAGCCTAGTCTAGAGAATGAGTTCCAAGACAGTCAGGGCTAAACAGAGAAACCCTTTCTTCAAAAAAAAAAAAAAAAATATATATATATATATATATATGAATGACACTAATCTAGATAAAGATAAAAATCAGTACCAGAAGGAAAAACTCCATCTGTAGTTATTGTAAAATACAACCCATAAGGCTTGGGGTCAGGGAACTTCCTTAGGTTGTATTCCCAACACACAAAACAAAATAAATCATGTATACAAAATAATATATGATTTCATATATGTAAGATACATATGCGAGATAATATATCTGTATGTACATACATCATACACATATATGTACACACACACACACACACATACATATCTCCCAGAAAACATACTTAAAGTAAGAGTCATACCAAAACACACAAGTCGACCACGTGAAAGTGAATTTAGGCATCCTTCTAGTGAGTTTATGATCTGGATGTGGTATAAATACAATTCCTAAAATTTTGCCATAACTTGAATAACTCTAAAGGTATTTGAAGGTGTTAAGTTGGAACAGTCTGGAAAAACTTAAATCTTTTATTACAGTTTGAGGGAATACACACAAGACAGCAATTGTTCGTAGGTCAGAAGGCAACTTGGCAGGAGTCAGCTCTCTCCTCCCACCACAAGGGCCCTGAGAATCAAATTCAGGCCATTCAGTTTGGCACTAGGTGCTTTTGCAGGCCTCAGAAAAATCTTTTCTTACACTTGGATACTTGGTTGACCCCTTTGAACCATTTTACTTTGGGGGAAAAAATACTACATTAATTTTTTTTTAAAATAACACTATAAAAGGTTGAATTGAATCGATTATTATTATGGATCTACAGCTAAACATATTTATATAGCCAGGATTTTCCCTAGATACAAAAACAAAATGCCTATTTATATAACTAACTTTAAAATCTTCCCTAGCGGCAGTGGCGGGGAAGAGACAGAAATCTTTAATAAAAAAAAATAAAATGAAATAAAAAATAAATAAAATAAAATCTTCCCTAGTTTGAGCTTTTTGGCATATAATTTAAACCCATGTGCCTTGAGCTTACATTTTAATTTTCAAAGGGATAATTTTTATGTATATACATTTTGTTTATAATTAACATACACAAAATTATAAGATAAGAAAATGAAGAAAACTAATTAAAGTTAGGCAAAACTTCATAAATTATGGCCTACACTTACAACTCAGGAGATGGAGGCAGAAGGAACTCAGTAAATTAGAGGTAGGCCTGGGCTACATAGTGAGTTCCAGATGAGGCTGAGTTATAGAGTGAGCAGAGTGATAATCTGCCTAAAAAATAAAGAGACAGAGAGAGAAAGGGAGGGAGGGAGGGAGGGAGAGAGAGAGAGAAATAGAGAGACAGGGGCAGATAAAAGAGGGAAAGTACCATTGCATTACATGCTAGCAAATTAAGTATATATATATGTATATATGTATGTATGTATGTATATATAACCACTCTTTGCAAGTGAACCAAGAACCTTAGCCTATAAGAAGTACAATAAAAATAGTTACACCTTTTAAACTAATCTGAAATGCATCTTGTGTGTTCTAAATTGCGTGAGAACAAAGAAGGAAAATGAAACAAATTATTCTTTCGGTTGAAAAGCTAGACTCTGATACAGAAATGTGTGGTTGACTGAGATAAGTCTTTCATGAATAATTAAAGAGTCCACCAAATTACAAACGAGTGGAATGCAGGTGGTGGATGCTAACATTAGGGATGATAATTAGATGCAAGGAATTAAGAATGAATGAAAGATTGACTTTGGAAGAAACCTCAGACAAATTTAAGGACTGGAGCTCAGAGACACTGTGCTGGTCACAAACATGTAAGACTGAGGTTCAGCCTTCAATATGACAATAAAGTGAAGAAATAACAACAATAATGATTGTATTAGTGTCTTGGATCAGAATTTACTTACAACTGTGAGCCCAAATTGAGGAACACACTAACAGGAAACTTAGTAAATTAAACAACTCAGATTCACAGTTTGTAAACTGAAAAGATCACTCAGTGGTTAAGAACACTTTCTGCTCTTGCAAGAGGAACTAGGTTCAGTTACGAGCATGCATATGATAGCTCACAACCTTCTGCAACTCCAGTTCCAGGGAATCTGACACCCTCTTCTGGGTTCCTAGAGCAATAGACACACACATGGTACATATACAGACTTGCAGGCAAACACTCAAGCTCATAAAATAAAATAAACACATCTTTTATAAATATAAAAAATTCATAACTTGATCAATGAGCAAAGATGATTCTCCTGGATTCTAAAGGACGCTCTTACCCATAAGAGTGATGGCTTGGCTCAGCTCATGGTGTTCTACGGTGCCACTCTGGTCTTGATCAATAGTCATGAAGTTCTGCTTCCAGGCATTCAGCGCTGCCCAAAGCTCCTTGAATTCATTGAATCCCATTTTTCCTGTATAATCTCTCTAACAGTTTTATTAACAAAAATAAGTTTTGGTAGCCGAGAGAATTTATCTGATCCTACACCCCAAATCACTAAAAAGGACATATTCTTGTATAGTTAGCTAGCAGAATCCGGTCTATGAATAGATTGCTGTGTGAAAATGTAATTATATAGACTTTAAGCAGGATCTTACAAAATACAGTTAGATCTAAAATAACTGACTTAAATGTTAAAAAAGCAATAACTATATTTATAATATAAAGATATTTTCTATCTTTATTCAAGGATACATCCAACATGGCAATCATAATTCTGCAGGTTTCCAGACTGAAGGCTGCAAAAGATATTCAGTATTAAAATATTATATTATTCTCAGTTTTATCTACAAAACATCAGGATAATCTTCAGTTTCAAAAAATTTTTAAAAATTGCAAACAATATAAAAATCACGATTTTATATTTATTTTAAATATAAAATATTTACATGCCAATGTAAATATTTATATTAAATATTTATTGGCTGTTAAACACTTAGAATAATAACAATAAAATACATTTTAAAATGACTGTCTCCAAACTACTGACACTAACTGAGGTCAGTAACCAGGTGAGCAGTTACGGAGTAGCGTAAAGTTAACATGATGAACACTTTACAGGCACTTGGCTTTGCCAGGAGTCTGGGCAGAAAGTTGGTTTCAGTCTTTAAACCACCAGAGACAGAGAGAGGGAGGTTGACCTGGATATCTGCTATGTACTCAGAAGCCAGAAGCTGTGCAGGGCTTAGAGAACAGGTAAGGGAATAACGCTAGAGGACGTCAGGAAGGCAAAGAAGGCCAAACAAAGAAATTCTTGAATATTACACTGTAAACCAATGAACTTCCCTGTGGTGATACAGCAGAAAAGAAAGTGGAACACTTCCTCAACCTGAACTCTGCTTTACAACAAAAGACTCAAGGTGACAAGAGATCAGGGTACAGGTGAATCAGGTGAAGGCTTAGTAAGAGGTCTGGTGGGGAAGCATGAGCCGCTGAGCTGAGACAGCTGTCTTCTCTTAAGAGGGAGAAAGGAAGACCACTACAAGCCACATGAGGAAAGGAGTTCTGGGGCTCGTGTCCGCCATTCCTCGGAGACACAATCTCTCTCACAGCAAACCCGCTGATCCTCTGGCTTCTAGTCTCTTTCCCCCATTTTCATTCCGTGATCTCCAGGCAAGTGATGAACGCAGAGAGCAGGAGCAGCATCCTTCCATGGGAAGAGCTTGTCAGTTGGTTGTACAGTACAAGAGGTCAGCCCTGAAAACATCCATACAAGCAACACCATCCAGACTGAGAAGGATTTGTTTATGAGTCTAAGAATATATATGTATATACATATATGTATGGACTGATATGAAAGAGCAAGGAGGAGTACATGGAAAGGCTTAAAAGGAGAAAATAGAAACAGGAAATTATGCAGTTATATCATAAATAAAAGGAGTAATTGAAAAGAATGGGGTTGCTAGAAACATTGACATTTCCATATTTATTTACAATGAAGACCCTAGAAAAAAACGTCAGTCTTTCCAACCTTTAATAGAGTTATATTCAAATAGTTGGGTTTATTTATCTAAAATAGGAATATGTTAGCAAAATTCAGGTAAGTTTATAGGATTCTTTTATCTCCTTGATATTAAATAGTGAAAAATGATTTAGATTCACTTTATTTTATATTGCTTGATAACATTTTGAAATCCTTAAAGCCAATTAAAGGAGATAAATTTCAAAATACCTAACGAAAAAGCATAAAATATTCTGCTAGGAACAAGAACTGATTTTCTTTAGCTGTTCTGGGTGGTGTCAGTGTTAGGGTTGTTGGTTATGGCGTGCTAAGAAAGACACTCATCAGGCCCTCAGTGAGGACTTGCTGGTCAGGAAGTGTGGGAGCATTCCTTTGTCACTGTTGTACAAAACACCCAAAGAATGGAGCAAGTGGTGGCTGGTCACGTTGTGTCTGCAGTCAGAAGCAAAGGGAAATCAATGCTTTCTCCTTTTCCTCCTTTCATTAGGACTCTAGCCCATGAGGTGTGTCATTCACACCCAGTGTGGGTCTTCCCAGAAATGTCCTAATACACTCATCAGGCTATGGGTCCAAGGTGACCCCAAACGCAGCCACGCTTGAGGTAAAGACTAGCCATTACAGTGGGTTACATGCTTTTACACAAACACGCCAAATGTACAGCAGTCCTAATTTTATAGATAAAGAAATGTGAGCCAAGAAAAAAAGTGGTTTTCTGAATTCATGAGTAAACTATTAAAAATTGAAGAAAATTACATGGAAAAAAATTATGTAGTATGCCATCTTTTTTTCAATTTGACTTGGTTCACATTCAGGAAGTGGGATAATCTAACCAGATTAAAACAAAAATTAAAAATTAAATCAACAACTAAGTATATCCTAATCTCAGGATAGGACTAGGTACTTAAAGAATAAATATTTTTATAAAGTAGAGAGACTGACTTTTTATCCAGAGAATGACACATTTTTCTTCCTCCTTACAACCCACTGGAGTGAACAGATTTTTTTTTTTTTTTTGGTTTGGTAAAGTCTTAAACCTTTAGAGGAAAAGGAAAAAACAGAAAAAAAAAATTTGCAAGTTAGAAAGTCAAGGGAAGTGGCTATTTAATGTTTGTGCATAAAGAGAAATGCTGAGAAACAACTTAGTTACCTTGGGAAAGATGCCAAATGTCTAAGAATTTGGCAGCTTCTGAACATGTGTGAGAAGGTGGAGCTAAAAAGAGAGCTGAGGGAAGGGCTATTTTAAGAGCTTGTGAAGACCCAGTCCCTCTCTGCTCTCTCTGGATGGCTGTCACACCTACCCTCTCACCCAGCGGGAGTTTCGCTTTCTGGAGAAGTTTCTAGGACACTAGGCACAATGGAATGAACTATACCGAACACGAGCTGATCAACTAAAAATTTGCATAGACTTGGGAACCCTGAAACAACAGAAAAGGCAGCCCAAAGGGAACAAAGGAAATCTCCCTTGACAGTGACACCTGAACCACACAGTCCAACTGCCCAGCTTCACCTTACAAAGCAGCCCACAGTCAACAAGTCCAGGACTTACTTATACTCCGCATTTCTGGGAGACATGAGCAACCAAGTGTCATCAGACACCCAAGAAATGACAAGGGAGACGACCAAATAAGCTGATGAATAAACATACTGCTGAGGAAGGAAAGGCCACGCAAGAACATAGTAATAGTTTCAGAGAGATAATAGAAAGCATACCATTTGTGAAAATGAACAGAGGCTCTTAGCGCTTACAAAACACACCACCAGCAATGAAAGGCACAGAAGGTTTATAAAAGAAGGCAGAGGGCATTTCATTAAAAAGGAGAACAGACGACTCAGCCCCAGGAAACACAACTGAAGAAAATTTCCCAGAACAAAAAAGTACAAGAGATTCCAGACTGAATACACCCACGCAGTTCCCCGTGCAAGACCACAAGGCATGACACTGTGAAATGTCAGAGCGGCAGGGACCTGTGAGGGACAGGATGATCCCTGAGCTTCAGGAAAGGAAAAACAAATCTCAGGAAGGTGAGAAAGAGATGGCAGCTGAGGCTAGAAATCCTTCTGAAAATGTGTGTTGATCTGTATGCTGTGATTACCGTTGGTTAATAAAGGAACTGCTTTGGGCCTATAGCAGAGCTATAGGGGAACTGGGAAAAAGAAGAGCAGAGTCAGAGAGAAGCCATGTAGCCCTGCCAGAGACGGACGCAAAAACTTTAGCTGGTAAACCAGAGCCACGTGGTGATACATAGATTAATAGAAGTGGGTTAAATTATTATGTAAGAGTTAGCCAATGGTTCAAGCAGTGGTTTAAATAATATAGGTCAAGCAGTGGTTTAAATAATATAGGTCAAGCAGTGGTTTAAATAATATGGTTTCTGTTGATTATTTCAGTTCTGGGCGGCCAGAACGAACAAGCAGCCCCCTCCAACAGTGTGCAAAAATGGCAAGAGAAACACAGGCAGGAGCTGGCAGGAGCATTTAAAGCTCCCAGTCCCTTTCCTGCCTCTGTGGTGGATGCTACCCATTGCTCTATGAAGAAATTTTTTTAAATTATTTGCGGGAATGGGCTATAATGGAGAACAGCCCTTGACAAGCAGACATTCAAATGACTGAGACAAAATGAAAGCATTTTCAGACACTTAAAGTCTCAAAAATTGGTTGTTATCTGTGTGCCTTTTCATTAAAAGCTACTTCACTCACAAGTGGCTTCTGGACATAAAGCGAAGAAAGAAAAACCAACCTACAGTCCACAAGCCCAGACAATTTAGCCAACAAAGAGGACTCTGAGAGAGACATACATGGATCTACATAGGAAGGAGAAAAAGATTAAGATCTCCTGGGTAAATTGGGAGCATGGGGGGGGGGTCACAGGAGAGGAGAGAAGGAAAGGGGGAGGAAGGGAGGGAGCAGAGAAAATGTATAGCTCAATAAAAACAATTTAAAAATTTCAGTTGCATAAGTATATAGAGTTTGTACATTAAAAAAAAAAGCCAGTTAATGCAATATGATATCTCAATGCAGTAACAGGTTGAGCTTAAAAACATTAGACAACAGAGAAAGACTAGAACCAGGAGATGGCGCTCTAGAGCGGAAGGAGCTGCAGAATGGCGGTGAAAGAATGAAACCCACCCACGAAACACAGAGCCTGTAAGAAAGCCCTGGGGCAACCAGAGGGATGCAATACCGAGCTGCCAGGTCCCAAGGAAACACCGATTTCCCAAAATCCAAAAGGCAGCGCATATGTCTAGAAATGACTGTCTGGGTTTAGCTGAAGCTGGTCTATAGAAGGATTTCTGACCCTTAGATAAAAACCAGCCATGCTTCAGGAACTTCTGAAACATGCTCCCATGGGCCAAACAGAGTTTCTTCCCTTGCCTCTTGTAGAAGGGACATAGTCCCGTGGTTGCCTATCAGAGCACCTACCCTGACTATTCACAACTACCTGCTGTAGCTTTCCGGTGCCCTTCTCGCCTCCCCAGGCCTCTCTCTTCCCAGATACCCATCAGTTCTCCATATAAGGACAAATTTTTTCCTTCTGCCCCCCCCCCAAATTCTAATATCTCCATTACCACCCCCAGGCTCCCAGCTCCCACCACCCCACCCCCTATTCTGTATTTTTTCTACTCTTTCTATTCCCTGCTATTCTTCCATCCCTCACAAACAGCCCAGGACCATGTTCAGTGTCTTTTTTTTTTTCCTCTCTGCTCTGGACTCTTCCAGATGCCTCTGGATATTTTCTCTCTCTTATCCACAATAAAAATCTCCTCCTAATGGAGCAGCCATTTCAGCAGTTTCTTTACTGGACCCCTCCATCCACTAACCGCTGAGAATTCTGGGAAAAACAAAAGGCTACACAAAAAAGAAACAAGACAAAGCTATAAGCAATGTGGAGACACTAGAGATAGGTAAGTGCTGACAACGGCCCCATATTATTATAATCTGTCAGCAGGGTAAATGATGCAAAGTCTTCACGTGGAGGGGTGGAGTGGTTTTAAGGTCGGAAGACAGTAAAATGCTCATTTTTCATCGCAGGACATCATGATTGATAATCACAAGGCTGCCACTGTATAGTAGTAAAATGAAGGTCTAGAAGGAAATTTTGAAAACAGCTACTTTCGACCATTTAAACGAAGTCTCTCCTGAGTAGTTAATGCCAGGAGTGTGCATGAACAGTTGTTTCTGTGATACCGTGTACAGAAGAACGATCTGATCCTTCAAACTTAGTATATCAATGTAGAGTTTATAATATTTATGATTTTAGGTGTGGGACTAAAATGCTGGGAATGGATTTCAATTTCCCCTGTGCGATGAGGAAGAGAAGACAAAACAATGCATGGTCTCACGTGCGTAAGTCCCACTGATTCCAGACTGGGTCAAGCATCTCTGAAGCTCCTCCGCATCCACCTCACCATCCTGCAAAAAAAATTAACACATCAATGTGGGTTTTAATGTATAGTGGTACCAAAGGACATCAAAAGCTTCACTGGATGCTGCTCTAAGGCCATTAAGAAATACTAATTTTCAAAATGGTATAAACCACAAAATTCACAAGGTAAATATTGCCAGCCAAGGCACACCACGGACGCTGTAACCTGGTGAACCTATTCCCTGCATCTTAGATACAAAATAACGCTCTTGTCTTCTCATGGTCAAAACAATGCAAAAATGCTTAGTTATTTTACTCATGGTTATCCTTGCCTGAGAGCATCTCGATGCTCCTTTCACAGCCCCATTGCTGTACCTGGAGGGTGCTTGCCAAATTAAAAATTCCATAATTATCCTTAAAACTATGGTTGAAGACAAACTGGCATATTTTTAAGAGTGAGGCTTCCTTAAAAAAAGTATTTCTCCAATAACATGGACATCAGAAGGTCTTTCTGTCACATTCCGCTCAGGTAAACACTACCAACAACTGTCTATCCTGAAGAAACCATTCCAAGCCAATATTATGTTTCAAGAAACATAAATTATGAATAGCTGCTTGATGCATTGCAAGCAGAAATAAGAAGTAAGAACTGAGGGGGTCCCTGCAGGTGTCAGGCAGAGAGGTAAACCCACAAAAAGATAAGAATAAAAATCTGGTGCAGATTAACTTTGTCAATCTGGATCATAGTTTGGGTAGTCCAATAACAGGTGGTTTATTCCCAATGTACTGAAGCCCAGAATAATTTGGTAATATATATCTCAGTGTAATACAATCCCTCTTGCACAAGGAAGCGTAATTACATAGAAACTCAGCTGAGCTGAGGGTACCTGTCATTTCATTTCTTCCAAGATGGGTTCTAGAGATAGGCTGCCTGCATTAACTTAAGGACCTAAGGGCCTGGCCTGGTCTTGATCATTTGGACTCTTAACTGCCTCTGGCTCTAGTTGTGGGAGCTTCAGGAAGCCTCTGGCTATAAGGGTCATTTAGATTACTAGCCACTCTGGTCTTGGTTGTAAGAGCTCTATATGGCCTAAACCAACAGGCTGTTAATCACTTTCAAATCTCAGCT
This sequence comes from Microtus pennsylvanicus, assembly GCF_037038515.1. NCBI lineage: Eukaryota > Metazoa > Chordata > Mammalia > Rodentia > Cricetidae > Microtus > Microtus pennsylvanicus. The sequence goes on from NC_134587.1 coordinate 18,612,996, forward strand.
TTCTGAATGGAAGAACAGGTTTTTCATCTTTCCCACTGGAAAAGACAATCCTGTGTGCATAGCATTTCTGATTTCTCTGGAGATCTGTGCGCTCAACAACCTTCTTGCTGTGCTCCCAACAAAAAGCCTCTATACCCAAATCTGACAGTTCTACAGTCAGGACAGGGCCTTGAAAGTCCAAACACCAGGTGTGGTCAACTACTGCACACCAAAGAATTTTTGTAGCCTTTTCCCCTCCTTTGGATTTTTAAAGGCTGTCCTCACACACACTGACAATAACAATTATAATTGTTTTTCTCTTTAACTCGTAAGTGGGAAAATACCATTCTTCCCACTAACAAATCAGCGTGCAATATTCAGGCAGCACAAGGACACACAGAATTCAGTGAACAGGAAACACAGCTTTAAAACCGTCCAGAAAAAAAATGTGAATATATGGAAAATTTTCCCCACTGTAATTAAAATCATAAGAAATACATCCTATGCAGTCGGATGTTTTCTGTCCCAGCACCATCCCCTCTTGCAACTTTCACACACAAGTACACCTACCCCCACAGAGGAGGTTATTAAATAGTAAATATGTAATACAATTACATATTGTTCATGCTTCTAAACAGAGAAGACAAACTTTGTAGGGCATGGAGTTACTTTAGTAGCAAACCTGGTTGAAAAAGAAACCTAGAAAAAAGTATTGTGAATTTCAGCTAAAGAACATAAAACGTGTGTGAGGGTCTTATCTGCTCGGTGGAGTGAAC